>NC_052053.1:136982584-137306160 GCF_903992535.2 Arvicola amphibius
AACAACATGGGAAGTGTGTGTGTGCATGGCACAGAGCACAGGGCCCCAGATGCTAAGCCGGATTGCCTAGAAGCAAGAGCCCTGACCAGTCAGTGGCTGGCTGGCTCACTGACCTTGAACAAGTGTTCCTATCTCTCAGGTTTCCCTGGCTCCCCAGCTTCCAAAGGGGACCAAGCCTGATGCCTAGCACACATGAGCAGTCTACAAGTGTTTATTAGAGGACAACAGCTTGAGCCTACCTGGGGTTGTCTAGATGGAATACAAGATGCACCAGAATGCTTGCCTCCAAGACTAGACTCTTCCTGCCATGTCAAGATTCTCCACTGTCCCATGAACCCCTCCTGCTGCCTTGGGAAAATGCCTCTATGGGGAAACAATGCTGGCTGTTATCCTACAGCAAGAACCATGGAAGGGAGTACAGCTTCATCTTGGAAACGTTTGAAGTAAAGATTCATGCAACCAGAAGTCATCATTTGAACCATTTGAAAGCACACAATTCACATGTGCAAACATCACCATTGTCTAAATCCAGAATATTCTCACCGTTCCAAATGAAAATTCCACCCAGCCCACCCTGCCCAGTTCCTCTCTCTGCCCAGATCCTGACAAACTTGAATCTATTTCCTATAAATTGTCCTCTCCTGGACATATCACAGAAACATAATCCAGAGTAAGCGGGCTGCTTCTTTCTTTCACTTGGCACAATGGTTTTTTTGGTTTTGTTTTGTTTTAGTTTGGTTTTATTTTACTTTTATTTTGTTTTTTTTCGAGACAGAGTTTCCCTGTGTAACAGCCCCTGGTTGTCCAGGAACTTGTTCTGTAGACCAGACTGGCCTCTAACTCACAGAGATCCCCCTGCCTCTGCCTTCCAAGTGCTGGGATTAAAGGCGTGCGTCACCACACCCAGCTTGGCATGTTTTTAAAGTGTGTCCACAATGTGGCAAGTGTCAATACTTCTTTTTTCTTAAGAACAGATAGTAGGACAAACCACATTCCATTCACCCTTGCCACATTAGTTTATGGGCATGTGGCTTCTACCTCTGGGCTACTGTGAACATCCCTGTTACAACACATAAGTTTCCTTTTGCTTTTAAAAAAAATACACATTCATATCTATCCATCCTAGCGGATATGGAGTGATATCTCACTGTGGTTTTGACATGTATTTCCAATATTATGGAAACTGAGATAACAGTATATGAATTATGTCCCTTTTTCCTTTAAATAAAGGGGCAGGCTGACCCACACATCGATCACAGCAGGGAAAGCTAACATCCAAGAGACAGGTTTGTTTGCTTCGTTCCTGTGTGCCACAATCAAATGGTGGTCTGTTGGGTGGGCATGGGTTTGAGAAGGCTGCCTAGCGAGAGGAAGTAGGTCACGGTGAGAGCTATGCCTGGTCCCAGGGGCTGCTTCTCTTTCTTTCTCTCGGTCACAAGGACTGCTCCTGCCCCAGGCTCCTGCCCAGGCTCCTGTCCAGGCTCCTGTCCAGGCTCCTGCCCAGGCTCCTGCCCTGGCTCCTGCCCCAGGCTCCTGCCCCAGGCTCCTGCCCCACTGCCCTTCTGTAACATCCAAGTCCCAGAGACTCAGGACTACAACCCCATGCAAATTCCTCCTCCCTTGAAGATTGCTTGTTCCCTTAGGTGATTTGGTCACAGTCATGGGATGATGGCCACCATGGGTGGTCACCCAGCTGTGGTGTCCCAGGCCTCAAATTCCTCTTAATTTTCACTGCTGCCCTCTGTCCCCTTGGGAATTTTTCTAGGCCTGTTCTGGAGATCGGAGAGAAGAAAAAAAAATACCCTTCTGTCTACTCCCAGAGTTCTCATAGGAAGGTATGGTTAAGGGGTGGTTGAAGCTCATGGATTCTTGCTCTATCATTGTTTAATAAAATATTCCCAGGCTTTCTGTGTGGCTTTAAACCTAAATTCATTACAGTCTCCCATGAGGACCAAGGAGACTCCACTGGTCAGTTTTCCTTTAGGTCACATGACAGATCTGTTGAGCTGGGCGTTAAGAGGCCCATCCGCACAGCTGGCAAGTATGACTGGCTATCACTAGAAAATCAGCTAGAGCTGTCACCAAAGTGCCTATACTCCAAGTGGCTCAGGCTTCTTACAGCCTAGCAAATAGATTCCAAGAAAGAAATCCAACAGCAAGTGTTCCAGGAAATAGGGAAGTTGAAAGACGCCCCTAAGATCAGCCTCAGACGTCACACGGTGTCACTCTGTCATGTTCTATTCAAGGGTGAGTCACACAGCACACTTTCCAACTCTGAGTCCAAAGACATTATAAGCCAAGAAAATGCGGGTGCACAGATTGTCAACCAAATTCTACCACACCAAACTCAGTAATGGGCTCAGACACCACTAACAAATGAAATTTATCCTGTCAATGTAAGAGTAATCCAACCTCTGAAAATCAACCCAAGTAACGCACCTTATTAATAGGATAAAAACAAAACCACACCGTGTATGAACAGATGTAGAAAGTGCACAGCACAAAAATCCAGCAACTTTCATGATAAAACAGCTACAGGTAGAAGAAGAAGAGGCTCCATCCATGTGAGAAAAGATATTTATGGAGCTGGAGAGATGGTTCAGTGGTTAAGAGCACTAACTGCTCTTCCAGAGGACCCAGGTTCAATTCCCAGCACCCACATGACAGCTAACAACTGTCTGTAACTCCAGTTCCAGAGGATCTGACACCAATGTACATAAAATAAAGCTAAATAAGTTATATAAAAAAAGAAAAGGGCCGGGCGGTGGTGGCGCACGCCTTTAATCCCAGCACTCGGGAGGCAGAGGCAGGCGGATCTCTGTGAGTTCGAGGCCAGCCTGGTCTACAAGAGCTAGGTCCAGGACAGGCTTTAAAAAAAGCTACAGAGAAACCCTGTCTCGAAAAACCAAAAAAAAAAAAGAAAAGGTATTTGTGAAAAGCCCACAGTGCAAACCCTACTTCCTAGAGAAAGACTGCAAGCTCTCTCCTCCAGAACAGGAATACAACAAGGATGTCCATTCTCGCCACTTGGTGTAGTGCCTACTAGAGGGTCTCACCAGGGCAACTGGAAAGAAAAACGTAAAACCACCTCTTTTTGTAAACAAATTATCTCATATGCAGAAAACCTAACAAAACGAACAGATGAGAAAACTCCCGAGTCTAACGAGTAACGCCACAAGCAGCTGCATTTCTCTGCCCTCGTCATAAGCAAGCAGAAAATGAAATTAAGATTCCATTGACCATAGCAATGCAAACATAAGACACTTACAAACGGGGTTAACTCCAGGGGTGTGGGCTTTGTCTGTGCAAACTGCAAACACAGTTGGCAGAAATGAAGGAAGAAATGCAAGCCTCTGGCATCCATGCCTGTGTGGAAAGGGTTACAGTGTGGATCCTGAATGTGCACCAGGGGTTGCTGTGTGTAATCAGGCAGAATTACGAGGTGGTCATTGGAGGCACGCCCTACCAGGGGATATCAGGACCCAGCTCCCTTTCCCAGCGGTCATGGGTGGCTAGCTTTCTCTGCCATGGTCTCACCCCTCAAGCCCCATGATGAACTACCTCTTCACAGGCCCAAAAGTGACAGGGCTGAGTGGGGATTGAAACCTCCGAAACCATGAGCCCATCTTACAAGTTGGCTACTGTGGGTAATTTTAACCCAGTAATGGAAAGGCCATGAGAACAGTGGTCCACGTCCCTCAGATTGACACACAGGTATGGCATGACCTTTCTGAGAACCTCGCCTGCCTTTTTTTTTTCTTTCAGAAACTTACAAAATGATCCCGAAATCCATATGGAGATTCAGGGGTCTTGCACTGTCTCAAACCAAAGCAACCCTGAAGGATAGCATTGGAGAGCACAGATTTTCTAATTTCAAAACTCTCTGTGAAGCCGCAGTAGCCAAGACAGTTAAACAAATGGGTCAACGAAACAGACATCCAGAAGCAAAGATTGCCACTGAGAAAAGTAATAACATTTGATGACAGTGTTGGACAACTGGACAGACGGACCCAGGCCTGGACCTCACCCCACATACAAAGACCACAGAAACGCAAAGTGAGCCAGAGACTGAAACGTGTGTGCTGAAGTCAGGAAGAAAGTCAGGCATAGATTCGACACAACGCCCAAATCACCAGCAACAAAGGAAACATTTGACCACTAGACCACACGGGAGTGAAAAGCTCGTGTGTCTTAGCGTGTCTCTGAGAAGACAGTGCACAGCAGGATGGAGTAAACCGTGATAAAGAGAAACAAAGAACTTAAAAGGAATTTCAAAGAAAGCTGCTACTAGATGCCCGTGCGCACAATGAGACGTGGCCGTGGCTATCGGTAAAATAAAGACCAACTCACAGCAGGACTCCACCCCTCACCCACCAGGATGGCTATGATTATATGAAGGACAATAACAAATGTTGGCATGATAGGGAAACTCATTGCTGGTGGAAAGAGAGGACGGGGCAGGTGCATTGGAAAAACATTTGATAGCTGCTCAAAAAGTCATAGCCATGATGTGTTACAGCAAACCAAAAATATCTGTCCACACCCTCTCCAAAACAGTATATAAGTGTTTATACCACGATTTATAATAGGCCAAAGGTGGACCCAAGTCAAATGTTCATCACCCGGTGCTTGGATAAACAGGATAGGATATATCCTGCAAAGGAATAGTACTTACAGAAAGGAACAAAGTACTGATACATATTATACCATAGAGGAACCTTGACACTATCAAGTGAAAGAAACCATACATAAAAAGCCATCTATTATATAGGTCTATTTCTACAAAATGCCCACAACAGAGCAATCTACTGCCAGAGCCTAGAGGGATTCTGGTAAGATTCTGGTCAGGTAGTAGGTACCAGATTTCTTTTGGGGGCAATAAAAACAAAGATGTTCTAGACTTAGCTGCATATGTTAGGTGTTTATACCAAAAAAACCTCACACATAATTAATCACTTTAAAGGGGTCATTTTATGGTGAATTATATATTAATAAAGCTAATATGTAAATGCACACATATAAAAGGAAGTCCAAAGATCAGCCAAGTGACGTGGAGGGAGATGCCATTAGAAGGCATATTTCTTTTTCTTTTTTAAACATAATTCTTTAAGATTCTTTGGGAATTTCACATCATGCACCTCAATCCTGCTCACCTTCCAGTCCTCCATATCCTCCCCTCACCCCTACAGCATCTCTCCCAAAATCAATTAATAACAAAGCAAAACACACACACACACGCACACACGCGCACACACACAGAACACCTCACTCCTCCATCTTTCCAACACCTCTTCATTTATCCTGGTGGCCGTGGGAGCTGTGGTGTGCCACACAGTGTACCCTTTTATCCTGTCAGCCCCACCCACAAACTGTTCATTGCCATGAGCCATTGGTCAGGTTCAAGATCTCTGGCCTCTGGCACACCATCATCACTGAACCTTCATGGAAGCTCCTCTCAGACATCCTGCTGTTGCCCTGAGTCATGGAGATCCTGCAGTCATCATTCCACAGGACAGACCCTTCACGCAGATCCTAAACGTGGCAGATGTTAGGGGTGGGCCAATCTAAGACCCAGGATGTAGGTCTAGGTGGTAGCTGAGCTGGTCGGACAGGCCCCGCTCAGGCGAGGTGTGGAGCCAGTTTTCGTAGGCTCATACCACAGGGGCCAGTTCTCCCACACCCGTGGGGTGGGGTGGGGTGGGGCTATCTGGGAGGCATGTTTCTTGCAAAGCCATCTTTGAGGACCACTAATCTCAAGCTCTTCCCTTGTCTTAACAGGTTACAGAATCAGGAGTTAGCGCCTAGACCACTGAGTTTTGCCTTCTGATTCTCACGTCTGAGAGAGAAACTGCACCCTGATTATTCACTGGACTTCTTGTAGAAGACTGGTCCAATAAGACACCTAGGACCACAGAAGAACTGTGTGAGTAACAATACCTAGAGAAGATGTCTAGAGAACAGGTCCAGATGACATGCCTAGAGTACAAAGAAGTCCAGACAAGAATCAATTGAGAAGCTGTAGGGATAAATAAAATCAGGGACAGGGCGACATCACACAACTGGATGCAGAGTATTGAGGAAGACCCTATGTGTACAACACTGCTAACCCCGAGAACTAGAGAGAGTATGGGAACTGGCAGAGTGGAAAGACCCAAGTTCCATCTTGGCTGAGCCACAGATTAACTGTGAAGTCTGGGCAAATTAGGTTTTGCCTGTGCACAGTGGGAAGATCGAAAGGCTGAATATGGGAGGTACCTGGAAGAAAACAGCTGTTGAGTAGACGGCAGCTTTTGTTCCTGGCACGTCTCGACAGCATCATTTTAACATAGGCACCCTCGCCAGCGCCCACTGGTTCCTGCCACTGGCCTACGACTCCGAGTTTCTATAGTCTTAGCTACTTGGGTCGTTCAGTAAAGATCAGGTAGCTATAAACCAGTTGGAGTGTTCAGGTTTTTTTAAAAATCAAGATTGGAATGTGATAAGTATGGTAAATTAGAGCATTTGTAAAATCGCCAAAGAAGCATGGCTGTATCAACCAATTCACAACTAAGCTAAAGCCATAGGCAGACAATTCACAGGAGACTGTGTGTGAGGTTAGCAGGCACGTGAGGAATGTCGAAACCGCCAGTGACCACAAGGGCAAATTAAAATAAAGCAACATTTGAACTCATCACAGATCATTTGAGAAACCTTTGATGGGTAACTGGTCTCAGATCATATTCCTGATGGGGGTGGAAGCAAAATGTCTAGGAGGCAATTTAACAATGAGTACCCCAAAATAAAACAAAACAAAAAATACCTCATCTGGACTTGGCATTCTCCTTCTATGAATATACCTTCTAGAAATAAGAATGCGTGGGGAAAGAATCTTAGCTAGAGGGACGTTCATTTGACTCCAATATTATTTTTAATAATGAAGAAACTGAAAATCAATATATCCAACAACAAGAAAATGAGTTACATTATGGAGTGCATAACTGATAAATACTTAATAACGTGGAAAGAAAGGTACTCACCGTAACAAAACAATATAAAATCAGCATTTATAAGACATGTATAAAAGATCAGGACTGGTCTGTGATGGCTAATCTTGATTGTCGGCGTTGGGATCACCAGAGACTACAGCAGCACACTTATGGTGTGTCTGTGAGGAGACCCCAGAGACGGTTAGTTCCTGAGGGCTCCAACCTCATGCACAGGCCAATCGCTGGGAAGATTCACAATATGGTGGCAACATTAGGAGGAGGAGAAGAGGCATGTACGAGGGAGATCTGTCTGTCCTGTTTGCCCCCTTGCTGCTTCCCGCCTATCACACGACCCCACAGTTACGCAATCTACTCAAGAGTCTGGGAGGTCAAACTACGAGACAAAAATAACCCCTCCATTAAGTCGTTTCTGCCAGGTAGCTGCTCTCAAGGATAAGAGTAACTAGTGCTTGGCTGGATTCAAAGCTAGCAGCATCACATGCTAATTTGTTGTCTCTTCTTTTGTTGATGTGTGTTTTCTACCACGATGACCTGTCATTTTGTATTAAGAAACGAGGGGCAGCACTGCTACTCTTGGAGAGGATGAAGGTTGAGTCCATATCTCAGCACCCATGTCAGAAGACACACAGCCACCTGCAACTCCAGCCCCACATCGGGCACGCCCTGTGGCCTCCACAGCCACTGCATTCATGTGATGCACATACAGACAGGCAGGCAAGCATACATATACATAAATAAAGATGAATTTAATTTTTTTTTAAAAAAAGAAAGGCTTTTTATCCCTGGAAGTCCAAGCCTTCCTGAATGGACTCAGTAGGCCCGTGGAGACAGCATTTTTCCTCATGATCACCTGCCTCGGTCCCTGCCCTAAAGCCCTGAGTGTGTCCCTGGACCAGGTCCCTGCCTCCTGCAGCTCTCAGTCTCCTCATCCCACCCCTTCCTGGGTAACACTCCCATCACGTGACTGCCTTCCTTCCATCCCCAGAAATACAGCTCCAACAAATAAGATTTCTTCCTGGCCGCAGACCTACACCAATCTACACCCCAGAGGCCGTCCCCTCCACCCAGGCCCTCCAACACTGGGGACAAGGAGCCACGTGGGCCTCCGGAAGGAACTGTACCGCTCAATCGGCTTGGATAAATGACAGCACCACATCTACCAGAGGATCCCTGCATGGTAATGGACAGACAGCAGAGAGAGAATGCATGGGCAGAAAGATCCCTTCTGACAGATCAGAGATGAGCCAACCCTCTCTAAGGACAGGACGACCAGCTAATGGTACCCTCTAAATCTCCACTCAAACACCATGCTGGGAGATGTTCAGGTCTGCTGATGACTAATCCCCCAAAGCAGCCACTCACTAGACAGAGTCTCTGGTTTCCAGCCACCTCCTGCCTCCTGGGCAAAAAAGAACACAATTCACCAAGGATTCACCAGTGGCTTGAGGCCATGGGGCTCCCTGAGGATGTGCTGGCCCCCGGATGACAATGGGTGTGCTCAAGTCTGACCCATTTCCCTCCCTCGTGTGTCCCATCTGGATTGGCGGGGAGGTCAACCACAGCAAACACTCCCTCCCTCTTTACTCCTTACACAGAGTCCGAGAGGGATAGGTCGGCAATGGAGACACAAGTCCACTACCTTCACCACCTGTGCTGTACCAAGGGCTTTCAATGTCTCTTAAAACTGTATGCTTTATTTTAAAAATTAATGCCAACTTTGCTGTCCACTCCGGTTTTTAACCTTATGGTATTAAGATTGTTTCTAAGCTGCAGCTCTCTCTCCCATCTCACACAGTTGCAACACTGCGAAAACTGGGCTGATTCCTGGCATGAACTAATCGGGAGTGTTTTTTCCCACGTATTATAAAGACTAGGGCATCAGGGATGATAAAATATAAACAGACAAAAGAATCCTTTCCTTAGAATCAGAACCAAGGCCAGGAAAGCTGGGCCAGGCTTGAACGCCCCAGGCTCCTGGCTCAGGCCATTTCTAGATGGTTTCCTGAAAAGCAGTCCCATCCTCGGGCAATCCAGCCTTTGTGCCCACAGGCAGCGGCGGCGTGAGAGCTGCCTGAGGAGGAAGGGTTGTTCTGAACAGTGTCCTCTTCCTGCCAAAGGGAGACTCAATAGCAACTGAGGGAACTGCTCACCCAGCATGCACCACGAGCCTGTGTGGCGTTCATCGTTGCACCTCAATCTATCTACTTCACCTCCCCTCCAAAGCTGCGAGGTGCCTGTGGTGACTCCACCTTACAGAAGAGCAAGGCTCTGTGAGGCTGCAGGGCGCTCCCCTGGACCAACCCCTGTGCCTGGTGAAGGATCAGCACACGCAGGCCACTGTTGTGTGGCTCACTAGAGCCACCGCTGTTCAAATGCCAGAATCTTCTGTGCACAGAGAGACCTCCAGACCCAAGAGCCTGACCATTTGAAATGCATTTCCCTGAAGAAGCATTCCTCTCAGGCACCCCACTTCCTCTGGCACCCCGGATTCACTGATGCCCTCACCAGGGATGCTGTACAGGGCAAGCTAAGGCCAAGATAAAGGTCAGCCGAGAAAGGACGAAAGTCGGTGCCAAGGGAAGCAGAAGGACGCTCCCCACCACGGTGGCCCTCACGGGAGCTCTCAAGCCTCTCTGTGACCCATCTCTTTAACTCAATTTCCCCCAGTCTCTCCGTTTCAGAGTCTAACCCACCCTTTGTTCACCCTCCATTTAAGTACAGCCCAGCAGTGACTCCCTGGACGTCTTAGGCTGCCCTTCAGCTGGACAAGAGCAGCTGCCATCTGCTGACCCTCAATGGTGTCATGTTGGCTCATGAGCCACTCAGACCAAGACACTTGTCTAAAGTTACCCGGAGAGCAGGCAGCAAGGAGCCTCTGCAGCCATGTTAGTAAGATCTGAGGCAAAACCTGTATTCTGCCTTCTTTACCAGCAAGCTGCTCCCCGTCAACCATCCACACGGACGAAATTTAAAGGACACTCCCCACGCCGTGTGCAGAATCATCCGTGTCTGCTAGATCACCTATCTGTCTGAAAATTAAAACAATAGATAATAAAGATAATACAAACTGATGAGGGCTTGCAAGGTGGCTCATCAGATGAGGGCACAAACCTGACAACTTGATTGAGTTCAACCCCTGGGTCACAAGTGAGAAAAGAGAGCGCAAGGACAAGCTGTCCTCTGACCTCACATGTATGCTGTACTCTGTGCCCGCATGCATACGCGCGCACACACACAACACAAATTTAAAACAAACGAGCAACCTGAGTTCTAATCATGTTGGTAGAAACTCCCACCCCAAACCATGGAAGACTCTTCTTTAAACAAAAAAAGTATCACGAACACTAGAAACAAGGACCAGCTATTTTTATTGTAGTTGTTGTTGTGATTCCAGGGATTGCACCCAGGGTCTTGGGCATGCTACACAACAAGCACTCCACCACTGAGCCACACTCCCAACCCACAAATTCATCTTTGTTTTTAAATATTTTATTTATTTTATATATACAAGTGACCTGTCTTCATGCACACAAGAAGAGGGAATCAGATCCCATTACAGATGGTTGTGAGCCACCATGATGTGGTTGCTGGGACTTGAGCTCAGTTCCTCTAGAAGAGAAGCCAGTGCTCTTAACCGCTGAGCTATTTCTCCAGCTCTCAAATTCACCTTTAAAGCAGCATATGCCCTTGCTTGTCAATCCCCTTTCCACATGGCTCTCCTTCCTTGTCATATCTGTATATAAGCTATAAGTTTCTTTGAGTACATATGCATACATACATGCATACATACATGCATGCATGCATGCATACATACATACATTTCTAAGTGCAAGGGAGTCATTTGCCATAGAGAAACAACCGGCAAAGGACCTGTTCCTGTCACTGGATAAAAATGTACACACACAACACACAATCTCACCTCCACAAATTACCATGCAATTGGGGTACTTCCCAAACGTAGTCAGGAACGGCTGTTCTGTTCCCGCCACACTTGCACCCTGTGTGGCCCCAAGCAGGTCTGCACACACTGACACTTTTTTTATGAAACACTGGCACCTTGTTTCTCCTGCTCCTTCTGTCCCATCTTTGGTCAGACAGACGTTGCCAGTCACCTTCTCCAGTTTGTCCTCAGCTTCCTGGGCCAGCACCAACCAGCGTGTTCTCTGGAAGTCTTACCACCTTCAGAGTCACGCTGTCACGCCTGGCCTTGGCCCTGCCTCCACCTCCTCTCCTGGAACTTTGCTGGGTCTTAGCATCATCTTCCCAACAGACTCTACTGTACGGGACCTTTCCATACGACCTGGCCCAGCTCAAGCGACTCGGGGCCACTTGCACCATGTTTTCTGGTGGAGGGAGACCCAATCTGGGAATCCTTTAAATTTTTAAAATTTTGTTGTTATTATTTGTGGTATATATGGTGTGTGTGTGTGTGTCCTGTGACCCACATATGTATGGTGTGTGTGTGTCCTATGACCCACTTATGTTTGGTGTGTGTGTATATTCTGTGACCCACATATGTATGGTGTATGTATGTGTGTATGGCCTGCAAGCCACATATGTATTGTGTGTGTATGTCCTGTGACCCACATGTGTATTGTGTGTGTGTATGTTCTGTGACTCACATGTGTATTGTGTATGTGTGTCCTGTGACTCACATATGTATTTGTGTGTATGTTCTGTGACTCATATATGTATGGTGTGTGTGTGTGTGTCCTGTGACTCACATATGTATGGCATTTTATATATATATATATGTGTGTGTGTGTGTGTGTGTGTGTGTATATATAGTGTGTGTGTGCATGTCCTGCAACTCACATGTATGGCTTGTGTGTGTTCTATGACCAACATATGCATTGTGTGTGTGTCCTGTGACTCACGTATGTATGGCATTATATATATATATGTGTGTGTGTGTGTGTGTATATATATTGTGTGTATGTCCTGAGACTCACATGTATGGCATGTGTGTGTCCTATGACCAACATATGCATTATGTGTGTGTGTGTCCTGTGACCCACATGTGGCAATCAAAAGACAATTTTCGGGAGTTGATTCTTTCCTTTTATTGTGAGTCCTGGGAGTCGAATGCAGGTCATCGGGTCTGCATGCCAAGCTCCATGACCAGCTGAGCTATCTCACTGCTTCATGGTACAATCTTCACCCAGTTAGCTCAGGCTTCCTACCCTTTCCTCCTCAGAAAGCAAAAGCTCCAAAGGCCTCTGGGATCTCAGTGCTACCTGGCTCCAAGGGACAATAAAGAGCCTCTGCACATTAAAAGAAGAGGACCCCTCTGGTCAGTCCAGTGTCACCCAAGGGCTGCATGGCCTGGCAAGTGGAATGTCAGCTTTATCTGAACCCCCAGCAGGCTGGCCTGCATACAGCCGGTCCAGGGGCCTGCAGTCCATTCCTGTAAGCTTTGATGGAGGGAGTGTGCTCTGCCGCCTGGGCAGGGCTAAAGTGATCCTGCCTCACAAACCACTTTTCTCCATGTCCCCAACTTGGACACGAAGCGATATCATGCACCAATGGCAAAAAAAAAAAAAAAAGGAAATTCTGGTAAGACAAATGTGTGGATAAATAAAATGTAGTAACATCCAGGCAACAGAATCGTGTTCAACCTTAGAAAAGGAAGAAAGTCCCAACATTCTGCTCCACATGGGTGAACCTCGAAAGCACCCTGCTTGCTGTAAAAGAGTCAGGTCAAAAGCAGAAATGCCAAATGACCCCTTTCCCGTGAGGGGCCTGGAACAGAACGACCATCTCCTCACGGACACGGAAAGCAGGGCTGAGAGTTAACGGACAGCTTCTGTTTTGGACTTTGCAGAAGTTCTAGAAACGGATGACGGTGGGGTCACACACCATCACACACATGTATCCAGTGCCACTGAGGTATGTTTTAGAATGGCTAAAGTACTAAATTTTTCACAATGTATATTTTTAAGTTTAAAAGGTTAGTGAATTCTATTACAGTGTGGCAAAAGAAAGAGAAAGTAAGACAAAGAGAAATTCCAACATTATCTGAGTCTAGGAGAAAGAGTTGGTTTTCCACACCAAAAAAAAAAAAAAATACAAAAAAAAAAAACCCCAAAACCTCAGAACACCACTCCCCAGGCTTCTACCTTCTAAAATGGAAGGAGCTGAGGTTCACTGAAGAAGGGTCCTCTGGCCTTGTCACCAAGGCCTGACTCCGGCCTCCCTCTGCCCACAGCTGCAGCTCCTCAGGCAGCCAGATTCTCCCACAGGCCTGCGGCAGCCAGGCCCACTCTCAGTAGGCATAAAGTGCCATCCTGTTATAAATCCTCTCCCACAAAGCTCTGGATACTGGTCCTCTCTCCCCGTGCCAAGAAGTCTTTTTCTGACCATCTGCAATCCATTCAGAGGCAGCCGACAGGAAATGGCGGCAAGGAAAACCCCAGCAAAACGCAACTGGTGGGACCACCTCTCCTCCAGCTCCGGGCCAGCACCAGGAAGTGAGCCTTTCTCTGGATGCAGAACATCTGTGGGAATTCTGAGGGTGGCTGGGCGTCTGTCAGGGGCTAAATGGGCTTGAGACAGATGCTCACAAAACTTGGTCAGAAAACCATGCTGTATTGAGCTTTTAAATTAGTTCTGGGGAAAACCCCTTTGGAAAAAAACACAAAACAAAACAAACCCCAGACCCGAAGAGGGGAAACGAATCATACGAACACTAACCTCAAAATTGCTTTCTTCTGATTTCTATGGACAATTAGACCACAATTCACAATTAGAAGCAATGAGGATCTCTTTTTTTGTGGCTCCCCATCCAATCTGGTGCTGTCAGCTGCCTCACGGTGACAGCTTCATTTATTTTGGCACCAGAAGCTCAGGCCCTCAGCACACAGCCGTGGTACTTTAAGTGGTTAAAAGTTATACGAGATAATCTTACAATTTGATATATTAAAAATCACAACTTAATATTTCTTATTTATTTTGGCATACTGTACGGCTACGGATGGGTGGAGCAGGAGTTAGTAACTTTCTAGAAACAGGTAATATTGTCAGCAGTGTCTGTCAGCTTTGGGGCCATAAGGTCCCGTCACCACGACTTCACTCAGCCACAGTAGTGCGAGAGCAACCCCAGACAGTACACACATGGACAAGTGTGACTCTACGCCAGTAACCCCTTCCCTTCTCTTCACACCAGCTCAAGTGCGATACCTAGTCCAGGCTGGCCTTGAACTTATGCTTCTCCTGCCTCTGCCTCCCAAGTGCAAGAATTTCAGGCACGTACCACCATGCCTGGTTTTATTCTTTGCGGGTGACTCAACCAATGGCTGTAAGCATGCAAGGCAAGCACTCCACCAACTACCTACACCCAAAGATCTGCAATAAAATTCGAATTATTAAAACAGGCCACAGTTACGCAGAGCCAGTGGGTCTGCATTGCTAACTACTGCCCAAGAAGTTGTTCACACTGTATTTGTGCTGTGGGCGTTTTAACAGGGCAGTAACTAGCCTCACCTCTGAGTCCACACAGAGAGCTCGAGATGCATAACTGAGAATTCAGAAGAAGAAAACAATCACTGGATGGGATGAAATTTGTAAAAGTTTAGAATATTTTATTATTGATCAATTGTATGCTAAACAGCATTTCATCAGTCAAATTTGTAACTAGCAACTTTTTAGAGTGGGTTGCTAAATATTCATCAAAATACCAACAGGAATGGATTAATTGTAAAAAACGTAAAGATATATGTGTGTGTGTCAGAAAGAGAGAAAAGAGAGACAGAAGTCTGTCCTCAGAACTCCAAAGAGAGAAAGCAGGATATACATAAATATTACAGAAGAAGAAGAGGAGGAAGAGGAGGAAGAGGAGGAGGAGGAGGAGGAGGAGGAGGAGGAGGAGGAGGTTGCTTCCTTAAAATCCCAGAGAAGTTTGCAATAGTCCACCACATGGATGAAGCTATGGTTTCTGTTTGGTCCTGATGGAATTACACCATAGCCTCCTTTTCCAAAAGTTGCTTTCTAGTGAACCAAAAGCTCTCCAAAGGCCTCTGGAGCTCTTCCCCGGAACACACTGACTCTTCACCTTCTAGCCATCTTTGCTGTGTCTACCTGAAGCGTCCTTCCATCTGTCCATCTGCCCTTCCTTCCCCTCCCTTCCAACCTGACTCTGGCTTCTACAACACACCTGTACTGCGCTCCAGGGAGAACCATACCAAAACAGCCCCTCCCTCATGTCAAAGGTCTTGCTGACCACAGGCTGAAATCTCTTCCTTCTCAACTGGGATCCCAAGCCCCATGACATCCTCCGTGTGGTGTCGGGAACCCCAGTGAGCTGCACGATGCATTCCTGGGTAACGGCTGAGGTTGTTTCCTCGTCAGACCACACCAGGGCCCAGCCCTGCATAACCACATCCTGGGTGCTGGCTTTCTGCTGAACAGGGATCCAGGAAGCACCCCGGCTTCCTAATACAAGAGCATCATTCACCTGCATCTGCTATCTGACTCAGTGGTTCACCTAGCCCAGGCTAAATAAATACTCCTGCTGCAATGTGAGAACCAGATTATTCTAAGTGTAACTATCTTCTCCCTTCCCCAAATTAAAGCAGAGGGCCCCTTGAGTGTATGGGATAATGCATCTCGATGATTTAAAACTCAGGCTCTACCAACCAGGACAGGCTTGCACTGTTCCCCTTGGGGTTTCTACGTGACTTTGCCTTCACAACACAGACATCTGGAAATCCCAGCACCCCAGTCCTTGACCTCGCTCTCCCCACCAGCTTAAGAATCAAGGTGCTCAACGCCAGTCTCAGAAAGTTGGTAATTAAAGGGAAAGCCCTTCCTCTGCCTTTCAAGAGAAACTTAAAGGAGTGGTTCCTTCCTGCTCGTCAGAATGAGGTCTTCTTTACAGAGAACGCCGGCCAGAAAAAGTAGGTCAGAAAGACAGAGTCTGCCAAGGATCATCCTACTTCCCCTGTGAAGAAACGGTGAATCCAGCAAGGACCACTGAAGAATCCAGACAGGGACCACTGATGGGTGCCATGGCAGCTCCAGGAAATTCCCTGCTATGGCGTAGAGAGGTCGCTGAGAGCCAGAACGCTCCCCCACACAATGACAGTCTCACTGCAGAAGGAAAACCATCTTTGCAATGTATAGCATATTTTGTATAAGATGAAGCCCTGAAAACTTGTGTGTTAGCTCAAGAAAACACCGCCAAGATGCGACAAGAGCAACGGGCAGAGGTGGCATGCCATTAGGTCTGCAGCTTATTTTAAAACCTTACAGAAATATATATATGAACACGCACAATGAAACAGGATACAACGTAGACCACTGTTTTAGCCTCCATGATATGTACACAGGGACTCTGATGGCATCCCATCTTTTACTGTGTGAGAAATGACAATGTTGACACTGAATTGGGTGGGGTTTACCTCTACGTATTGAAAGAGGAACTTCTCAGCGTCTCAAAGATGATTCAATGGGTAAGGCATGGGCCATATAAGCCCAGTGACTTGAGTTTGATTCCGGGCACTCGTGTAAAGGTGAAAGGAACTCTAAGAGCTGAGATCCCAAATGCAGGGGAACATACAGCCTGCAGCACCATATCCAGGGGAATGTACAGCTTGCAGCACTGTGCCCAGGGGAAGGTACAGCATGTAGCACCGTGTCCAGGGGAATGTACAGCCTGCAGCACTGTGTCCAGGGGGACGTACAAGCCATACAGCCTGAGAGTCTGGGACAATATCTCCAGGCACTGGCTTGTTCCAGTAGCAAGAGGGTGGGGGTAAGAACGAGGGAAGCTGGTAGAGGCAGGGACACCTATGAGGGCCAGTCTACCTGCTGGGACAAGAGGGGACTGAGTGCAAGATTGGGAGGCTTGTGGTACCTGAGGCCACCAATAGCAAAGGAATGAAAAGTGATCATTTATTGAGCACCTGATAAATGAAACTTTGGGGGACATTAATTTTTTGAAGTGATATGCAGGGAAGGGGAAGACAAAAAAATTGAATACTAAGTTAGTGTAACAGTCTGGGTCAAGGAGGACAGGCTAGTCCAGGAGTCAGAGAGCTAGTCTGCTCTCAGAATAAGAGGCAGACACCAGACAGGAGGCTTTTTAAAGATGGTGAGTCAGTGAGGGCACACGTCTGCTCTAACTTTGGGGTGAAGAGAGTATGGGGGTTCACAGAAACACTTGAGGGGAGCTGGAGGACAGGGACAGAGAACGAGCACTCTGCCAAGGAGCTGGGGCTGGTGACAGACACACTGGTCTCCACAGAGGGAATGGTAAGGGTTGAGCAGGCCCCTGGGTCTACAGACAGCAAGGAGTCACACGATGGGCAGACAAGAGGAGAAAGCATGCATGCTGCTAGCCCCTCTAAAGGAAACAGGCTTCTCATGGCTTTCAGGCCGTCTGCTGGTTAAAGCAGGAACATCCAGCCTTCTGACTGTGACATCAATACCTACAAATGTGTTGAGTGTGTTCTGGGCTAGCCTGGGATGCACTCAGACCATGGACCACAGGTTAGACACATCTGATTCACAGAAGTTACCATCAGCTCCATTTGGAGACCAGGGAGACCCTTACTCTGCTCAGACCTGATTTTTATATTCTGGGTCTGTCTTCACCATAACTTAGTCTTTTGTGTCAGGCACAGGAAGTGACGGCATTCATCTGTTTGGGGGCTCATCCTGCTTGTGCACAGGATGGTAAGGAAGAAAGCAAGGGGATATGGGACGACGCTCCCAGGGATGGGATGAAGGGTGGGAACATGGCCAACGGGGCTGTTAGTCATAGGAAGGCCATATAGGGCTTTCCCTACCCCAAGGTAACCAGGGGCATTTTCCAATGGCTCGCTCACTTCCTCCTAGTCTGGGACATGATACTATGACCTTTATCACAAGAATAAAACAAGGAATAAGGTCACCCGTCAGCAGGCCAGAGCACTAAAGTCCCACACAGAGGAGGGACTGCAGGAACGGCAATGGGGCTGAAGAAAACGTCACATCTCTGGTCTCTGAAATAAAGGTGGGGGTACAACAGCATCTCTGAGGCCAGTAAGAGCATCACATACACAGTGCTCAAGTGGCCTGGCTAGTGAAGAGAAGAAAGAATCCAGAGTGACAGGGGCTGAACATGGCTACCTCATCCTGGTCTTTCTCTGCCGCTCCAGTCCAAAGACTCTCCTTCATCACTGCCCTGGAGCCAGCTACAGCCAGGGCATGCTGTGGCTGCAGGAGGCAAAGGACTTTCACACCCACTTAGCAGGCATATCACCATCAAAAGGACACCTTGAATGTGGCAGGTATTGAAAAGCTATCTGCACTCAGTCATCCAGAGGAGCACACCCTTCACGAAAATACTAGCAATTCCAACGCCAAGAGCAAACTGAACAGCAGCCCAGAAGATGTTCAAAGGGGGGAAAAAGAGAGACATCATCACTGTAGATAGATGCCCCTAGAGTTGCTTGGCAACCGTCTTTGCTAACACCTTCTTCTAAAAAGGAACGGTTTGCATCAGCTCCTCTGCTTCCCTGGGGCCAGTGCTCTGACCACACAGGCCCAAAGCTGGGGCCTTGGGATGAGAAAGCCCATCGTGGAGGATGCCGTGGATCTTACAAGGGCAAGGGGGACAGACAGCTAGTCTCTCTGCACTGCTCTGCTGAAAAGATACAACCCCCTGACAGGGTTGGGCTGTGTGAAACAAGCCAGGTGTCCAGGAGCAACACCTAAGGTCCTCACTCTAGGCCTGCAGAAGCCCACGTAGGCACTCTTAAGTGTGTCTCCAGCATGCCTTCTGCCCCTGGCCAGTCTCACTCTGTTCCAAGAAGGAGAGAGAGGATTAGGGAGTACAGACTCTGGGATCAGCCAGCCCCAGGGTTCGAATCCCAGCTCCCCTATTTCTCGGTTAAACCATTTAGGTAAGTGAGCCAATTTCTCTGAGCTTTGGCTCCTGGGTTTCTCAAATCCAGCTAAGAAGAGGATTTCTCTCACAGGTGATCATGAGGACCTGGTGAAACATGCATAGCTGGCCCAGTGTCAGGCACTCAGTCGGTGTCCTGGCCCACTCCTGAAACAATCTTGATACAATCTGTGCCCTGGAACTAGCAGCCTTGATAAGATGAAGAAGAGGACCTGAGTATTCGGTTAGATAGGACCGTAAGCACAGCTTACGTTACCGATACCTATAGGATGCCAGATAGTATCTCATTTATTTTTACAGCGACTCTGAGAGGAACTATTATTCCGTTCTGAAAATGAGGAAATTAAATCTGAAATTAACACACAGCTGGGAAATGGTTGAGTCAAAATTTAAATAATGCTGCATGAAACTCCCAAGGCTGCCATGCCAATGAACTCTCTGTGTGTAGTGAAATATACACAGCGTAGCATTAACCACTGTAGCTATTTTTAAGTGCACAGTTTGGTGGCTTTAAACACATTTACACTGTCATAGAACCCTCCTCACCCCCAACCACTTTCAACCTTTTTAGCCTCTAGACCCAAAACTCTGGATCCACTAAGTCCAAACTTTACATTTCCGACTCCAACCCCCATGAGGCATCAATCTGTCCTGTCTACACAAACCAGATTCCTCTAGGGACCTCACAGAAGCGGGCTCGGGCAGGTTTTGTCCTTGTGAGGCCAGCACATTCGGGGCACGAGCTGAAACCTGGGCCTTGGGCATGCTAGGCAGATGCTCTACCATGGAGCAGGGCCTCCAATCTTGGTCAATATATTTTCTCAGAAGTTTGCTGGACCTCACCTTGGTAAGAGGAGGTGTCCCAACCATCTACCATCTACTCCCTGTCTACCCCCACAACACCATCACCTGTTTGCCTAGCCCCAGACTCCATGACCTGCTCGGGTACTGGGCCAGGCCACACTGCTCCCTGTTGAGGGTGTCCTTGTACCATCAACATCCACAAACTCAAAGCCAGCTTTGCAGAAGTCAGCACAATGTCAGTATCACGGTTTGTGTGTTCAGAGCCCATCTTTGACTCATGGACCTTCAGATTACAGTGACCTCACACCAGTTTGTTCTGCCCTGCCAAGAACTTCGTTCCCTTCTTTTCATTAAGCAAACGAGCCCTTAAAATCAGCAGGTAGAATTGCGGGGGTGGGGAGACCACAAGGATAAAGCAACCACATGAAAACACATGTTCTATCCACACAGGAATCCCAGCTTGCCTTGCAGGAACTGGGCAAACCAGACTAAGCCCTCCACTGCTTAGGATCTAAGCCTAGGCCTAAGCCCACTTGCAGGAAGGGCCTTTCCAAGTTCTCCTTATCAGTTCCACTGTCTTAGGGTTCAAAGTCAGGTCCATTGGGAAGAGGCAGCCAGTCTGAGCCCTGCCACGGGACACAGCAGGTAGCCCATTGTTGCGGGACCCTAGACTGAGTTTTGGAAGAGACACAGACCGAGGTCCACCCTGGCCATTCGCTTTTTACAATATTGAGCAAAGATCCAAGCCGTCAGCTAATGCTCTGTTTCTATGACACCCACATCTGATGGCTGCGGTCACTGAAAGATCGCCTTTCCCAGATGTAAACACTAGGTTGCTTGCGGTGTAGGGTCCTCAGATACAAACAAAGGAGTTGATCAGGGCCCAGTCTCACCGTGTTGGCCGCTACTACTGGATGACCACTCAGAAGGACGTCAGGAATGAAGCCAAACGTCACAAATGATCGTGAGCCCAGAGCACAGGCACGTGGTCCACAGAGGAGCATGGAGAAACGATCCTATTTAACTTGCCAACATTGGTTCTGCAGCAGAAGACAACAGACCCCCCTGATAGCGGGTAACTGAACAGATCAACACAGCCCTACAGCCCTGGATGATGCTGTCGAGCACGTGACATACACATCAGAAGCAGTCAAGAGCCAGGCCTGGGCCTGCCCTCCACACCTCCCAATCCTCTGCATGGAGATCTTGAAGCCAGCTGCTCTGGTCTCCTCGTGCTCATCCCCATATCAGGCATATCCCATGGGTAATCAAGCCGCGGAGAAAGCCAGTTGTATTTCCAGTCTGACTTTCAACATAAAAAGAAATCTGAATGCTTTGCCGGGGTGCTTCTGACATCAGGGACCATTGAATACCAAACGTCCCTATCATGAGGGAGGACTAGACCAATCCGAACAAGGGCCTGCACCCCACTGTTCACTGACTGCAGAGGGAGCCACAGGCTGGGAGTCTTGGGAGGAGTTCCTGGAGAGACCGAGCCTGTCTCTTGGAGTCTCTTAGCTTGGCCACAACAGTGCTGGGAGCCCCAGTCCATTTGACCTGTTGGGCAGTTGATAAGGCTGACTCATTTATGGGCTGTAGGCCCAAGACATGGAGTAGTAACAAAATACCCCTGAATTTTCTCTATTTTCCTGTATTCTTACCTCTCCAGCTTTGCTTTATTCTAGCGACTCTCTGCCAGGTCACTGTGGCCTCCCTGGCACACGCAGAGGGCTGGAGGGGTGGAGTGCCACTACAGGAATCCGACGAGCACAGGGCGTTTTTATACATTCTATAACACACACGATGGTCCCTGTCACAAGGAGTACCTGGCGCAAAATGTCAGCAGGTAGGAAAACTGACAGACACCTCTGCTCTGTCCGGCAATAAAACCCTTCCATTTGTAGAACATTCCATATTCTCTCCTACTTTAGTCCTTCACATAAACTGTTTCCTGCAGCTCCATCTTGTCCAGGTCTGCACAATGAGAACCTCCATTTATCCTCCGGGTCTTAGCTAAAGTACAGCTTCTTCTCGGAGGGTCTGCCCTAAAACGGACCTCCCCACAGGCTGTCCAACTGCACAAGTCCCTGCTTCCTCTGCCAGAGGCCCCTCACAGTAGCTGTGGCCGTTTTGATGCCTGTAGTTACTGCCAGGACGGAGGACTCCCAGGGAAGAGTCATGGTGTCCACCGCTCCTGTGTCCGAGTCACTCAGGGCTGGTGCATGGGGGTGGGAAAATGGAGGCGGATTCCACAGACGAAGGGAGCCGAAAACACGCAGCACCTTCCTGCGCAGGTATCACAGATGGACGGCCAGGCCCTCTACTGCCCTTACACCCTGATGCCAATAGACAGTCCTCCAAGACAGAAACGACAAGATGCTAGGCCATCGTTGGGAGCCGTCACTCATACGGGAGAGGAGCTATGGGAGTACATACATGTATTTATTTTAATATATATATACATATACATATACATATATATATATATATGTATGTATGTATGTATGACCAGGATATTTTGGGAAAGATACAGAACAAATGGGTGCGTGAGAGACTTTCTAGTAAAGTATATGCTCTAGAATTCTGTAACCCGGAGATTATATCTAGGCAGCTTTTAGATAAATTTAAGGTCTACATCTTCAGAGCTAAAGAATAAACAAAAAGCCAGGCGGTGGTGGCGCACGCCTTTAATCCCAGCACTCGGGAGGCAGAGGCAGGTGGATCTCTGTGAGTTCGAGACCAGCCTGGTCTACAAGAGCTAGCTCCAGGACAGGCTCTAAAGCTGCAGAGAAACCCTGTCTCGAAAAACCAAAAATAAATAAATAAATAAATAAATAAACAAAAAATCCACTATTCTTATAGAAGATGAAGGCCCAATCTAACTCAAGTGTTGAAGGCAATATTTTGTATACAGTTTCCAAGCCAACTCCCTGCTCTGGAAGAAAGGAAAGCCACGCCACATTCTCCACATAGGATATGGACACATGGAAATTCTCATAACCACGAAGAGACGCTCGTTTCCAGAGCTCTGTGTTTCCCTAGGTGGACAGACTGGCAGCTCTTTCTCAGCTTAGCGGCCTTCTGCTTCTCGGGTGGGTACCACCGTAAACCTTTTTCCCCCTAGCACCTCACTTCTCCTCTTCTTCTCTACTCTACTACCTTCAGCTGCCCTGCCTCACCCTCTCCCCTGTCCTTCCAGGCCCAGGCCAACAGAGATGCCAACGACAGGCCAACATAAACAAATCTTGCTGCTCCCAGCAAAGTGTAGGTGTAAGAATGAAATTAATAGTGAAAATGAGGTTTATCTGTGTAATCTGCAGACTCCGGCCTTCCCATCTCCTATTAGCATAGATAACGGAGTTGTCTGTGTAATGATAAAGAAGCTGAAGATAGTTCCCCATAAATCTCCATGGCTTGTCTCCGGCTTCCCTGGCTTCCCAGGCCAGCTGCCCTTTTCCCCTCCACGTGACTCCCTTCCAAGCCTCACCTCTGGGCCCAAGCAGAGCCCACGTCCACATCCCTCGCTCCTCCAGGGTCTCGGGAACATGTGGCCTGCCTCTCTCAGTGTTGCTGCTCCAGCTCACTTTGTGACTGGAAGCATTTCTCATTTACCTTCACCAGATGAAACGCTGGGGACCTCAGAACAGACTCTTAGGCAAGTACAGACTTCCAAAGGGCCCAGGAAGGTTCTTGGAGGACTGGCTTTTCTCCATAATAAATGGAACAACTTATCATTTCAAATGTATTTCTGTAGATCTCAGAAAGCACCACAAAGGAAAAAAAAAAACAAACAAAACCAGCTCCTCGTGTTCTGAAGCCATGAATGCCTAAGTATTTTTCTGCTTTTGACAAAACCCACTTCTTAGCTGCAGTCTGTGACAAACACTATGTCCACATAAATTGTTTTTAAGTCATTAATCATAATAAAATCGTAGCACGCTTAGCTCTAAAACTGAAGTTCTTCCTACAGTATGCCTTTTCTTTTTTACCACAGATTACTTAAAAATTCATGGTAATTAAAATAATACCATTTTACCGAACTAGTTTCAGTAATGAATGATGGCAACAGTCCTAATGATGGAAGGGATGAAAGCAGGCATGCATTTGGCACCTACTGTATGCGGAGGTCTCTCCTATTATCTCATTCACATTCCCTGATAACATCTGTTTTACAATTTAGGGCACTTCTGAGACACATGGATCCCATTCTTTGTCTAGGAGTTGGTATTTCTTCTTAAAAAGTTGGTTGAGGCCCTTAGTAAGGAGAGCAGCTTCCCAAAGTGAGTGAGAAGTCTTCAGGCATATCACCAACAACACCAGAGGAGAGAAGAGTGGGGCTTACAGAGTTAGCATAGGAAAACAGCCTTCCCTGGAATTGTCTATTAGCAACTCAATTCTCAGGACGATTGGGCCAGCAAGGTTCCTGGGAGCCTCCTCTGAGGAAAGCCCATGGCTTGACAGACTCAAGCTGAGGCTAGAGAGTTCTTCATGGGAAGAAGACATTTGTGGTGTGTGTTTAACTCAGGTCTCTACTTCTGCCATGGTCTGGACTCAGCCCCTCTCTTCTGTGGGGTCTGACTCAGCCCCTCTCTTCTGTGGGGTCTGGACTCAGCCCCTCTCTTCTGTAGGGTCTGGACTCAGCCCTCTCTTCTGTGGGGTCTGGACTCAGCCCTCTCTTCTGTGGGGTATAGACTCAGCCCCTCTCTTCTGTGGGGTATAGTCTCAGCCCCTCTCTTCTGTGGGGTCTGGACTCAGCCCCTCTCTTCTGTGGGGTACAGACCCAGCCCCTCTTTTCTACAATGGTCTAGACTCAGCCCCTCTCTTCTATGGGGTCTGGACTCAGCCCTCTCTTCTGTGGGGTATAGACTCAGCCCCTCTCTTTTGTGGGATATAGACTCAGCCCCTCTCTTCTGTGGGGTCTGGACTCAGCCCTCTCTTCTGTGGCATATAGACTCAGCCTCTCTCTTCTGTGGGGTCTGGACTCAGCCCCTCTTTTCTACTATGGTCTAGACTCAGCCCCTCTCTTCTGTGGCGTCTGGACTCAGCCCCTCTCTTCTGTGGGGTATAGACTCAGCCCCTCTTTTCTACTATGGTCTAGACTCAGCCCCTCTGCTGTGAGGTCTGTGACACCAAACCATTCACCTAGTAAACAGACAATACAGTGATTGTTTGTCAGCACTGAGATAAACTTTTAAAAACTGTACCCAGTTATTCTCAGTATTTCTGAAGTCACTTAAGGTTGTTTTGTTGTTTTGGTTTGGTTTGATTTTTTAAACATGAGGGGGTTTTGTTTGTTGTTGTTTTTTTCTTTTTTTAAGTTTCTTTAGAGGCAGGCTAGACTGTTCAGCATGATTGCCGCTTAAAGGTAGGGAACTGCCTAGTAAAGCCGGAGTACAGAAGTCTCAGGGGGATGGTGGTGGACAGTTAGTCCCAAACCCCTTGCTCCACAGCTGGAGAATCAGCCCAGAGGAGTGCACCTCTCCCCAGGGCCTAAGTGGGGAGCTGGCTCCCAACTCACCCTGGCTCACCCTGGCTCACCCTGCAGCAAAACTATTCTAAGGCAACCCTCCTAAGCCCAGGCCAAAAAGGAATTAGCAACAGTTTACAATTCAAATGCCTTTGCTGAGTTCTTTGTAACTGTAATTTGAGTGGGAATAAGAAAGCTGAGAAGACTCCTTATGGAGACTTCAGAGCATCCAGCTCAGAGTTCCTACTCAACACAGGTGATGAGCCACAGCAAAGGAAGGTTAGTGGGACCAGGGATGTGCCAGGAACAATACTGAAACTGCCAGGTTATCCAAAAGTCCGCTAGTGCCTACGGTACCTTCCAAAGCCATGGGGAGACAGCTCAGCAGGCAAAATGACTCCTATTTCCTATTTCCAGTCCAACTTCCCTCTCTGACTTCAGTCTAAGAAATGATCGCATCATGCCAACGCTCAAAAAAGCAGTCTTTGCAACGGTCCAAAGGTGGAAATGCCCCACACAGCCAATGGATGAGCGGTGTATATGGTATGGACCATGACGTTACCTTGGAAAGGAATGTACCTATACATCATATAACATGGATAAATCCTGAAAACACAAGAGAGGGAGAAGGCAGCACAAAATGACAAATACCGTGTGGTCCGGCTTACGCGAGGAACCGAGACGAGGAGCCTTCACAGAGACAGGAGGAGAATGGAAGAAGTGGATGCTGAGGGGAAGGGGGATGTGGGAAGTCGGTACACACTTGCCGGCGCAGAGTTTCCGCGTGAGACAGCGAAAGGGCTGGTGAATGAGGAGCAGCAATGTCGCAAATACCCCTGGGCTACGCACTCAGAAGAGCCTGAAATGGTAAATTCTATGTCGTATATTCCGCTCCACAACAGAAATCCTGCCGTTTCTCAATGTCAACCCTCAACTTTTATTCTTTTACTACCTTATTTCCTCTCAAGACCTGCTTCCAGCCCACCGCACCAGTCAGGCATATTCATAAACACAGATGCCCAGAGTCCCACAAGGCCATACTTATCCCGTGATGAACGACCCTCCACAAATATCTACCCACCCTCAGACCTCACACCTGTGACTCCAACAAGCCCCATGTGACCAAACACTCTAACACAGAGTCTCAGCCCAACCTGGAAGTTCTTACCACGGAACATGGATTAGGAGGCCCAGTGTGACCAAACACTCTAACAGAGTCCCAGCCTACCCTGGAAGTTCTTACCACAGAACATGCATTAGGAGGCATAGTATGACCAAACACTGTAGCACAGAGTCCCAGCCCAACCACGGAACATGGATTTGTTGCACATATGTTTTAATCTGTAAGGAAAGTTGTGCTGCTATACTATGTGACCTCAGAACTTCTCACCCAAGGCCACTCCACCAGGCCCACAACAAAGAGAGGAAGTCCATGTGTGGCCATGGAAGCCAACTTCATGGCGACTGAACGGAGGGTATCCCCCATGAAGACACATTCAATGAGAAGCAAAATCTTTGTACCTTTGCGGGATAGAGGACATAAAAGTAAGACGTAACATCTGCGACTTCTGAGGGAAGGAGACCTTTTCATTTCCCCTTAAAAGAATCCATTTCTCGTGCCGCAAAGAGAATCTGAGAACAAGAGTATTTTGAAAGAGATAGCGGTGGCCGGAGAATCTGAGCTTTGTGGGTTGTGGTCCCAATTTGTCACCCAGGGCTGCCAGGGGTCAATCCCACGCACGCCACAGCCTTTTGTCAACTTTAACATACAGGCATTTGCACCTTCATCGTGGCAAAAAGGCTGGTGGTCTGAGAGCTCGGCTCTCGAAGTGGTTCAAGACCTGAGGAGAATGAAAGCCACTAGGGATCCCCTTCCATTGCCAATACACATGGACATTTAGCACAAATGAGCTGCCACTTGTGAGGAGCCCACTTGACACCAGTCCCTCGAGCATCCTAAACACACACGCCAAAACCACGCTAAGATACTGAGAGGCAAATATCTTTAGAATAATGTTTTGTTCCCCCAAGTACTTAATTAGCAGACATATGGAGCTAGAGAACTGCCCTTGAATATGCATTTTAACCTCTGTATTATTCTTTCCAGAAGAACAGATTTTCCTCACCGGCAGTCAAGAATGGATGCAGACACTGAAAGCCAACAATCTTGGGTGTCAGTCAGCCAAATGAGGTCCACCTCTCCAAGCAAGTTCCATCCACCTTTTCAGGCAGCACCCCCCATCACCAGTGGACCGATCTAGAGAGTCAAATGCCATCTTCTCCATTCATCATGGATGAGCAAATGCTCCTGCGGCCAAATTATGTCTGAACTTTTTTGACACCTTCCAGCGATCTCCTGCACCTCCTTCCCAGCACCAACTTCAGCTGGTGCACCATTGAAACTCCGGTAAGTGCATCACAATTCAGATGAACCCATCCTTTCTCTAAGCAGAAAGTGGCCTCCCAAGTACTTCATTTGAAGCCAGAGGCCAGCGTGCCAAATAGTGGACTTGCAAACAGCAAAAGTAACTTACAGGTATATGTCGCCCCAGGTCTGGCATTATGGGCTTCACCCACAGGCCCAAATCCAAGCTCATCTGTCTATTCACTGTGTCCCTTTTCAGGTGTCATGTTTGTATGTTGGAAAGCACAGACTGGGGAAAAGTGCAGGCTAGGGATCTATGTGCACATCCTGATGCACCTACAACCCATGCCCAGACACAAAACGTCACTTACAGTCAGGGCTGGCCATGCGCAATGGTTTTCAGCGAGAGTGGAAAAGTAGCTGTTGGAATGATCCGCCATGTGGGGTTCATTAAAACTTGTGAATTTACACACAAGGGAGCCTGGAATGCGTGTGAAGGGTATTCCACGCCTTACTCGGGGATTTCAAACCCCACCATCACCATTGGCCATTGGTGCCCCCAAGGAGAATGGCAGACACCATCAGGGGGTTCGGATGTGGACTCCAGCGGAGTACAGCAAACTTCTGCCTTCCATCCCCCCCAGTCTGCATCCCCCCCCACCCTAGTTGTATTTATACTTGGAAGGAAGTTAGCAGTGAAGCAGTAGTCACCCGGGCGTGCTCAATTTTTGACAAGCCTTAGTCACTCTGTACCCAGCAGAACAATTCACATTATATTCCGAAGCCTGTGAAGACTGCCACACAAGCTAACACTAAAATACCAAGAGCTCCACTTACCTTCTTTATTAAGCCTCATAACCTCCCTGCTTTTGCCACCCTCTTTTCCAGCCTCTTCTAAATCTACATCTGCAGATGAAAAAGAAAAGGAAAAAAGAAAATGAGGAAAAAAGGGGGGGAAAGCCAAAGTCAAGGGGGAAGGGAGAGTGTTTATTGGCAAACAGATCGATATAGATACTGTATCTGAAAATCTTGCAAAAATTGACAATGCAACATTTTCTCCCGAGTCCGGGTTTCCATCTACCTGGCCCAGATAGGTACCAAAAAAACTATGCAAGCAGCAACAGAGTCGCCTTTTAAACAGATACCACCGTGGGGCTGCGAAAGCCCACCCCGCGGGCTGCCTGCCCCAGGGAGCCGGACACAGACAGACAGACAGCCTTGCTGGCAGCCGGGCCTCTCTGTGCTCTGATGGTCTGTGTCTGTGTGTATTTATTTAGAGAGAGAGGGAGAAGCATGGAGGACGCCGGGGGCCACTCTCTCTCTCACACACACACTTTTTCCCAGTGGCTCTAGGTGAATGGAAAGGTTACAGGATAATAAAAGGAGGAGCAGGCGGTGGGGTTCTTACTGTCGGAGCAGTGTAATTTGGCGGCGTCGATCCAGGAGGACCAGGGTTTGCCCAGAAACGCCTCCGGACTGGGCACTTTGCGGTGCAGTGTCGCCATTGCTGTTCCTTCTTGTTGCTTTTTCCCTGTTCCTTCGGCAGCAGCAGCCGAGAGACACGGGATTCGAGAACGCTCCGACGTCATCTTCGGAACGTTCCGACATTGAGTGCTCTGCGAGGGGGAGGAGGGCGGCGGAGGAGGCAGGAGGCGGGGCGCGCTCGGCCCTACCCGGCCCTGCTGTGCTGCGCGTGGCCGCTGGGAGCGCCAGAGAGGCGCGAAGTGCGCGGGGCCGGGGAGAGCGCGCAGTCGGGCTGGCGGAGCAGAGCGGTGCAGAGAGGCCCGGAGCTGCGCGGGTTCAGCCGGGCAGGGTCGCCTCGAGCCTGGAAGCTGCGCACCACCGCCCTGTCCAGCCAGCAACCCCATAACTGCAACGGCCCCGGACAGAAGTAACGATGGCCTTTCCCGCAGTCGCCGCTGGAGGACCCAAAGTTTTGCACGCGGCATGTCTTCCCCCCCCCCCCCGGCCACCCACCATGCGTGCGATGTCCCCGAGGGATCCTGGGGGCTTAGTGGGGACTAGGTCGGCTGTTCCGCACCCCTCCACCACCATCCCCCAGGGCAGGGTGGGGACTCTGGCGAGTGTACCTGCCACCACCGTACCCAGTCTCCTCTCTTGCTGAGCCTCAGAACCCGGTCCCTTCGCAGAGGTCTTCCGGAGCCAGGAGCAAAGGGGAAAAAAGGACGTGGCTCAGAGAAGCTGGTGAGTAGGGGATAGGGGAGAGGCCATCCCATCCCGGGCTGCCGGGCAGGCAAAATTCCAAACTCCATTTGGCTCTGGTGACCCGGAGCGTCTGCGCGACGCATGTCTCCACTGGCAGAGTCACCGCAGAGACTTTGCTCCGCGAACACCGGAGCCCCAGAGAGCGCAGCGCTCTTGGAAGCCTATCCCCTCCCTCAGTCCCAGCGCTTCCTGGAGCGTGCAAGGCTGTCAGGAGCACCAGGCATCCCACGGGAACCTGACTCCCCGGAGTGTGGGACTCGTGGGGTTTGAGATGTGCTGCCTGACCCTAAGAGCAGGTAACTGAGCCCTTTAAAACATCTTGTTATTTCTTTAAAATAGTTTGCTTACTAGGAATTCCCTAAACTATAAAGACATCCTCAACCCACAATCAATAACTTTTCTATTTGCCCAGCGTCCTTCATTCTTACCACTGCTGTCCCCGAGAGCCCTTTTGCCCCACACCAAAGCGTTGCTTGGTTCTGAGATGTATTCTAGTGGGTCTGGAACGGCCTGGGACTCAACACCATGTACCTCAAAAACCAGCATTAAGATGGGGCGGTGAAGGAGGCTCTGCAGGCTTGTTTCAGCTGTGATGTGTGTGCGAACGGGCCTGCTTATATCAGACATGAATAAGTCTCCGTTAGCTTTCTTGAATGGATGGTTACCTAAGGGGCAACCAGGAAAGGAATTCCTACGTTAAAATACTTGTCGTTTGGGAAATATGTATCACGCCGTGACATCTTAAATAAGCAAGGCACTGTACTTGTTATTTCTTCATCCTGTTATCTTTTCAAACAACATTGCTTCTAGTGGACCAGCTGTTCACACACAGGGGGACAGGGAGACCCACCCTCGCCCTCACAGAGCTGCAGGTGAAGGTGCAAGCCTAATTCTTCAGGGGGAGCTTGGCGCATGCTCTGTGAGACCAGTGTGGAAGTGGTATGGACTTCCGCGGCTGAGCCAGTTCCTTGTAGGAACTGGAAATGAGCTAGGAGTGATCAGAAAATGTGTCACCAAGAAAATGGAATCAATCTGCTTTGCGTCTTGGAAATTGGGAAGGAGTTATAGTAAGCTGAGGTATGGTCTTGCCAAGGAAAGGGGACCACGCCGAGACTGGCTGAGTACAAGCGTGTGCGTGGGTGCGGGAAAGAGGCTTAGCTGTGTCCTCCTAGGACTACCACGGTTGGGAGTTAGCTGGAGGCAGCTTAGGGAAAGATTGTTCCGTTCTGAGGAAATGTCCCCAGAGTGCTTCGATGTTCTTTGACTTAATTAATTCATCTATCCCATCGGCCACTCTTCTTCATCATAATTTTGGGACACTTTGCTTCCCCATTAGTTTTTCTAAGAGTTCTCAACGTCAGGAAGGCAAGGGCATCACCCGCCTTGCTGGTTGGATCATGTTGCCTGCTCTTTCCTGCACTGCAGGATCTGGTGATCGATTAGACACAGGACTAGCGTGAAAGACCCCGTTCACCCCCTCCCCCAGAACACCAGCTGGAGGAAGACAGCAATTCCAAACCTTTGTTGACTGATATCACTAGAGCCCCAGCCGTGAGCTGACTTGATGAATGCTGTGCAGGATACCAGACACCTGCCTTCTGACGGGGCAGGACTGCCTCCGTGGGAAGTGCCATGTACCTTATAGTCTCCCTGCTCCCGACAGAACCACTGGGCTTCAGACGCTCAGGCTCCTGATCCCTGAGGGGTGCAGAAGATCCTCTGCTCCCAGTCCTGCTTTTTCCATATACACTGTTACATGGCATTACATGTGGAACACGTCATTGCTTTTGAGTGCTGCAGAGTATTCCGTGCAGTGGTCCAGAGTTCCCTTAGCTGTTACCTATTTGATAGACATGTTAGGGTTCTGGTTTCATGAAAGACAGGGTGGTCAACACTTTTATTTTTATACACGCTTTGTGGGCACAGGAGGGAACATTTCTACCCAGAATCAGGATCACCGGGTACATGCATGTTTTATTTTCATAGCCTTGCCAGATCTTTTAAAGCGACTGACCAGTGCAGGCTTCCTATAGTCATGTAGAAGTGTGCCCTTCTCTTTATACCTTCCTTAATGCTTGATGTTTTCAGAATGCTAGCTCCTGGCAATATGAGGGGAATGTGTCTTGTTTGTTTATTTTTCCCTCAAATTGGGTATTTCTGAGCATTTTTTTTTCCGAGACAGGGTTTCTCTGTAGCTTTGGAGCCAGTCCTGGAACTATCTCTTGTAGACCAGGCTGGCCTGGAACTCACAGAGATCCACCTGCCTCTGCCTCCCGAGTGCTGGGATTAAAGGCGTGGGCCACCACTGCCCAGCTTCTGAGCATTTTTAATGTGCATTTTATTCTCAGTCTTTGAAGTGCTGTGTGTGTTGGCTTGCTGGTGGCCTTCTGAGGCCTTTGTCTTGATCTGCAGGAATTTTCCATGCCTCCCGGACACACAGCACTTCTGCCTGCGTGGAAATGGTGCCACTTCTCAGCTTGTCACCTGCTTCCTTTTAATTTCCTTTTCCAAAGTGGTTAGATGTTCAGGACTCCTCCTTGGAGCCTCCTGCTTTGTGTCTTGCTCGAGGAGGCTGCCCGTCCTCAAAGCCCTGAGTCTTCTCCTGCAGTTTCTCTTTATGCTTAGTGGGCTTCTGTTTCACATTAGATATCCATGTTCTTTTGATGACTAAGAGAAAAAGAAAAAGGTTAATTTCGTCTGGGCTCTCGGGAGGTTGAGGCATCAGGATTGTGAGCTCTAGGCCAGCCTGAGCTACGTGGCAAGATTCTGTCTCCCAAACAAAATTTAAAAGTGCCTTAGTTAGGGTTCTATTGCTGTAAAGAGACACCATGACCACAGCAGCTCTTGATAAAGAAAAACATTTCACTAGAACTGGCTTACAGTTTCGGAGGTTTAGATTATTGTTATTGCAGGAAGCACAGGAAGCACACAGGCAGACCTGGTGCTGGAGAGGTAGCTGGGAGGTCAACATCTGGATCCACAGGCAACAAGAAGTGAACTGAGGAGCTTCAGAAACCTCAAACCCCACCTCCTGGTGACACACTTCCTCCCACAAAGTCACACCTACTCCAGCAAGGTCTCCTAATAGTGCCACTAAGGCCTATGGGAACCAGTTGCATCCAAATTATCACAGGAAGGTTAATTTCTGGTCCTTCCCCATTGCCCTGAGCACCACATGCCACAGAGACCTGAGACACATGCTCAGAACCGTGGGGTTTGAGCTCGCCTCACTGTCCCCTTATGTGAGCACCTCTCCCCGGCACTCTTTCCACAACATTACCATCGCTCCTGTTTGTGCCAGTGCCTTTAGGCTTCTATCTGTGTAGATGAAAGTTTCTGTCCTGTCTGGTCCCACAGCCATTCGGTTCCAAAGAAACACACAGAAGCTTATATTAACTGTAAGCTAACGGTTGGCCTATTAGCTCAGGCTTATTATTAACTAGCTCTTACAACTTAAATTAGCCCATCATTTTTGCCTGTCTTTAGCCATGTGGCTTGGTACCTTTTCTCAGTGAGGCATTCTCGTCCTGCTTCCTCTATGTCTGGGTAGTAACTGCCTCTGTGCCTTTCCTCTTCCCAGAATTCTTAGTCTGGTTGTCCCACCGATACTTCCTGACTGGCTACTGGCCAAGCAGCATTTTATTAAGCCAATATGAGTGACAAATCTTTACAAGAGCATTCTCCGACAGCTGTTTATCAGCATAGTATGTGACTTGTGACAGCTGTCATTATGGAGGTAGGCCCTGTCAAAGATCTTCTTGGAGTACACCCAGCCCTGCCAATGTATTCCAAAACACAGGCCCAGTGGCCATAGCCAACAGTCTCCTCAAAGGTTCTCTCAAGGAAGGTTTCCAAACTAATATCTATAACCCGGATATTAGAAGATATATCTTCTAATATCCAAAAAAGTCAATCCTTAGCTGTAGGGGGGGCGTGGTAGAGGTGGTGGGTGGGGTGTGGATATGCCTACCTGCCAACCATCCCAGATGGGAGGAGCTGGGGCCATGACTAGAGGGAAGAAAGAAGTGGGTGTCAGGTAGGGCTAGGTGCTTGGACTCTAAAGGAGACAGGAAGTACAGAGAAGCGAGTGGGCCTGTAGCTTTCGGTCAGGCCTTCAGCAGCCAGGAGAAGATCTGCTGTGGTGACCTCCAGGTGGCTCTGGAGCCAACCACGCCCAGTGCCCACTGGGAAGGCCTTCCCTATGCCGTTTCATTTCCTGATTCAGGCTTTTCATGAAAAGGCCCTGGCCACGACTGTGCCATGGGGCTTTAAGACTCAAGTTGACACTTAGGAAGGGTGTTCTCTCACACCAGCCCTGTGCAGAGACAGCACCATCGTGGTGAGAGGAGGCTCTGCCAGGATGCGGGAGGCAGCTGCTCCCGTGCGACCAACACCTCCTGACGCCTCTGACACATTTCCTGCGTGTCTGCTCCACACTCTCTCAAGGAGCAGGTCCTGAGCACAGGCAGTGGGATGTGGGGTTTTAGTCATATGACAGGAAACAGAACCATGAAGATGCTAAGACCACAAAGCAGTCAGAGCAGAGGGTCTAGTCCAGGGGTGGCGTGCAGTTTGTACATCCCTGTGTGGTGCTGGTATCGGGCATTTTAATCCTCGTGTAGGCCATGTTTTTCAGCCATGGTGTGTCCAGCCGTCTTCCTTCTGGAAGCACTTGCCACCATGTCTGGAGACCATTGGGGGTGCTGTGTGGAGGGGAGGGGGGTTTACATCCACATCTCGTAGAAGCCAGCATAAACCGGATAAACATTTCCCCCTAGCTCAAGGCAGCCTCCGTGGGCCACAATGACGGGGTGAGATGGGGAGAGCCGCGGGCTGGCTGCCAGTCTCAGTCTCCCTTCAACTCTTTTCAGACAGTGAATGCTAACTTCGGTGACAGCTTTGCCATTGTGAGCATCTTCGATCACACCCCACCATAGGGAAACCCAAACCCTTCACGTGGACAGCGTTTGAAGAGCCAGATGGTGTGGTGGGTTAGAAAATCCATGAGGAATTAAAGGAAACACAGCCTTGTAAGTATGGCGTCATTCCTGACTGTCGCCTTCCTGCCCTAAATGGAGGGCTGCTCGGTGCTTGGAGGGCTCTTATCTCCAGTGCGTGGATGGTGAAGTTGAGTCTACAAGGGACACTCCTTCCCACTGCTCCCCTGGTCCCCAAGTTGCCGAATACCTGCCCAGTGCACATGCAATACTCTGCACAGCTGTGCCTCTTCTCGTGATTCACATGACAGGCATCGAAGATGTCTTATGACAACCTACCTGACGGATGGCGATGGGGTGACATCAGGAGGTGACCGGTGACATCTACCAGACGGAAGATGTTCCTGAGGCCCACAGTGGACTAGATAGATGGCCAGCAGACAGAATGATGGTTGTGCATCGGCCACCAGCTCCACTGACACTTTGCTGGAATAGGAGTCACCCTCCCTGTGACCACAGCCACCCTATGACCACCACCACCCCGTGACCACTACCACCCTGTGACCACCGCCACCACCCTGTGACCACCACCACCCCCTGACCACCGCCACCACCCTGTGACCACCACCACCCCCTGACCACCGCCACCACCCTGTGACCACCACTACCCCCTGACCACCGCCACCACCCTGTGACCACCGCCACCCTGTGACCACCACCACCCCATGACCACCGCCACCCCCGACCACCGCCACCCTGTGACCACCACCACAGAACGCTCGCTGCCTAGGAAAACCTTTGAGTCAGCGATTTCCCAAGAGCTCTCTCATGAACGAGAGATACCGAGACTTGGGTCGTGGAATACAACGACGCTGGTTCTAATGCTGCTTGATTTCACCCTATACCAGGCTAGGAGGAGACGGTGACATATACATCAGCTCAATAAATTCAATACTGGGGAGGGTCAGTGTGTGTGGTTTCAATTACAGATTGACCCAGGATTGATTGAACAGTCTGCATGGCTCTGGCTGGGATGGAGTCCAAGGACTGGCGGGGCTGGACTCTCGTGAGAGGTGGGTGTTGGAGAATCAATCAACGCATGGGCTCCATGTCCCTTGGTATCCAGGAAGAATGTAATTATGAGTGGAATGTCGTCATGAGGGGAGCGCTTGTCCTGCCTTTTATCCCTCATCCCTGCACACCTCTGTCTACACAAACCTCCCGTGCTGTGCTCTTGCCTGGCTCTCTGTCTTTAGCGCGACTCACCCCACGGCATTTTAGGGGAGAAAGACCACAGTGATTGCTTCTATGAAGAAGGCCTTACTTACCAGCACGGTGAGGCTTGCCTGAAATTTCAGAAGAATCAACAAGTTCAAGACCACCCTGGGCTATGTAGCAAGACCTTGTTTTAAACAAGAAAAAGGCAGAAATCCATAATTTTTCCTAAGTAGTCTGGCATTCAGTTACTGGTCTACTGAAGGAATTGTTTCATTTAATGTCATCTCAGGGACTACCCCAATTAGACTGGCCTGTGGTATCTCAGGGAATAACAACCTCATTTTCTAGAACCAGGAAAGTGGCTGGCTCACCTTGCCTGATAGGCAGAAGATAAATGACCCAGGGGGCTGAGAGGGACAGTGGCCACCCAGAGCAGCCAAGGCTGGGGGAAAGAAACCTGATCTGAGCAGGGCATGCCTGACTGACATAAATAGATGGTGACATGGTGGCCCAGCGCCGCAGACGGGGGGCAGTGGCTACCTTAACAAAGAGCTGGAGACACAGACCTAGCCCTTAGTGGATAGATAGCAGGCGAGTCCTGGGGAGGTCCAGATCAGGTGGGAGGGTTTGTCTACAACTAGGCTGTGAAGTGATGGGATGTGGGCAGGAATAAAGCGTTCTCAGATTCCATGATTCCCTAAGCAGTTCCACCTTCCAGGGGGTGCAGATGAGGCTCAGTCCGCTGAGTGACTCTCCTGCGTGCAAAAGGCCATGGGATGGAACCCCAGCTCTGGGTGGACCAGATGTGGTCACACCTGAAGATCAGGGTCTGCCTGGGATGCGTGAGACCCTGTCTCAAAACAAGTAACACTTCTTTCCAGAAGAAATGACAAAATTAGGGCTATGCTGATCCAAGGTGAGAAAGATGGTTTTTCAGGACTCTCATACTCAGTCACAGCCACATGGTAGCGACAGAAGCTATGGAAGCACCAGCCCCAGGGCATTCCTAGAGGGACAGAAGGTAACATTCACTCAAGGTAGGGGACCAAGAGTCTCAGATGCCAAAGAGGCCTATGCTGGTCAAACCAACAGCAAAATTCACAGCTTCTTGCACACCCAGAAGTGTTTCAGTTCAAAGGGTAATTTTATTGCAACCCCAATTTGGAGTGATACCCTTCACCTGTTTTTTCGGACGATGTCATTGGCCAACAGGGATGTCATGGCTAAAGAGCATTCCCAGAGTCATTTCCCACCTTTCTGAGGTGGCTGGATCCTCCATTTTGCATAAAGAACAATTATTGGGGGAGGGGGAGGAAGAAAAGGCATAAATACGAATGATCTCAACCTAGAAATAAATGTTAGCATTTTGATGTGTTGGTAATGTACTGCTATCCACAATATCTCTCTACCGTCTGTCGATCGTTTTTATAGAAGTTTAGATCTCTGTTCTGTCAACCAAGACACTCAGGGTGGCAATCCATGGCTACATATATAAACATGAATATAAACATACTGTAAAAGTGCGTATACTTGAATCTATATGCCACCATAGTTAATAAAGGCTAACAAATGACTTTTTAAACATGAATATAAACATACTGTAAAAGTGCGTATACTTGAATCTATATGCCACCATAGTTAATAAAGGCTAACAAATGACTTTTTAAACAATCACAGCACAGCAGTCCTGAGAGTGTTTATTGTTGAACTATAACATCTTTAATCCCCAATTATAAGCATTTAGGTTTGAATTTTAAAATGTGTTATTAGCAGTTATAATGAATGTTTTGTCTAGCTAATCTTTTTTAATATCCATGATTATTTAGTTTGTTTATTTTCTTTTAAGATGGTCTTAATCTATAGCCCAAGATGTCCTGGAATTCACTAAATGGCTCCAGGCTGGTCTTGACTGTGTAGCAGTCCTCTTTCTGTGATTACAGGTGTGTGCCACCATGCCTAGCCTCACTCTCTGGTTATTGTTTATTGTTTTGTGTTTTTGTGTGTTTGTTTCTCTGTGTAGATTTGGAACTTGTCTTAGAACTCACTCTGTAAATGAGACCAGGCTGGCCTCGAACTCACAGAGATCCACCTGCCTCTGCCTCCTGTGGGCTAGGATGAAAGGCATGCACCACAACCACCTGTCTCTAGTTGTTTTTTAAAGAGGCTTTTTGCAAATGAAATTATCAAGTCAAAGAAATATGCATTTAAATTTTTGAAATTGCTAAACGTTGCTGAAATGTGTCAGAATTCCTGTTTCCCCATGATCTGGGCTATATCAATGTTTTAATTTTTTGTTTTTGTTTGTAGTGCTGCGGATTGAACCCAGGGCCCTCCCACACACACACTCCAGGCAAAAGCTCTGCCACTAAGCACAACTCACGCCCCTTCTGTGCCTTTGCCGGACTCACTAAATTGCCTAGACTGACCTTGCATGACATGAAACTGCTTCCGCCTGTCTCAGCCTCCCAAGGGCTGGGATTACAGGCGGGCACCACTACTCCTGCCTCGTTACAAACTTTGTAGTGGAGGGGGTTTAAGACTAGGTTTCTCTGTGTAGTTCTGGCTGTGCTTGAACTTGCTCTGTAGACCAGGCTGGCCTCAAACTTGTGCCAGGATTAAAGGTGTGTACCACCACCACCCGGTCTAATTATATGTTTTTTTAGAAGACATTTTTAACAAAAGTAACCTGTAGAGTTGTCGGAGTCTTGTCTGTAGCCTTCAAACCCTAGGGCTCCATTTTCAAATGTCAGAGCCTGGGCATTGTGGCCGGATGAGGCTTAATCTTCGTTCCTATCTCTGTGGGTCAATAAATCTCTCTGAAGGCATTTAGTCACTAGCACACAGAGAAGTCACTGCAAGCAAAAATGGGTTGTGTACACTCTTCTCTTCCACAAAAAAGCTGTGTGCCTCCCTTTGGGATGGCCAGCGTGGAATCTGGGAAGGACTGGGCTGTGGGTTTTATGCAGAGAAATCATGTTGTCTGTTAATGATCTCCATAGAGGCAATAATATGTTCTCAGAACCACCAGCAGCAATAACCCAAGTTACAAATAACCTCAGCTTTCTGTAGCTCCCCAAGTGGCTGGATATCTCTGGGTCTCATGGCAATTTCTGCACTACAGAAGAGGATAGGTGGAGCAAATGCATGACCAGTTCCAGCCAGTTCTGTTAAGAGTCTAACTGGGGTAAGCCATGCATGGGCCTCTAGGACCCCTTTGTTTCAAGACTGAGACCTAGGCATCCTGATTGCTCCTTGGGCCTCCCTGTCTACCTGGGCACAGGAGAAAGGAGACCCCTTCCCACCTACAGACCCCACAACAAGCCGCTGGCCACTCACAGACCGTTCCATCCTGCCAGCCCTTCTAACTGCTTGGGGAGGGAGGGGAAGCCTCAAGCAGCAAGCCGAGTGGGTGTGAACCCAGGCAAACCAGATCTGGGCAACCTACCTCTGTCCTCAGCTTTCAGACTGCTCCCAGCTGTTGAGGGGCAGAGATTCCAGGTCTGGGGTGGAAAACATTCCTAATGACCTCAGGGAACCCCAGGACTAGGAACAGAGACCAAGATCCTCTCCATGCTGCTCGTTGAGGGACTGCAGAGCCTATGCAGGTGGCTGAGAAGACTTGTGGGTTCCTCCCAGCAGGGAGCCAAGTTCAGAAACCACTGTGGAGACAGCCAGGGGGCAGCAGAGTTTTCTGTGCACTGACTTTCTCTCTCCTGTGCACTGACTCTCTCTTCTGTGCACTGGCCCTCTCTCTCTCCTGTGCACTGACTCTCTCTCTCCTGTGCACTGACTTTCTCTCTCTCTCTCTCCTGTGCACTGACCCTCTCTCTCTCTCTCTCTCTCTCTCTCTCTCTCTCTCTCTCTCTCTCCTGTGCACTGACCCTCTCTCCTGTGCACTGACTCTCTCTCTCCTGTGCACTGACCCTCTCTCTTCTGTGCACTGGCTCTCTCTCTCTCTCTCCTGTGCACTGACCCTCTCTCCTGTGCACTGACTCTCTCTCTCCTGTGCACTGACTCTCTCTCTCTCTCTCTCTCTCTCTCTCTCTCTCTCTCTCTCTCCTGTGCACTGACCCTCTCTCTCTCTCTCTTCTGTGCACTGACCCTCTCTCTCCTGTGCACTGACCCTCTCTCTCCTGTGCACTGACTCTCTCTCTCCTGTGCACTGACTCTCTCTCCTGTGCACTGGCTCTCTCCTGTGCATTGACTCTCTCCTGTGCACTGGCTCTCTCTCTCCTGTGCACTGACCCTCTCTCCTGAATGGTGCTGTTTGGGAGAAAAAGAGAGAGAGGGAGGAGAGAGAGAGAGAGAGAGAGAGAGAGAGAGAGAGAGAGAGAGAGAGAGAGAGAATATGCAGGACCTTCTGTGAACTTTTGACACCTCAAAGCCCATATAACTGGTCACTCATTGCCTAATCCTTTCAAAAGTTCTACCTCTGGTGACTGAGCATTCAAATCTATGAGCCTATGGTGGCCATTCTCATTCAAACCACCCCAGGAAGAATTAACACATGGCCTTTGTTATAATCACACTTCCAAGACTGCAGGAGAGCCCGAGGTGGAGGTTTAGAAGGTGGAGGAGGGTGGAGGGCAGCCTTTCAGAGAGGCTGGCCGGCCTGAGATCCAAACCCTAAGAATCACGACAGTCTTGCCAAATGGAAAGAGTTTTCTCAGAGGAAGGAGCTGACGGTGCAGAGGCCCGGTGGTGGAGTGGACAAACTGGGCACACTCCTTTGGGTAAGTGGGAGAGCCTCTATCCAGGAAGGCTGCTGGCATCTGACTGTCTGACCGTCTGTCTGTCTGTGTCCTGCCCTGGAGCCAACCTGTAAGTAAGCGCTGTTGACCAAGGGTGTGGGAGTGGGAAAACTGGGAGGACCCACAGTAAAGGCACCCACACTGAGTGTGGTAATTGTGCAAAGCCCTCGAGCGCAATCTCAGCAAGAAGTGTGATTTCCCAAAGCTGCCAACGCTGGTGACATGAACCTGCTGCTGCTCTCAAGAACAGGGTACCGGGTATGTCTCAAGGGGAGTGGCCAACGAGCTACTTCCAGAGCGGTGACTGGGTAGCAGCTGGCAGGGTCATAGAAACAGAGCTTATCCACTTTTCCATTCAATTAATGTGTGTTCAATGAGCACCTGTCCAGTCACCCACACCAAGAAGGCTCTGGGGACTGAGAATTTCCTCGAGGGGCTGCAGCAGGTACTGCCATGGTTATTTTTCACTGTATTAAAATCAGGGCGGTGGTGGCACATGGCTCTAATCCCATCACTGGGGAGGCAGAGGCAGGTGGATCTCTAAATTCAGGGCCAGCCTGTTTACAGTGCTAGTTCCAGGACAGTTAGGACTGTTACACAGAGAAACCCTATATCGGAAAGAAGGAAGGAAGAAAGGAAGGAAGGAAGGAAGGAAGGAAGGAAGGAAGGAAGGAAGGAAGGAAGGAAGGGAGGAAGGAAAGCATATAGCAGAGTATAGAAAACTGCTCCACTAACTACCTCTCCAGAGACGCCACTGTCAACAGCTTCGCTTGTTTCTTCAACTTTTAAAAGTGTATCTAGATTATAAAATTATAGACTTCTGAGTTTATTATTTAGTTTAAGGCAACCCGAAAATTCTCCTTACCCAAACACACATTTTTTTTATTGGCTGAGTAATATTCCATGCTATGAATGCACAGTGGTATAACCAACCGTTTCCTTGGTAGATTGGGATATTACTTCCATTTGTCTGTATTTTGAACAACACCCAAAGAGAATCACTGTGTGTCTTCATGTAGCCTATGGGTGTCTTTCTAAAGGACAAATTCCTAGAAGTGAAATATTGGTCAAAAGGGGCTGAGTAGCTTAATAAAGATGAATGCTGGCTGAGTGCCGTCCTGAGGTGAGTGCAGATGGCCCACAGCCTCAGCTACACTGTATCAGTGAGGACAGTTCTCTCTGCCTGCCTGATGAGATAGATAGCTTGTTGTTTAAATGAGTCGTTTGTTTTGTTTTGTTTTGTTTTTTGAGATAGGATTTCTTGTGTAACAGCCCTGGTTGTCCTGGAACTCATTCTGTAGACCTGGCTGACCTTGAACTCAATGAGATTCACCTGCTTCTGCCTCCTAAATGCTGGGATTAAAGGTGTGCACAATCACTACCAAGATAAATGAGTCGCTTTTAACCTCAGCCAGCGATAAGCAGCCTTCTGTGAACTAGTCCAGACCCTCCTTAGGTGTGTGCTCTGACCCACATGGGGTCTTGTGACTAAATCTGAAAGCCTCAAAGACTTTGGCCACAGTAAACACAATGATACCACACGCCAAGGTACTTCTGGAGGCTCCCACGGGTGCTGCATCATGTGCCGTTATGCATCCTCATTCTGAGTGTGACACCCACATTTCACCCTGTGTGTGAGATCACACGGTTCCACTGCTTCCTGCTGAGGACAGGTCGTCTCCGATTTGAGCTACAGCCGCTATAAAGGATAGTGTTTCGATGTCCACACCGAGTTTCCTGCTCTGAGAGACCTCGGGGTGGAATGGTTAAGAAGGAGCATGCCTTTGACCATTTTATGTGAGAAAGTTTGATTTTAAGAATTGCTGTTCGAGCCGCAGGTTTAGGTTTCATAGAAACCATTATTCAGTGACTTCAGGTGTGGTATTGGGACAGAGTCTCTAACAATTCTCAAATGGCCTCAATCACACCCCTAACATTCTGTGCTATGTATTTATGAGAAGCAGCCTTCTCAGTATTGACAGTTACAAAATCAAAATATTGACCAATCCTGAAAGGCATTAGAGATGCTGTAGGTCCCACAGTATCAAATATTCATTTATGTAAGAATAAGCAAGCACAGTGTTGAATTGATATGCAAATTTGTTTTGCCATTAATAGATAGTAAAATTACATGTATACCAGAGAATTAGTTTAAAATAAATTTATGATTTATTATCCACAATCTTTGGTGTGTATACAGATTTTATAGACCTATATATTCCAAGCTGTGTGCAAATGTTCTGGGCAAACAGGGATTTTGAGTGTGGAAAGTTGAGAAAACGTGGCTCTAATTGGAAACCAGAACGGCTGAGCTCTGGCGAGCGCGGCCAGGGCACTCCAGGTAATGCAAAGGCCCTGTGGGAAAGAGCCCACACTGCAGCAGGGATGAGAGAGAGGAAGGCTACCGCACCCAGTGCCTTCCGAGAGAGTCATTCCTGAAACAGGGAGAAGATAGTGGAGGACGACTCAGAATCTGACCTAGCAGGCTGGCCTTTCTAACTGACCCTCTGGCTCAGTGTCAGCTCACACAGTGGTCTTGGGAGCTCAGGAGAGAGATGAAGATGGCTGGACCAGCAGATGACTTGTCCTTGGGAGAAGTGGGGGAGACTGCAGAGTTACCTAGGCTCCCCAAATGCTTGAATGGGCTTAGCAGGAAGTTGGGGTGATGGTGACAAGCTGGCCAGAGTGGAGCTGTCACCGGGATACTGAGGAGAGGTCAGAGGTCTTGGGAAGGTTCTGGGCAAAGGCAGAGCTCTGGGAGGGGACCTGCTCTGAGACCAGTGCTCAGCCCTGGAGTCTCCAGACACATCCAAAGGGCTCTGGTCAAGGGGTTGCCACCCCAGCTGCAGCTGATCACACAGCAGAACGTCTGAGTCATGGCTGACCTGAGAGCCTGCTTGTGAAGAAACAGAGCCTCACAAATCTCCTTGGTGGAGTTGGGAGAAGAATTCAAGAGGGTGAGATTTGAAGCTGGGGTCATAAGATGCTGGTCCAGAGGTAGACAGGAAAATTAAGTTGAGAGAAAAGTCAAAGATATAGGAAGGAGGAAGAGGAAGAGAGGGGCTCCCTGCAGTGCTCCTGTGGGGCTGTGGGGCTGGGAGCACTAGGGTAGGCGGATGGCCTCACTTTTGAGTGTGTAGCAGAGGGGAAAGCACTCACCTCTGCCTGAGCAGACAGGGGCTGTATTCCTAACTCTGATGGTGGATAGAGGTGACGGGGATGTATTCCTAACTCCAATGCTGGTTAGAGGTGACGGGGGCTGTATTCCTATCTCTGATGGTGGTTAGAGGTGACAGGGGCTGTATTCCTATCTCTGACTCTGGTTAGAGGTGACAGGGGGTTGTATTCCTAACTCTGACTCTGGTTAGAGGTGACAGGGGTGTATTCCTATCTCTGATGGTGGTTAGAGGTGACTGGGGGTTGTATTCCTAACTCTGACTCTGGTTAGAGGTGACAGGGGTGTATTCCTAACTCTGACTCTGGTTAGAGGTGACAGGGGTGTATTCCTAACTCTGACTCTGGTTAGAGGTGACAGGGGTGTATTCCTAACTCTGACTCTGGTTAGAGGTGACAGGGGCTGTATTCCTATCTCTGATGGTGGTTAGAGGTGACTGGGGCTGTTTTCCTATCTCCAAAGCTGGTTAGAGGTGACTCTCCTCGCTAAAGTTGTTCTCACAGAGGCACTGCCTTATTGGTAATATAGGAGTAATTAGTAACTACTTCTTGGAACCACTGTGAGAATTAAGGGGTTGCATGAAACCAGAAGAAACTACCTGTGACACAGAGCCACTAGAGAAAGGGTGTCCAGAAGAACCTCTCACCAAGCAGAAGGTAAAAGGCCAAACTGCAAAAGGAACAGGCAGAAAACCTGGCCCTCTGATGGAAGAACATTACCACAGCTCCTCAGGAAAGGAAAATACTGAAATATTCACCTTAGCCGTCTGTATAGCATGGAGTCAGAGAGGCGAAAATAGGAATGAATGTCTGATGTGGGGTTCCCTTCTGTATGCTGGGAATATGTTTTATTATCATTGGTTAATAAAGATGCTGCTTTGGCCTGTGGCAGGGCAGAATAAAGGTAGGCTGGAAAACTCAAGTGAATGCTGGGAGAAAGAAGGCAGAGTCAGGGAGATGCTGCCATGTAGCTGCCAAAGGAGAAAGACACCCCAGAACCTTACCAGTAAACCACGAGTCTTCTGGTAAAATATAAAATAATAGGAATGGGTTGATTTAAGATGTAAGAGTTAGTTAATAAGAATCCTGAGCTAATAGGCCAAGCAGTGTTTTAATTAACATAGTTTCTGTGTGATTATTTCGGGTCTGGGCAGCTGGGAAGTGAATGAGCAGTCTCCGCCTACAAATCATGAGATATAACTCATATTAATAACTTAATAGCGTAAGTATATCTAAGATTAATTCAATAGTCAAAAAATGAAGCTATAACTAAATAGGAGCCATGTTCGTCAGCTTTGCTGATGGAATGGAGATCTATGAGTCACTGGGCAAGCATCTCCGTGTCATCTAATAACAGAAAAATGCACATTCCACGTTGTTTGGACTGAGCATCTAAGAGGAACTTCTCGCGTATCACAGAATAAACAGTCTGCCTATGACTTCACTGCTGGTGGTGGCCTCAAGCTGGAAACAAGGCACACCTTCACTAAGTCCAGAACCAATAAATAACACCCTGGCCTGGTATACTCCCCACAGAGCGCTACCCAGTGCAGTGGTCCGGCCTACGCCCCACGAAGCGCTACACAGCCAGTGGTCTGGCTTACGCCCCACCGAGTGCTACATAGCACTGAACAATGAGAATGAATCTGTGTAGTTCCACTGCAGAGCGTTGCCTGGAATGTGCAAGACTCTGGATGGAATCCCCAGCAACCCCCAAGCAGACACAGCGTCTGGACACGGAACTAAGCTACAGAAGATATAGCTTTTATTTCCTATCACATATTTGAGAAAAGTCCAAAGGCAAGACGGGCTTGACGCTGGTGCCCCAGTGGCGCACGCCTTTAATCCCAGCACTCGGGAGGCAGAGGCAGGTGGATCTCTATGAGTTCGAGGCCAGCTGGGTCTACAGAGTGAGTTCCAGGAACAGTCAAGGCTACACAGAGAAACCTTGTCTTTTAAAAACAAAGGAAAAGGGAATGACTTGAAATCACAGCAGGGCCTCTTAGAGAGGAGAGGTTGGGACCCACAGGGACCCTCCCTCAGGCCATTCTCCAGTGCTTTGGATGTTCTGTCTTGACCCTGGGGGTAATTACACACGTTGGCCCTGTGATTGTTCGTTATACCGTGCATTTGTTTTGAACACTTTATTTTTTTTTTTTTTTTTTTTTTTTTGGTTTTTCGAGACAGGGTTTCTCTGTGGCTTTGGAGCCTGTCCTGGAACTAGCTCTTGTAGACCAGGCTGGTCTCGAACTCACAGAGATCCGCCTGCCTCTGCCTCCCGAGTGCTGGGATTAAAGGCGTGCGCCACCACCGCCCGGCTGTTTTGAACACTTTAATCCAGGAGTATTTTATTCCACAATTTAAGCAGGTTTAAAAAGGAGATAGCTAACACTTGTAAAACGCTTGGCATGGTGCCTGGCCCATATTAAGAACTCAACAGATGGCAATTTTATTTACTGTTCTAACTCGGTTGTTAGAGCCGCCTTGTCTCCTAAGCAACCTCCAAGCATCTCCTGGGTGAGCGTTGTCTCCATGAAGCCTGGCTTTGAGGCTCAGATTCCAGACTGTTGTTTCCCAGGGCGACCCCAAGCGAGACCCACTATGGAAGGCAGGGCTTTCCCAGTGAAAGGTGTTGGGTATTTACACCCTCCTCACGTGTGCTGTCAGGGCTTGGCAAGGTGTAAAACTAAATAAAGTAAAATAAAATAAAATAAAAATAAAAGCTTTTCTGTTTTTTTATGCAATTCCCGAAAACTAGATTGCTGAGATGAATAATAGCACAGGAACATTCTGGGGACAGAGCCAGAGTCCTGCCTGCTGGAGATCCGAGGTCAAGATGGAACTCAGTGGCAAGCTGGCACAAAAGAAAAGAGGATGCTGAGTTGGCTGTGCACACACCTGTAATCCCAGCACTCCAGATGTGGAGGCAAGAGGATCAGAAGTCTAAGGTGATCTCAGCTGCCCTCAGCTGGTAGCCGGCTTGGGCTACGTGAGACACCTGCCTCCAATAAAACAAAACAAACAAAACAGAAACAACCAACAGGAGAAAAGAAAGGAAGGAAGGAGGGAGAGAAGGAAAGGGGACCTGCGAGTTCAGAAGACACACTCAAAAAGCAAATGAAGCCGTAGGGGTGAAAAACAAGCCTGCCTCCATCTTAGACTTTAAAGTAAATCAGACCATCTGATACTTAGCTGTTCAGTGACCATGGAGTAGGCTTGGAAGGAAGAAAGACATTTCTAGGTACCCTGACGAGTGTGAGACTGGAGATAGAGGTTTACAGACACAGCAAGCATAGTTACCCCAGGATATTTACAGTAAAGACAAAGCAGGTTTGTTCCTGTTTCTGATTACTTCTCTGTTTCTCAAGGATTTGTTACGCCCCACCTTTAACCTTAACTACAAATGGCTCTGTACTCTCTGTCCCAGGAATGGTAATCATGTCTGCATTTCAAAGAGTTGCTCTAACCAGCTTACAACCCTGCCTTTGTTTGAAAAGCTTCTGTGACCACCTCCTTGTTATGCCCACCTCGCAGCCATGTCTTTGCTTCAGGAGGGACTAACTTATTATACTTATTTTATACTCCTGTAACCCTGCCTATTTTGCTCTCCAGGTCCCCCATTTGGAAACCCCCTACCCCTGAGCTACAAAAACCTTGACTTCCTCACATCCAACGCTGACTTTCTGGACCCCGCCAGAGGGGGAGGCAGTCGCTGTACACGAATAAAAAAGATTGCTTTAATTAATTTGGTTCCAATGATTTGGGTCAGTGTTTTTTTTTTCCTCCCATCTTTTGGATTGACAGGGCCAGGTGAAGCCTGGGGCAGCCATGCTTGCTGTGTCTGTAAGCCTCTATCTCCAGTCTCACACACGTCAGGGTACCTAGAAACGTCTTTCTTCCCTCCAAGCCTGCTCCGTAGTCACTGAACAGCTAAGTATCAGATGGTCTGATTACTGGCACTATTTATCACAAGCAGGACACAGGGCCGACACACTTGAGTGCTACATCAGTCATTTACGTCTCAGTGGATGTGTCCAGACACAGGTGTCCAGGAGTGTGCTGAAGGTCACGCAGCCTACAAGCGCCAGAACTGAGAAGACTCTTCCTTAGTGCTTGGCTCCACGGGAAGGGGTGGGGTAGAGTGAGTGGGTGGGTGGGTGGGTAACGGTGGGGTGGGGTGGGGTGGGTGTTGGCGGTGGCATAAGTTACTCGGATGTAGGTCTTGCTAACAATTCAGAAACTCCTCAACACACTGACCCTGGGTGGAATTAGGGGGAAGGAAGCTACCTGAATGGCTAGAGAGCTTCCTGCCCCTGTGACAAGGTAAAGGAAATGGCTTTCAAGATCCTGAAAGCAGCCCTGAGGGAAAGCCCAGGGCTCCACAGAGCTTCTGATAGGGGCTGGGTACCTCCCAAACCCAGTGCTCGCTGCCTGCAGGCTGTGCAAGCCCCCTTCTCACGTCACCTGTGGGTACATTCCTAGACTGCCAACCAAAACAGATACCCCCGGAGCTGTTTTCACACAGAGTCTGACAGGCAATTCAGAGAGCAGAAACAAACAAACAAACACACACCCTCCGGGTCTCAGAGAGGGAGCATTTTGCACAGCACTTCCCACCACATGACACTGACCCATCTTTCTGTGGCAGCCTTCCTGCCTCGCCTCAGGTGAACAGCTTGTGTGTCGCGCGCTGGCAATGGCAGTTGGCCGCATTTGGGCACTCTACAGTCTGTCCTCTGTGCTTTGTTTTCAGGTCCTGTGAGCTGCTGTGATCTGTGCATGACTGTCTGGTGCAGACACCTTGCTACCTTGGTTCAGAGACTGTGTGCCTGCCCCTGGGGACAGGGTAACTTTGGAACAGGCTTCTGATAAACCTTGCCATGCCTTGGTACAACTACCTTGGCTGTGGCTGGAAACAGACCCTGGCATTTCTACTGGGCAGAGTAACAGCCAGGTTGTGTGTTGTAGTTCTTACAGTCTCTTAAGACACACCAAATGTGTGGAGGCTTGCAAATGGCCTCATGTTCGGTTTAATTTACCATCCTGTGTGCAGGTTGTTAGTGAAAGATGTTAGTTGGGCTGAGTTTATTGAATCTCTCTCTCTCTCTCTCTCTCTCTCTCTCTCTCTCTCTCTCTCTCTCTCTGTGTGTGTGTGTGTGTGTGTGTATGTGTGTGTGTGTGGTTGGTTGGTTGGTTGGTTTTGGTTTTTTACGAGACAGGGTTTTCCTGTACAATAATCCGAGCTGTCCTGGAACTCTCTTTGCAGAGCAGGCTGGCCTCAAACTCACAGAGAACTCATAGGGCACCACCACCCCAGCATCATCTTCATCATCATCATCATTGAGACAAGGTCTCACTGTGTAGCTCTCGCTAACTTGAACTCACATCTGCTATTTTAACAGACTTTTGGGGAGCAGTTTTTGGTTCACGGCAAAACTGACCATGGTGTACAGCTTCCACACACCCTTTGTCCCTCCAACACGTGTAACTTCCCCTGCTATCAACATTCCCCACCCAAGAGGCACAGGGATCAGAAAGGCGTGTCTGACGCCGACTTCACCATCGCCCACGTGTTTCTGTTATTGCAGTGGTTACACTGCCCTAAGGAAATCAATGCCGAATGTATTTATCTCCTCTCTCTGCTAACGCCTGTAAAGCCACAGCTTTGTCCTAATGATCCCAGAGATTTCCCTTTCCCAGAATAGTATAAAATTGATGCGCTCCAGTACCAGTACGTGTTCTTATCAGATCTGCTCTTTTTCTTCGGTAACATACACGGAAGATGTTTCCGTGTCGTGCGATGGCTCGTTTCTCTTCAGGACTGAATAATACTCCATTTGCTTGGATGCACCACAGTTTTCTCTTCTTCTGTTCTCTTGCTGAAGGACGTCTTGGCTGCTCCCTAGTTTCAGCGAGTATGGATAAAGCTGCTATAAACATCCATGTGCAGGTTTTCGTGTGGACGTTACTTTTCCATCTTTTGGGTAAATACCCAGGGAGCATGATTACCGGATCATATGGTAAGAATATATTTAGTTTTGTGAGTCTGCCAAACTGTCTTCCAACGTGGCGGGACCACTTCACAGTTCCACCAACAGCATAGGAAAGGCCCTGTTTTCCTCGTCTTGGCAGCGTTGGGTGCTGCCGGTGTTTTTAGATGTGAGCCACGCTAATGGCTCTGTGATGGCATCTCCCCGTTACTCTTGTTTCTGTTCCCAAATGCCGACTGCTTTTCCATAGCTATATCTTCCTTGATGCGGCATCTGTTCAGATATTTTGCCCATTTTGAAATTATGTTGCTCATATTCCTATCGGGTTTTAAGAGGGCCTTGTGTAGTTTGGATAACAGTCCTTCATCGGGTATGTCTTCTGCCAGTATAGTCTCCCGGTCTTTGGCTTGTCCGCCTTTCTTGAACATACAGCAGTGTTCTGTTATATGCAGTAGAGGCTATAAAAGTCTTATAATTGAGAATTTAAGAAGATCGCTTTTTTGTAAATTGCTTTTATTCTCATGGGAAAAAGCCTACTTCCTGGTGCAGAAAACCTCTAGTCCTTTTTGTATTGGCTATGAATGAAGTCAGGGAGATCACGAGGATGAAGGTGGCAGACAGTCCACAAGGTTTGCCCTATCGGGAAGCCTTCTTACTCAGGATGAGTTTCCGGCCAGTGTGTTGAGACTGTGCCTCCACTGGGAAGACAGGATGCCACTGGTGTTCTAAGACTATCAATGCCTGGTGCTTACGTAACCTTTCCGAGTCCACGGTCAGTGGTGCCACCTCTATGACTAAGTGGAGTAGCCATGACTTCCCCTGATGAAGTGGACTGTGGCAGGAACCATCTCTATTCCACGTGCCTGGCTCAAGCATGTCTGAACAGCATGGAGTCCTAGGCAGCCGGTCCCCTTGACTTCCTGTAAAGTCAGGCTTCATTCATGCTGGCCACGTATGGGTGAACGAACATGACACGAGGAGCCTCTAGCGATGCCAGCAGGGCGATTTTAGTGTGTAGATGGAAAACAGGAGTTCACAACCCAGCACAAGCCCCCTCAGATACCTGCAGTTAAACACACCCAATCCACTGACATCAGCAGGGGCCAGGAACCAACATAGAATGTGCCTTTCAACCGTAACTCTGAGCTGCCCACAGAGAAGCAAACATTTCTTACGGCTGTATCCCTTCTTAGCTGACAAGAGCTGGGCCTGCCATACAAGCCCTGTGCTCTCGACATCATGCCGGACCCCGTAGGTCCCAGTGATGCTAATCCTCTGACAGCTATGATGTGCTAAGAGGCAGAATATGATGAGGGAGGCCAGGGGGCACAGCCTTGCCTCTGGCCAGGAAGGATTTCTGGGCCACCCGACTGTCACTCTTCTTGGGGAGGTCGCCACCAAGGGTCTCCAGAAGTGCACCTCCCAGCCTCGGTTTCTGCCCTGAAGATGCAGGAGGACGACTTCTTCTGCTTAGTACTGTTGCGAGAGGACTCACCATCATTGTCTGCCACATGGCAGGGACTCCACAAACGCCAGGAAATCAAAACGCTCACCCTTGCTCACTCTCACCACCGTCAGGGGAGTGGGATTCTGTATTTAATAGCAAGATGACCAAGAAAAGCTCGCTTAAAACGTGAGCTTTAGGTTCCTGTCTTTGGGAAGTTCTGCCCATGCCCGCTTTAGCGACTTCACAGCCCCAGGATGGGTTAAAAGACCTGACTCATTCTCTTACCCTTTCTTCTCCTCCCTCCCCTTCTGTTCCTCCTTCCTTCCTCTCCCCTTCCTTCTTCCTCCTCCTTTTATGGTCCCCCTTCTTCCTTCCCCTTCCTTTTGCTATGGTTTCCATCACCCAGCGCTTCGGCAAAATGTCTAGCCACCCCAAACGCTGGTGCTTCCAGGTTCCAGGATCCTGGCATGCGCTCAGGCAATTTACATAGCCACCTGGGGCCCTCAAGCCCTATGGCGCAGCTACACCTATGTAAGCCCCTGTGTTCATGTGCTAGGTAGCCTTTAAAAGCTGGACACGCCCGCTCCAAACTCTCTCTTTCCCTCCCTCTTCAGAAGATGTAACTATTGCCTTTCTTCCCCCGCTCCCTCTCTCTCCCTGCACCAACTTCCTCAGGCCTAGGCACGTTTCTTCCCTCCCCCCTCTTCCTTCCCCTCCTCTTCTGCTCCCCTCGCTTCCTTCTTCCACCCCGTACCTCATGCACCATTTTGCCCCCCACCACTCACCTTCCTCTTTCCCCTTCGTTTTTCCTCCCTTTTAGCCAGGGTCTTTCTATGTTGCCCAGGCTGGTTCTGAACTCCTGGCTCACGCTAGCTTCCTGCTTCAGCTTCTCAGGCAGCTGAGACCACAGACGTTAAAGCCTGGCTCAAACCTGGTTTCTCTCTTTTGTTTCAGCTCTCCTTCTAAGGTGTGAGTGAGCTTTTCCCAAGCCTGGCTTCCCTTTAGCTGCACAAGATGGTTGTTAGCAGAAATCTGGGTCCATCTGTTAAATATTTCCCCGTGTGATGGGAAACTCCTTGTGATAACAGCTATCACAAGAAAGAAGCCTATTTCTTCCTCATAAAGGAAGACATGGACTGGGTTGGTGCAGTGGTTTCTGAGAAGTAAAAATATCCCCCGGTAGCGGATAACTCCACCGATATAACGGAACCAATCAAGCTGGATTAAAGTCTAGATTTCAATCTGAGTAAAGCATTCCCGGGTGGTCTCAGAGGATGAGGAGAAACCACACGCGGGAAAGCGCTGAAGGGAAGTCAGGCCTTGAATACCCTCCGGGGGTGGAGCCACTACCCGGGGGTGGAGCCACTGCTTGGCCGGCTTTCTTTGGGCGGGTTCTGGAGAGGGCAGCTCCAGGGAGCTGCTGCTTGGTGCACTTGAGGGATCATGGTCCAAATGGCATTCTTGGCTGGAGGAAGGGGCAGGAGAAAGAAAAGGCTTGCTTTTTCACTTTTAGGGTGACTCACTGGGAAAAATCACGGGACATTTTCCCTACATCTCATTGGCAGGGACCTGGTCACATAGGATCATTGCAAGAGAGCCAGGAGACGAGTGTGTTTTGTTGGACTTAGGTGTACACATTTGGAATTCAGTTGTTCGTATTCCCGAGAAGGCAAGGAGCCCTGATAATTGGGATCAGGGGACAGTGACAGTCTTTGGGGAAGCTTCGCTGAAAGAAAGAAATGCTGCTCAGACTCCAGAGCGCTCACCTGCCTCCTTTGGCTAAACCAGGTCTTTCTCTGCATTCCCGAACCAATACCAGTCGTTGTGGGGCTGTGGGAGATGCTGACGCTGGATTAGAGTTAGAGCCTGAGCCGGCTTGGACAGTGAAGTCAGCTTGACTAGCTCGTGCCTGGAACATTCAGAGACCTAACAAGATGACAAGGGGTCGGTGGAGGTCAGCAGAGTCCCCAAGCTACCTCAGGACCCTTTTCAACAGGCTGAGCAATCCTCAGTTGTTACACTCTTCATAAAAGTCAATTCCCCGTGCTCAGTAAGGAGCCTGACAAACTCCAAAGCCCGCTAAGCTTTAGATCCAGGCTCATGGGAGCTGCCTAGTCTCTGAGCTGCCTGTTCTCCCCCAAAGATTAGGAAACAGCACCCATGCCCCTGGTGCTGCCAGGCTTAAATAGGCTAAGTAACTGGCACAGCGCTTCCCCCCTCCTGACTCCCGGCTGCTACTCTGTTTCTGCTATGTTTGCTTCTTTCCGCAAACCTTAGAATTGACTTCTTGCTCTGTCAGCTTCAGTTTCTGCCCTTTCCCCTCCTTTCAGAAATTCTGTTTAGTAAATACCTCTGAGTCAATTTCTGGCCGGCCTCTCTCATCTTCCAAGGTGATTTTCAGTGCCCAAAGGCATGAAAAGAAGAGAAAATGACTGGGGAGGGCTAGTAATGGAAGAGGAAACACAGGGGGCACGTGGAAGGAAGGCAAGGGCAGCCTCCCTCAGGGATTCCAGCCTCCGATCTCCCAGCGTGCAAGTGAGCTTTACTGTGTGAATGGACACAGAAAATCCACCTTGGCTCTGCCAGTTCGTGTGTGAAGCTAAGAGCTGAGCTGGAACACGTTCGAGCTGGGAAATTCAAGGCTGCAGCTCTCGGTGAAATGCCTCCTCGTCTGTGTATCTGTGTCGAGGAAGGCTTGCGTCCTCCATCCGCACCCTTCCAGACACTGCACCAGTGGGAGTGGAAAGACTGGCAGGGTCTGCACTCGGTTCCTCATGCAAAGAGCTGTGCACAGAATCCCTGCCGGAAATCAAGGTTCCCCAGGGTGCCCACTTGTCCTGGTAATGGGGTGGGGAATAATAGCTCACTTCAGTTGCCAGTCACTGTAAGTACCTCACATGTATCATAACAATAACATAGCACTCAATATGGTGATTATTCGGTTTCAGGCAGAGTTGGAATTAGTTTAAACCTAGAAATTTATTTCGTGCTCTTGTACTCCTCTGAGTATTAACTAACACCGCCAACTGTCATCCACTGCTCTGATTCTGCAGATGAAGGGCTGGGCTAGAGCTGTTTAGAGAATTCACAGCAGGCAGTGGGGGCTTGTTTCCAAGTCAGCCGCGTGCTCTCTTAGATGAAAATGTGTTTGTGTGTGATGTGTGTCATAGGTATGTGTGTGTGTGTGTCATAGATGTGTGTCATATGTATGTGTGTATCATAGGTGTGTGTCATATGTATGTGTGTATCATAGGTGTGTGTCATGGGTATGTGTGTGTGTGTATGGGTGAGATGCATGTGTGTCATGTGCATGTGTGTGTGCGCATGCTTTTGTGTGTCTTCTATTGCTCTGATCAAATTCCCTGTCAGAACACCCAGGATAGGAAGTGTTTGTTTAGCTCAGTTCCAGGTTGTGGTCCATCACAGTGGGGTGTCACAGCGGGGGTGTCACAGTGGGGTGTCAGAGCAACAGACACCCTCACCTTAGTTCTCAGCAGCCTCTGTCCCTCTCAGAGAGTCCAGGTGCTAGCCCTGAAGTGTGCTGCCCACTTTCCGTGTGGGCCTTCCCACCTCAGTGAGCCCAGTTAAGGCAGTTTCTCACAGACTTTCCCACAGGTCAACCTGATCCAAACAGTCTTCACTGAGACTCCTTCCTAGGTAACCTCACATTGTATTAAATGGACAATTGTCACTAACCATGGCCGTGGGGGGTGGGGGAGAGCATACGCTCCCCTAGGGTGTCTGTCCTTCTCTTGATATTCATGGGCTAGCTGGCCAACAAGCTTCCAGGATGCTCTGTCGCTGCCTCCCATCTCACCACAGGCCTGCTGGGAGCACAGGTGCTGGCCACCAGAGCTGACTTTACAGGGGCTCTAGGGATGTAAATGCTAGTCCCGCAGGTGATAAGCGCTTTTTATCGACTGAGCCATCTCCTTCTGCGTTCTTCATTAGTACATGATACTCTATACCAGTGGTTCTCAACCTGTTGGTCTCGACCCCTTCAGGGTCAAAAAGATCTTTTCACAGGGGTTACAGAGCAGATATCCTGCGTATCAGATATTTACATTATGATTCATAACAGTACTAAAGGGTGGCAGCGGCAGGAAGGTGAGAACCCCTGCTCTACACTAACCCTCTCTCTCTCCTGGGAGAGAAGGAGACAGGGGCCCAGAGAGAGGCTGGATCCTAAAGCAGGTGCACACGGGACTCCAGAGTCTGTGTCTTGTTTGTTAGGTCATGCAGCCTCCACCTTAATTCCTCCTCAGTGCTTCACCGAAGGACCAACGAGATGACGTGATGAGCCTGCAGCAACTAACAGCTTGATGTGGCTCCGTTTCCCTACTGCATCAACCTACTGCATCAGGGACCTGGAGGGAAGAGAGGCCTGTGCTGGTAAGGATTGGGGAAGATGGTACCAGAGAGGATGGGGGAAGCAGCTGATTTCAGCCTTAGCAACAGAGTTCACATCTCTTGGTTTCTTCCTGATTTTACCTGGGGCTGTAGGTCGAGGTTGACTAGGGCCCTCTAGGACTGTTTGTTTATGTTGGGGGTGGTGTACCTCTGCATAGACAGGTCCACATCTTCAACTGTAGTGAGGAGCGGCATTCCCGCTGCCCCGCTCCCAGCCACCGGCTAGCTTATGCCTCAAAATAACAACACACAAATTGTATTTTTTTAAACACTGCCTGGCTCATTAGTTCCAGCCTCTTACTCACATCTTGACTAACCCATATCTAATAATCTGTGTAACACCACGAATGGTGTCTTACCGGGAAAGATTCAGCATGTCTGACCTGGCGGCTGGCTTCATCACATCTGGCTCAGAGAGGAGAGGCATGGCATCTGTCCCAGAGAGGAGAGGTGGGCAATTGTCTGAGCCATCTATCTCACTTCCTTCTTCCTGTTCTGTCTACTCCACCTATCTAAATCCTGCCCTATCAAAAAGCCAAGGCAGTTTGTTTATTGGCCAGTAAGAATCCTCCATCATTCAACTACCCAAGGGCTCTCAAGTCTAACTGTGGGTCTGAGTCACCTAGAACTTGTTCAAACACAGGGCGCTCCAGAATTTCTGATTTATTAGATATCAGGAGAGGCCTAAGAATGTGACCATTGAGTCTCCAGTGGTGAGGACAGGGATATTCCAGACCACACGAAGAGGAAAGCCTCTCTATTCCAGGGTCTTATTGTTAATTCCTAGAAATCAAGTTCTTCTTTCTGAAAAGAGTCTTAAGACTTAAAGACAGAGTAAATAGAAATAAGAAGGAAGGAAGGAGGAGGGAGGGAGGGAAGAAAGGAAGGAAGGGAAAGGAAAGAGAAGGGAAGGAAAGAAAGGGAAGGTAAGGGAAGGAAGAAGAAAGGAAGGAAGGGGAAGGGAGGAAGGAAGGGGAAGGGAGAGAAGGGAAGGAAGGAAGGAGGGAGGGAGGGAGAGAGGGAAGGAAGGAAGGAAGGAAGGGAGGAAGGAAGGAAGGAGAGAAGGAGGGAAGGTCAACGTGTGCCAATGACCGATGGAGAACGGGCAAGTTGAACTATACCAGAGGAGTGGAGAAGAAATACACATGAATACACCTGCAGTGTGGACCAGCCTGGAAAACCTCAAAAGGAAATCCGACGGCCACAAAAGGCCAATGTTATATGGATCTAATTCCGTGTCTCTAACAGGTTAATTCATGGAGCAGGGGCATAAGACTGTCTGTTCGGCAGTGGGAGCCAGGAGGAATGGGGAGCCACTGCTTATGGCTGCTTCCCGACTTGCCCTTTGGGAAAATAAAAGTGTCCTGGAACTAAATAATTGTGATGGTTGCACACCATTGTAAACGTACTTTGTACTGCGGAGGGAGTCAAATACCCTAAAGTGGCTAAAAGGTCAGTTTTACGATATGAGTGTTTTACCACAATAAAGTATTAAAAGTGCGGATGAAGTCTCGTTCCAATTCAGTGCGGGTGGCGGCCAGCTGAGATGCTTACAGGAGAATGCCTGAGGGTGCAAAGAGTCTAAAGGACTCACCTGCAAGGACCACCCATCGACCACCCATCGTAGCTCCTAGGCACCCTCGGCACCACGCTCTCCGAAGGTGAAGTATCAGCATTTTAAAGCACACCTCCAAGGACTCTCGTGTGTGGTCAGGACAGGGGACATTGGCCATAGGGTCTCATACCCGCTGGGCACCAACCCTTGTCCCAGACTTGTCATCTTCTCCAAGACTTGCTTGAGAGCAGGGACGAGGACTTGAAGGCAGAGGCTCTGGGCATGAGCTCCGCTCAGGTCTCGGAAATTCTGAGCTTGCCAAGAATGCCATTTTGTAGAGTTTTTGTGAGACGCAAAGGGAGGGACAGGACAACTTCCAATCTCTGTATCACCCATCTCTTCCCATCTTAAAGGAAAGCACAGTGCCTTGTGTACGCAGAAGTCCTACACTGCATCATCTTCACATCTTCACCACAAGCTCAACTTGCTCCCTTCCCCAGGAAGGAAACCCTGTTGAGGTAGAGCTAGTAGCGACAACTTAAGGCCCACAGAAATTCATTCTGTTGCAAACTCAGATTTTCTTCTGTTTGTCAAGACCAAAATAAAGATAAAAATCCACTCATAATTTCTAATAAAATATAGTCTGAATTTTACCATATATTAGTATAACTAAAGACCACTCTTTCGTTTCCCAATGTCTTAATCACACAAAAACTATATTAATTACAACACTGTTTGGCCTATTAGCCAAACAGTTATTATTAACTAACTCTTACATCTTAAATTAACCCATTTCTATTCATCTGTGTATTGCCATGAGGCTGTGGCTTACAGGAAAGTCTCTGGTCCTTCTCCTTTGGCAACTACATGATGTCTACCTGACTCCACCTACTCTCTCTCTAGCACTGTTCTGATTTCCCGCCTGGCTATATTCTGCCCTGCCATTGGCCCAAAGAGCTTTGTTCATCAGCCAATAAAAGCAACACATACACAGAAGGACATCCCACATCAAGTTAGTTCAGCCCTTATTCATGGCTAATATTCTGATATATATTTATTCAGCTACATTATGGCATAGACACAGTTTTACCGTCTGCGTTCTTCCTCTTGGCACCATGGATTTCAGGACTTGTTGGGAGTCAGCAGTTCGTTACTGACATTTTGTTCTTGTTTTTAGACAGGGTCTCACTATGTAGTTCTGGCTGTCATGGAACTCAACATATAAACCAGGCTGGTCTTAAACTCACAGAGATCTACCTGCTTCTGTCTCCTGAGTGCTGGGATTTAAGGTGTGTCTTACCACACCTGGCCATTGCTGGCATTTTTTAACAGTGACACTGTATTTCTCTGGTGGCTTTGCCTCAGTTTCCTTTGCCGTTAAGCCTTAACCTGCTTTCGGGTTTCCAGCAGGAGAAGCCATGCCTGGAAGAAGCATTTCGTCTTGACTTTTAGCTTTCTTTGATTTGCTTCCTTAAGATAAATTTCCCCTGAGCTCCTGTCATGTAGATGTTGCAGGCTTTTGATTGCACTGTTTAATTGCTTCACTTACTAAGCTGCAACCAGCCAGTGCTGGTGTCGTCTTCAACAACTCGCTGATGCTGAGTTCCAGAGTTTGAAAAAGCCTTACAAATTGTACATGCTCCATCATGATATAGACCAGTAAGTGACTTTGTTCAACTTCGGGACACAAACACTACCCCTTTCCTTGTCCCTCTTTTGGTGCCAGCCCCTGCCGTTTTGTAAGCTGCTTGAGGGGATGCTGCAGAAATCAATAATTATTTTTTGAAGCAATGAATAATCCAAGCAATCCCACTTCCCAATAATTTTTTCTCTTTTTTTAATAGCACAAGATTTGCTTCCAAAATAACTAATAATATTTGATTTCACTTATGCTGGCTGCCTCCGGTGGCTTTTCTTGCAGGGGAGATGAATGAAGATTTCACTGGGTGGGAAGATACCTCCCCACATGGCGAAGTCATGACTCTTTTCCGGCAGCGTCTCTCTCTGCACCTTCTCTTGTTTCCTGTCTTTGCCTGAAGAGCCAACTCAAGATCTAAGGAAGCGCTATTTGTAGCGTGCATGGGAGGAACATCAAGGCCAATACTCCCTTCCTGAATGGATGTAGCTTTGTGCTCAGTCTTACTAGCAGGCAAAGGGCTGCTTGTGCCCATGAGATAGACATGCACACTGGTTGCATTGGCTGGGGCAGCATGTGACCATGAGGAAATACCGTGAACCCAGGGATGCTTTTAAAGCAAGTCTGCATCTCATTCATTTCAATAGTACCTAGATAAATTTCACAAACATCAGTAAAAGCTATGCACTAGATGAATGCATGAGGCCACACCTGTTTGGGGGTATGCTTGCAGTCTCAGGTGCCTTGTACCATTTTATGCAAAGCTAGGAAAATGGGACTATCAGAATAATAAGCCAGTATCTTATGACTGGTAGGAGCTTAACCAATTAAGAAGACTAAAGAAGTATAATAACCACAACCTCCCTAGGTTTTTTTTAAGCTGTGTGTCTGTATGTGTGTGTGTATGTCTGTATGTCCTGTGAGGAGACCAGAAGATTCCCTACAAGTCACAGGAGGTTGTGGCCAGCCAATGTGGAAACCGAACTTTGGTCCTCAGAAGAGCCGTGTTCTTAACTGCTGATCCAACTCTCCACTAGTGTTTTCTTTTAATTTTAAAATCTCACGGGGTAGGGGAAAGTGGTCATGAAGTCCCACCCTTAGCTGAGGGGCTACTGGCATGTGATAGCTGCTAGGTTTGTACAGGGACAATGTGTGCAGGGATAAAGTGAATGTGTATTGTTGGCATGGGCATGGTTATGGCAAGGACTCCAGCTCCTCGATGCCACCTGGAGTTGCAAAGCCTTCTCCAGGTGAGGCTCAGAGGCATGGCAAGGCTCCCCTTGGGTCCACATGGGCATGCTGACAGTGTGAGCAGAAAATGTCTGCCGTAGGTTTCCTCCCCTGGTATGTACAGCCTTTGAACTGCTCCTCCACAGAGAACATTCCTACTGAGATTAGCCAAACCTGCCTTCTTGATCCAGCTGTATACCATCAACCCCGGCTCCTTGTTTATCTGTGTAGTGAGCCTGCCTCCCTGCTCACTGCACACAGGAAACGCTCCACGCCCCTGGAACACTGCAGCTTCCCCATCACAATGCTCAGGTCACCCAGTTTCAACTCTTCACTGCCTGTGGGTCTGTAATTTCTCCGTTCCCTTGTTGTGCCTAACCAGAGTTTCGGGTCCCAAACCGTGTGAGGATAAGGCAATTGTGACCTCTGGTAGATTGACAGGGCAGGGCTCACTCCCAGGAGTAGCTGAGTTAATGCAAATTGGACTCCAAGTATTTTTTTTTTAAAGAAAGAGAGAGAACCCAAAATTGTATGGGTGCAGGAGGATCTGGAAGGAGAGATGGGAGAGGGGGTAAATACAATTGAAATACATTGTATAAAATATTCAAAGAATTAATAAACTATTATTAAACTTCTAAATTATGTTAATTTGTGTATGAATGGCACATTCATGACACACTGCATGTTGGGGCAGAGTATAACTTGAAGGAGCTAGTGTTTTCCTTCTACCCTGTGGTCCTGGGGATGGACTTCAGGTGGCCAGGCTTGGCAGAGACCTGTCTTCCCACAAGTCAGCTCGCAGGCCCATTTGGCTAGTACTGGACATCACAGTCTGCTTCTTAACCTTGAGACTTCTTTAATTTTCAACACTGGCTGGCTTCAAGCCGGCTTCCTGCCTGTTCACCTCTTATCAGTGGCAGCAACAAACAATTAATGACATTTCTTAAATGTCTTACTGCCTGAAATAACATCTTCTTCCAATTAGGAAGGAACAAAAGCTGTGCCTCTCCTGTCGCCTTCACGGCCGGCAATATCTTGACATCTGCCTCTGTCTCCAGCTTTGCCCAGGACCAAGCTCATCTATAATGCAGCAGGTCATGTGCTTCTGTTGGGGACAGATTGTGATGTCAGCGCAGCAGGTCATGTGCTTCTATTGGGGACAGATTGTGATGTCAGTGCAGCAGGTCATGTGCTTCTGTTAGGGACAGATTGTTCGTGATGTCAGTGTTCATGGAAACTGTAGGCTGAGGCTTTGCAGACACTGGCATCCTCAGAGGACCCATTCTTCAGAATCCCAGGGACTACCCAGTCTTAGTAACCTGCTGGTGTGTAGGTTGCCTAGGATGGGGTCACCCACTCAGGCACACTCTTCCCACATTCTCCTCTCCCACAAAATCACTCTAGCTCTATCGCCCATCTTTGTGGCGTGGGATGCCCCTCTGTATGCTGTGAATGTGTTATGTTACCATTGACTAATAAAGAAAACTGCTTTGGCCTACCGCAGGGCAGAATAGAGCTAGGTAGGAAAACTAAACTGAATGCAGGAGAAAGAAGGCAGAGTTAGGGAGACACCAGCAACTGCCAGAGGAGTAAGATGTCAGAGTATTACTGGTAAGTCATGGGGCACGATACACAGATCACTAGAAATGGGTTAATTTATATGTAAGAGCTAGCCAGTAATAAGCCTAAGCCACTGGCCAAGCAATTACAATTAATATTAAGCCAGTTCAGGAATTGGCAGGTGCGCGCGAGAGAGAAACCTCTAGTTACATCTTTGCTTTTTTTTGTTTTGTTTTATTCTTGTTTTTGTTTTGAAGACAGGTTTTCCCTGTGTAGCACTGGCTGTTCTGGAATTCGTTTTGTAGACCAAGTTGGCCTCGAACTCAGAGATCTGACTGCCTCTGCCTCTCAAGAGCTGGGATAAAAGGCATGTGCCACCATCTGGCCCATCTTTGCTTTTTAAACTCCAATTAGCATATGGTCATAGGTGCTTAAGCTATGGGAGCAGAGAGGTCACAAGAGTGACTTTCAAGACTAGCCTTCCAGCAAATTTTTTGGAGGATTTTATAAAGCAGATATTTTTGTTAAGGTTCATTAGGACTAAATGTCACCATGGAATCTAAAATGTGTTTGCTTGTGTGTGTGTTCATGTACACTTGTGTGCTGGCTTACTCACACGTTTAAAAAACAAACAACCAACAACAATAAAAACTAAGGTCATTTTAATTAGCCATGCCAGCCTCAAAGTTGATATCCTCCTGCCTCTACCTTCATTGTGCTGGAATCACAGGTATGAACCACCACACCTGACAGGAACCTGCACTTTGAGACGTTTTTCTGTGTTTCAGAAGATCAGCCCAGCTTCTGAAGCATTAACTAAGCCAGTTTCTTGCATCTCTGATGGGCAGTTGAGCTGCCAACAGTGGCCTCTACCCACGAGCACTCCACGGGTCATCTGGAGTTGAGACCTGCCTCCTGCGGCTTCTACCACAACCGCGTCCACTTACTGATCTCGATTACATGTTTTAGAGCAAAGTTATTCTTTTCCCCATGACTTTCGAGACACTCAGAGACACTTGCTGTTCCTTCCCAGGGCTTTTCTTCAGTTTCAAAACCCTTCATCAGATTGTCCTACTCAGAACATGTGTAGATTGGGTTTTCAGTTAGATAGTGTCTTTTGATGTGCAAAATTTTTAAATGATCATAAAAGTTTTTATTCACAGTTTGCCTTTCCCAAGATGCCATATGCTAAGTGTGTTATCCGAGCACTCAGAGGCAGAGCTAGGGGAACTGCTGTGCAGGACCAGCCTGGTTCTGCCTGGGATCTATCCAGGGCCTGGGGGCTGTTCTTACTTGCTATGCGTGAGGGCTGGGTTCAAAGCTCAGGGCCGCACACACATAGCAAGACCGAGCAGAAAGTTGAGAGTTCTGACATAATTCCCACCCCACACATGGCCTTTCCCACTGCTGACATCCCACACCAAACCAATGCATCTGCTACCAAGACCAAGCCTATTTCAATACATTGTCACCCAGACTTGTGTCCAGACAGTGTCCCCCACACTGAGATTTGCTGTGGGGCAATGGTCTTTTAACCTGTTACTTGTATTATTTTTAATAAAAGTCTGATTGGCTAGTAGCCAGGCAGGAATTATAGGCGGGACAACCAAGTAGGAAGGAGAGGCCAGGCAACAGAATTCTGGGAAGAAGAAAGTTTGAGTCTGCAGTCCTGACCCAGCCAAAGAAGAAGCAAGATGTGATTGCCTTGCTGAAGAAGGTACCAAGCCACGTGGCTAACATAGACAAGAATTATGGGCTAATATAAGTTATAATTAGTTAATAAGAAGCCTGAGGTAATAGGCCAACCAGTTTATTAATTAATGTAGACCTCTGTGTATTTCTTTGGGGCAGAAGGGCTGCAGGACCGGGTGGAACAGAAACCCTAGACAACAGAGATTTTATCCTTGATATTTGTCCTAGTTCAGGCTTCTATTTCTGTGAAGAGACACCATGACCACAGCAACTCTTATAAAGGAAAACATTTAATTGTGATGGCTGGCATACAGTTCAGAGGTTCAGTCCATTATCATCATGTTGAGATATGACAGCGTGCAGACAGACATGGTTCTGGAGAGACAGCTGAGAGTTCTACATCTTGGCTTACAGACAACAGGAAGTGGAATGCATGTCATCCTGAGGGAAGCTTGCACAAAGGAGACCCCAAAGTCTGCCCCCACAGTAACACACTTCCTCCAAGTCCACACCTACTTTAACAAGGTCACACTTCCCAGTACTGCCACTCCCTTTGGGAGCCATTTTCTTTCAAACCACCACAATTTCTAAGTCTCATGGGCCTAATGTAATGACCCATGTCCATTGTTCTAGCCTATCGCTCCACTGATGCAGACGCCTGTGTTCTGCCCACCCCTCCCCTTCCGCATCCTGGCAGGCATGGAGCTTTCGTTGCTCCAGTTCACCTCTTTCCAGTGTCTTCTACCAGGGATCCCTCTGTCTGATGCCTTCTCTGGCTGCTTCCTTACAGTGCTCAAGCTTGCTCTGTGTATTTTATCCTCTGGAGCTCACTCATTTTTAGCCTTGAATAATACTCCATTGTTGGGCCAGATCACCCGTGTTCACCCATTTACCAATCATGTGCTTTTGGATCTCTGAGCTGAGCATGAATTCCCGAGTGCTCAAGAGTTTTAAAATTTTGGCTGGGGAGATGGCTTGGGGATGCAGTGTCTGCTGTGCCACAGTAAGGACTGGGGTTTAACCCCCTGGACACATGTAAAAGCCACAGTGGTACAGACTGCAGTCTCGGGGCTGAAGAAGCAGAGGCAGCAGGGCCCATGGAGGCCGCTGACCTTAGTTGAATTAGTGAGTGTCAGGTTCCAGTGAGAGACCTTGTCTCAAAAAATAAGGCTCGGTGGCCAACAAAATGGCTTGCCAGTAAAGGTGCTTGCCACCAAGTCTGATAACCCAGGTTCAATCTCCAGAATCCATATTCTAGAAAGAGAACGGGCTCCCTCTGACCCCTACACAGGTTCTGTGGCATATGTTCATGCTCAAAGACATACTTACATGCATATTATGTGTACACACACACAGAGCTATGAAATGAGTAAATAAGTATTTAAAAAACTAAGCTGGAAAGTGATTGAGGAAGACACTCAACATTGATCTCTGACTGACACACACACACACACACACACACACATGCACACACACATTCACAGAGTTGAACATTTTTAAAGGAATTTTGGAATTAAACATTCTAGCATATAGTAGGTGCTCAATACATGTGCTAATTAGTGACCGGATTATGCTAATGAGAGAGAACTAGTTGATCAGGGAAGCTGCCTGGACTAAGGCCTGTGCCCATTGGCTTATCTCAGAGAGGACAATTTTGTCAGCTGCCAGCCAAGCTCCCTTTGGCATGTGGGGCAGATCCACGTTTGCCTCTGGGGCAGGTGCTGCCCACTGCTAAGACCTGACTCCCTCTGGAAGCCTGTCTTTGGAACTCGGACCGGTCTGTCACCCTGACTTTCTGTAACTCCTCCCTTGCTCTGACATTTGCAGAGATCCGCGTGGTTCCCAGTGGCATCTGTGGAGGTCTTCCTGTTCCCTGGGCTGTGATTCGTGGAGCCTGGAGACCGGAGCTCCACTCTGTAGACCAGACTGGCCTAAAACACACAGAGATCCGCCTGCCTCTGCCTCCTGAGAGCTGGGATTAAAGGCGTGCTCCACCATGCCTGTCTCAACTTAAATAAAGAGTATAAAGCAGTAAGGAAGACTGAATTTGAAAAAGTCCTGCAGCTGATGTTGCTGAACAGGAAGGGTCATCTTCACCTTGACGTTTGGAACACCGTCATCCTATCCCTGTCTGTCCAGGCCCTGTCTGTCAGCATATGCTCTCTGATGGCTTGTGACCAGAACTCCAGTTACCTGAGTTAACTCCTTTCCTGCTCAGCTGCCAAACCTCTGCGCTGCACAACAGAGCTGAAAATCACTGGGTCTCCTTTCCCAGCAAAGAGAGCCTGCTCTTGCCGTGGGAGAGTGAGGCCCGTGGCACCGTGTGGAGGACCTGGCCCTGCCCTTTGCTTCTGTGGTAAATTTCGTCCGTCCCCTTCGTCGCTTCCTATGACCCCCTGGCTTTGACATAGTCAAGTATGTTCTTCTTTTTTTTTTTTAAATGAAGTTCTGTGTTTCTTTTCATTAGACACACTTATTAAAAATAAGACATGACTTTAAAAGTTACTATTTGGGTGAGCATGGTTCTTCACACCTGTGATCCCAGCCTTTGGGAGTCTGAGGCAGGAGGATCAAAGAGGGTTCAAGGCCAGTCTGGGCTACATACTGAGTTCCAGCACAGTTTGGGCAACTAAGATAAAAACAAAACAAAAAAGATAAGAGACTAAATAAGTAAATTAATTAATTAATACTATCTTTCCCATTCTAAATTATTTCTTGCTAACACTCAGAGATATCTAGCAGAATGTTTTGCCATGAGGTGTCAGCATTTTCAGGCTGCTTATTGCCCATCTCCTATGCTTTGATTTTTAACAGTCTGTGAGAGATGCGGAGATCTGATCTTGCTTGGATTCTGAAGAGCCCAAGTCAGATACCCATGAGCAACAAGGCTGTGACCCACCTTCTAGTCAGCAGCCTTAGCTGTCTAGACTCACCTAGCGGCTGAAAGTAAGACAGCAGGCACTCAGAAAACACAAAACAAGATGTAATCCCTGCCCCTCAGAGGCAAGCCCCTCAGATCTCCCTCACAGCCAGCCTGCTCTCACCTGGGGCACAGGTGTACTGCCTTCACAGCCTGGCTAGGGGCAGCAAGGCAGAATACAGAACTCCAGGGGGTCTTAGACTCAGAAGATGTGTTGAGAGCTCTAAAAGAGTACGCACGGAGGGGAGAAGAGAGACTCCCTTCCACCTTCAGATTCACTGTTAAACCGACAAAGAAATATAAAAACCCAGTGGCCACATGCTTTACGCACTTGCCTGTCAATCATTCCTGTTCCTCAGAGGGGTGTTCACTTTGGAGGTCAGCATAAAACTGTCATGTCTAGCAATGCCTTCAAACCATGTGTCGCGGTCCCCATGAGAGTCCAGAAAATGCATAACAGGCTTCGCAGGCCTATCAAATGGGCAGAAATGCAAGTTTGACTCTTCAGGTAAGTGAGCTGCGGTCCTCAAGTCCTGACTGCGGCATTCTTGAGGGCAGCTGTGGAATGATGAGGAGACGCCTCCCGGGGGGAAAATCCTAAGAACAGGAGTGGACGCTCTCTGCTTTCTCCTGTAACTGGCCCCTTGCCTTTCCTTACATTATAACCGTAGGCATCTGTGTGTGAGGCTGGTCCTCCAGTCTGAAGTCTATTCACCCAGCCTGCTTAGTTCTTTCTCAAAGTTTCTACCCAGGGCCACCCCACCCCACCTTCTCCCTGTCTCTCTGACTATCTCTGTACCTTTCCTCATGGGCCCTTTGCTCTACAGAATAGTTAGAGGTTCAACTCTCAACTCCATGATTTAAAACATTGTGAAGGCATGCAAACGGGGAGGTACACGTGAGATGCTGGTGACATTTAGAATTTGTTTTGAAGTCATCCAGCAGGGATGGGGAAAGATATACAAAAGCAGCTGGGCAGCCTTTAATCCCAGCACTCAGGAGGCAGATACAGGCAGATCTCTGAGTTCAAGGCCAGCCTGGTCTACAGAGTGAGTTCTAGTACAGCCAGGGCTACACAGAGAGACCCTATCTCAAAAACAAACAAAAAAAATGAAAAAAGAAAGAAAGACAAAAGGACCCTGGCTCTCTCTGATGAAAACTTACATCCTTTCTCTTCTTTTATTTCCCCTCCCTCCCTACTCCTTCCCTCCCTCTCTTCCTCCCCACTGCCCCATCTCCTCCATCCCTCTCTCCTCCTCCCTCCCTCCTCATCTCCTCCCCCATCCCTCTCTCCCTTGCCCTCCTTCCTCCCTTCCCCTTCTATCCATCTTTCCTCTCTCCTTTCCCTCCTTTCTCCTTTCTTTTTAAGATAACTCCTATTCAGGTGTGGTGGCAAACAACTGTAATCTCAGCATTTGAGAGGCTGAGACAGGAGGATCATGAATTCAAGACCATACTTAGCTACATAGCAAGTTCAAGGCTAGCATGGGCTATTTAAGAATCTATCTCAAGGGGGCTGGAGAGATGGCTTAGTGGTTAAGAGCATTGCCTGCTCTTCCTAAAGGTCCTGAGTTCAATTCCCAGCAACCACATGGTGGCTTACAACCATCTGTTATGAGGTCTGGTCAGAAAGAATATTGTATACATAATAAATAAATAAATATTTTTTATAAAAGAATCTATCTCAAAAAACAAAACAGACAACAAAAACCTGAAAAAAAAAGAAAGGAACAAAGGAAGAAGTGGAGGGACCAGCATAACTGCTCATCTTCCCCTCTCTTTCTTTTCTTCCTTCTTTCTCTAGTCTGTCTTTTATGATGAACTGACAGACGGAACTCAGTCCTGTGTATACACACTCCAGCGTAGGGCTACAACACCAGACCATATATATTTCAGTCCATGCTCGAATTTCCTACTTTTCTCACAATTCCTTTGTCCTGTTGGCTTCTCCAAACCAAGATCCAAGCAGCATCAACGTACTTCGGATGCTGGAACTGACTCTTGCTTTCTCTCTGTTGTCTCTAGTCCCCCTTGCTTTTTTTTTCTTGCTATTTATTTGCTGGAGAAACGAGGCTCTTTGTATCACAGAGCTGTAAACACTGGCTGTGCCCCTTTCTTACCTGTATTTGTGCTCAGATAATAGCTCGTGTGCAGATTTATCACCATGAACTCTTTTCTTTCCAGATAGAGTCCATGTCTGACATCTGATCACACCAAGGAGAGAGGCCGGGCCTTGAACGGTCGTGAGGCAACCACAATAAAGAAAGATCAACTCTCCTGCAGTCTGGTCTATTGATGTGGCCCAGCCTTCTGTTTATGTGTTGCTTTTATTGGTTAAGGAATAAAGCTGTTTTGGCCAATGGCTTAGCAGAGTAAAGCCAGGCAGGAAATCTGAAGAGAGAGAGAGAGAGAGAGAGAGAGAGAGAGAGAGAGAGAGAGAGAGAGAGAGAGAGAGAGAGAGACAGAGACAGAGAGAGAGAGAGAGACGAGAGAGAGAGAGACAGAGTGAGAGAGGGGGGGTGAAGTCAAGGAGACACCATGTAGCTGCCAAAGGAGAAAGATGTATTCTATTAATGTATGGTGATACATACGTTAATAGAAATGGGTTAACTTAATATATAAGAGCTAGCTAGAAAGATGCCTGGGCCATTAGCCAAACAGTGTTGTAATTAATATAGTTCTGTGTGATTATTCGGAAACAAAAGTGCAATCTCCATTTATAGTCTAGTCCAGTCTGTTCTCTTCAAACAAGCTTGTCAGGACACTGTCTGCCACCCTAGCCTCACAGTGACCATAGACTAGACTATGTTAACCCCTTCATGTTTGTAAAGAAGTGGAGCTAATTCTGTTAAATGCACACCTTTCCTCCAGATCCATGTCTGACTCTGTACAGAGGACATTGGCTCAGTCACCAAGGCGCTGAAAGGCACCTGCCATGCAGCCTGAGCTCAACAATCGTCCCTTCCTTTTCCTGTTTCTGTTTAAAATGGGAATTATAAACAATAACAACAACAAAACCCTCTCAAATCCACAGCTTGTTTAAATGCAAACACAAACATGACATTTATCAGCTTCTTAAACAATGGCGAAGGTTTTCTAACACACTCCACAAAGCATACAGGGAAAGGGAAGGTATGGCGGGAAATACATTGTGATTAAAAAGGTCAGTTCTTCCCAAAGCTAGCAGGATCTGTTTCTGCCCACAAACATGCAGGGCTCTGGACTGTGCTGACTTGAGAAGGTATTTCTTCTAGCCGAAGATGAGTTCACTGTAAGGGACTCAGAAACATATGGATGAAATTTCCCTGACGCCACTCCGGGGATCAGAAATTAGGAAAAGAATTCTTGGCAAACGCATCTGGGGTTTGCCAGGCCGAAACCGACTGAGAAATGGTTAGGACACGAGGCAGATCTCCAGTGCCAAGTTTGTCCATCTCTGCAACACAAGGATTTATAATTAGAGCTATTCTGAAGAGCACGGCCTTACAAGTAGCTGAGGACAAAAAGAAAAAAGAAAAAGAAAGAAAAGAAAGGGGGAAAAGAGCCTTCGTTCTCAGCATCTCTGCGAGGCTGCTGGTCCCCAGTGGACTGTTACAGCCTCTCAACCTCGAAGTCATATCGTTGCTCATCTATAGCCAGAGCCTGGTGTCCTCTGGGTCCTGTTTCTGGTGAGGAGTTCCTCTGAATTCCCGGGTGAGGGGAATACATCTCAATGGGTGTTCTTGAGTTACAGGGGAGAACCGCGGGAGGACGTGACTTGGCCGTCCCTTCGCCGATGTAAACTTCATCTTCCACAGCAGTCTGCCTCTCTGGGCTCCTCTGTTAAAATCGGCACAGTGGAAGGTGGGTACGTGTGGGAGCCTAGAGGAGAGAGCTTTAAAATGGTGCTGGCGCCGGCACAAGATGTCAAGAATCGAGGGCTGCAGCGTCCAGCAGCTTCACAACCTGGAGTCTGGATGAAATCTCACCTTCCGTCAACTCCTCCGTACCTGCTCTGTCTGCGACCTTCTGCCTTCTTGCCCTCTTACAAAACCAGGTTGTACCAGCTTTTCTCTGACAGTGACCAGAGGGAGCCAGGCGCCAGGCCCTCTGCGCAGCTGCTAGAATACAGCAGTGGACAGAACAGGTGCAGCCCTTGCCTCCATACAGCAGGGAAGACTGGCCTGAAAGGCACCGACATGTAAATCCAAATCATGACACAAACACCAACCACAAAAGGCAGGGTCCAGCTGAAGGTCGGCCCGACAGAGTTGAAGACACTGTCATGGTTTCTGGCCCAGCACATCTCTCCTCCAGACGGGCTAGCCCTGCCTCTGTAAGGAACTAAGTCAATGGAGGCCTCCCTTAAACATACCCAGTGACCAGACGAGTGGTCAGAAACCCAGCACCACGCTGGTGAGTTTCTCTGGCTGTTTCCTCAGAAGGCAGAAGATGGCTGGAGATGAACCCCATTGGCTACACATCAGTATGGGGAGGTATACAGTTGATGGTCACGTCCACCTATTCAGTGGCTTTTAATTCCTTTTCCCTGTCTTGCCCCACGAATGTGCTATTCACAGTAAATGTAGCTCACGCCAAACGTTTGTTCATCCTGTGCCTACTGGATCTTTCTCTTTCCACCCATTTTGTAAAGAGAAAACGTGGAAAACAAAACCGAAACACCTCATGAAGATGTTTCCATGATTGCAGCCGTGGAAGGGGTACTGGTCTAGGGTGAACCTCGGAGAGCCGGAGGAGAGGGAGGCTGTCTGTCTTGTCTACTTAGAGTTAAGACTCTTGTGGGGCACTAGATGGCAACATTTCCCTAAATCTACACACAGCGGAGGCAAGGCCCCGTGGGCTGGTCAACCCCAACACCTCCAAGTCCCAGCACATACGTAAGGTGACACCCAAGGCTATGGGGGAGACCGAAAGCAGAGTCTGTTGTCTCTTCATGGAGTCTTGTTAACCGTCAGCTATTAACACTTTATCACCACCATGTTACACCAACTCCGCCATCATCAACACCGTCACTGCTATGACCACCACCACCATTATTATTACCACTATTGCCATGATCACCATTACCACCACACCAGCACTGTTACACCAACACCACCACCATCATCTCCACCGCCATCACCACCACCATTGTTACTACCAGCATCTACACTATTGTTGCCACACTATTATTGCCACTAACATCACAATCACCACCAACACTATCACCACCACGACCAACGCTACCACTACAGTCACCACCGTGATCACCATCATTGCCATCACTACTACTGAGTCTTTCATGCTTTATTGGTTTTTGTTTTTATTTATTTATTCATTTGCTTTTTCAAGGCAGGGTTTTGACACAGGTCTCTGTGTATCTTTGACTGTCCTAGAACTCACTCTGTAGACCAGGCTGGCCTCAAACTCGCAGAGATCCACCTGCCTCTGCCTCCCAAGTGCTGGGCTGAAAGGTGTGCGCCACCATGTCTGGCTATTTTTTTTTCTTAAGATTTATTTATTTAGTATGCTTGCAGTGTTCTGCCTGCATGTATGCCTGCCCTCCAGAGATCTGGAGGGGACCAGATCTCATTACAGATGGTCGTGAGTCACTGAACTCAAGACTTCTGGAGGAGCACACAGTACTCTTAACCGACGCGCTATCTGTCCAGCCCCATTGTTTTCTTATGTTCTTACAATGGAGGGTCTGAAAAGACGGCTCAGTGGCTAAGAGCCCACACTGCTCTTACAGATGACCCAAGTTCAATTCCCAGCACCCATATCAGGAAACTCATAACTGCCTGTAACTCCAGCTACAGGTGATCTGATACCCCGTGACCTCCTCCTTCTCCTACACACACACACACACACACACACACACACCACACACGTAACAATTAAAATAAAAAAGAAAATGATTTTAAAATATAAAGGAAATTCATTTAGACTGGGAAGAGAGATCCGGTTAGAGACAAAAGGTAAAGGGGCCTTTTTAGAAGTTCTTTTCTTTTCCAATCATAGCTAAAATTAGATTGATAAAGTGCTGTCTGGTACAGGAAGTTCGGGGAGCTGTTTTAATGAATAGACGAGAAAGATCTCTATTTGCATTTTCCGTCCGATGTTTAGTTGCTCCTTAAGCGATTGTCCAGGTAGGAATGCTATTGCTATGATAAAACAACATCGCAAAAATCAAGGAGGAAGGGGTCTACCTGGCTTCCACCTCCACACTGCAGCCACCATTGAAGGCAGGAGCTGACAGCCCAGGGGTGGCACCACCCACCACGGCCGGGGCCCTCCACAGCAATCACTAATTAAGAAAATGCCATACGGGATTGCCTACGGGCAGATCACAGATCGTATGGCGGCATTTTCTCAGTTGAGATTCCCTGACTAAGACATTGACTACAGTCTGTGGTCAAGCTGACATTAAACTAGGCAGCACAACAGTATTTGAAAAGCAGTGTTCTGTGTGGATTGCGAAGCCCCTTTGAAATTATGTTTGCAGCATCCATGTAGTTAGCACACTCTCTGCCTAGCAACCATTCTCACGTCCTCGTCTCTGTCCCTTCGATTAGTCGCCTGTCACGGGATTTCAGCGTTCCTGAGGAGGTACACCAACTGACCCGTGGGGAAGGCAGAGCCCTCACACTCTACGTGACACACACAAATATTGCTAAACCTCCCTTTGAATTGTGCTGATGAAGCGAATCGTTTCTAGTGGAACTGATGCCAAGGGACAGCAATCAAGGTGTTTGTGACAGTGACAATGGTAGGGAGGACGGTGTCGAGGGTGAGCCATGGGGGGGAGGACGGTGTCAAGGGTGAGCCATGGGGGGGGGGACGGTGTCGAGGGTGAGCCATGGGGGGGACGGTGTCGAGGGTGAGCCATGGGAGGGGGAGGACGGTGTCGAGGTGAGCCATGGGGGGGACGGTGTCGAGGGTGAGCCATGGGAGGGGGAGGACGGTGTCGAGGTGAGCCATGGGGAGGACGGTGTCGAGGGTGAGCCATGGGGGGAGGACGGTGTCGAGGGTGAGCCATGGGGGGGGGGACGGTGTCGAGGATGAGCCATGGGGGGGGGACGGTGTCGAGGGTGAGCCATGGGGGGGGACGGTGTCGAGGGTGAGCCATGGGGGGGGACGGTGTCGAGGGTGAGCCATGGGGGGGACGGTGTCGAGGGTGAGCCATGGGAGGGGGAGGACGGTGTCGAGGTGAGCCATGGGGGGGACGGTGTCGAGGGTGAGCCATGGGGGGGATGGTGTCGAGGGTGAGCCATGGGGGGGGACGGTGTCGAGGGTGAGCCATGGGAGGGGGAGGACGGTGTCGAAGGTGAGCCACTGGCCAGAAGCCGGTTGCTGGCTGCCTGGCGGCCTTTCGTCGTTTGAAGTCGTGTGCTCCGCAGCTGCCGCTTGACAAAAGTAAATTTCACAACCATACTTCCCTCCGTGTATCCAACCAAACAAAGCTAATTTCCAGCATTTCTCAGCATAGTTTTGGTCTCCAGGGATACGACAGCAAATAAGACATCTGTCCTAACGACGCTTACATCCTGGAGAATAAGAAAAGTGAAGAAAGGATCTGCTAATTTAGATTCAATAAGGACTGGTCCAAAAGTGAAGCAGGATTCAGACACAGTGAGAGGGAATGCCGAGTGTGTGTTTGGTGTGTATGTGTTTGTACGTATGCGTGTGTACATGTGTGTGTGTGTGTGTGTGTGTGTGCTGTGTGAGTGTGCTTCCTTTCCCTAGTTCATGCAGGCTACATGGAAGATGTCTGAACGCAGAGAGCTAACCGAAAAGAGGCAGTAACTCATGTAAGTGACCCTGAGCTAAGACTAAAGCACATGTCACCATCACTGGTCTGATCAGTGACAACCAGCACCCAGGCTTCCTGCAGCCAAGCATCTACTGTCAGCTGAGACACATGCTTGGTCTACTTCCCTTCTGCCTGGTTGGCCACAGCTACACAAAGAAGACTGAGATGACAGAGTGCCATGGTTTGAAGGACGTGCCCTTCCAAGATTCGTGTGTTGGAATCTGAACCTCCAGGTGGCATGAAGATGTGGAAGTGCGAAAGTTGAAGGGACTCCGCCTTCATGGTCAGAATTAATACCCAATAAAGGAGGCTTCAGGAGGCTGTCTGTGCCTTCCATCCCTTCTGCCGTGGTAAGGAATCAGCAAGAAAGGCCACACTCTCAAAAGTAGAGTGACCTTCACTAGACATAGCTGCTATGGCCTTGGTCTTGCGGTGCCCAGACAGTTGAGTTCAATGAAAGCAGATGCTGAGGCAGAATTTCCAGTTTAAAAATAAGTTTATCAAACCCTGTGATTGGAAGGGAAAAGAAACATTATCAGAGACAAATGCAAATGGCATAAAGGCAGTTAATATGCATGGCCAGCTGGTTCTGCTGAAAACCAGCTAAAAATAATTGCTACCCATAGAGATGATCTGCACACATCTCTCATAGTCAATACATGTATTTTTCTTGCCACTGTGCCCAAAGCACTATGGGCTAGTAACTTAATTTCCTATTGACACAGCTTTAAAATCTATAAGTGAAGGTTATTATTAATGGGAAATAATTGCTAAATTCAAATTTCCTTTAGCTAGAATAACTTAAGTTCACTGAAATTTGAGGCAAACTTAAGAGAATGAAAAGCATCAGCTCTGGGCTAAGGAAGGTGAACAAGACTATGAAGCTGACAAAAGTCTCTATAATTCAGGCAATGCCGAATGAACTTTGTCCTTTGGTTGTTATATACAGGATACATATGAGTTGCTCTTCATACTTCAACTGGCTAAGTCATTGGATAAAGGAAAGAGGAGAGCTGTTACCTGCAGAAAATACAGGAGATGATGCCCTGCCTTTGCCTGGGGTCCATTGATTAGGTGAACATAAAGAACCTGAGGCCAGGGGTATAGTATGAGAAAGTGTAGTTTGAGGAGGGTACAAAGAGGGTACTGTTAGGATGTAGTGAGAGGAGGGTGTGCTGTGAGGAGGGTGTGGTGTGAAGAGGGTTTGGTGTGAAGAGGGTGTGGTGTGAAGAGGGTGTGGTGTGTGAGGAGGGTGTGGTGTGAGGAGGGTGTGGTGTGAAGAGGGTGTGGTGTGAGGAGGGTTTGGTGTGAAGAGGGTGTGGTGTGAAGAGGGTGTGGTGTGAAGAGGGTGTGGTGTGAAGAGGGTGTGGTATGAGGAGGGTGTGGTGTGAAGAGGGTGTGGTGTGAGGAGGGTGTGGTGTGAGGAGGGTGTGGTGTGATGAGGGTGTAGTGTATAAATTCAACTGTGGCATTGGAGGCTCACACCCGATCTCATCCCTAACAGTACAGAGTCTTCTAAAAATCCCTTCCGTGTTTGAGCACAGTTGTGCCTCCACGTATATATGTGTACTGACATGCACACCACACCTAGGTGATTAGGCCATTTCTAGAGCTATTGATGAGCCACATTGTTGCCATAGATACTGAAATGGTTATCCAATGTTCCATCTCTGAATCTGCTCCTAAGGAAAGGTGTCTTTGGGCTGAGTGTTTACACTTGTTGGCAGTGGAAGCCTGAGGCCCTGTTCAACCTCCACATCTAAGATTTGCTGACCTGGTGATCTACAGGTTAGAGAGAGACTGTCTCACCAAACAGGAAAGAGGAAAGAAAGAGGGAAGAAGGGAGGAAGGAAAGAAAAGAAAAGGAAGAAAAGAAAGATGAAGCTAAATTAAGTAACACCAGGGGCAGCTTCCCCAGTCTGGGCACATCCCCACTGGAGACCCCGTGTCTCTGTCATAGACCACACAGGGTAGAGAACCCTCACACTCTACAGTGACCCCTGTGACCCTGTTAACAGCTGGACTGCAGTGTGGGGATCTGGGCCGTGACAGCAAGGCTGTCTGTCTGTCCTCCAGCTCACAGGCACAGAGGTCTCTCTCTATCCTCGGTATTTCCTTTCACACCTGTTCGCCTCACTTGGGATTTCCCAGGGACACGGTTTGTGTCCACAGATCCCTCAACAGTGCATCTTAAGCAGGCCTGACAACCAGCTCATAACCCTGCTAGAACTGCCCTCTGCTGGCTGGGGTGGAGACCGGGCGATGTGGCCCAGGCCTGGTGAGGAGTCTGCATCTTCCGTCTTTCTCCCTGCCTGCCCTTTTATCCCTGGCTGGAAGAAAGGCAGGGAGTGAACCCACCACAGGTGGAGGATGTGGACCACCTCAGAAATGCGTGCAGAGAAAAGACCACCACTCTTCTTCAGGCCCCGTGTAGGGGGCTGGGGAGGGTAGGAAGTCCGGAGTGAAAAGCTCCACTTCCCTGCTACCCCACTTCCCCTCCATCCTCCCAGGTCCAGTTCCTGTGCTTAGCAAACTCAGGAACATTGGTAAATGATGACAGCGTGTAAGCTTGAACACCCTCCTGAGAGCCTGCCAGGGAAGTATCGGGAACTGAGGCACAGAATACAAATTTCCTCTAACCACCTGGCAAGAATTCTTCAGGCCAGCAATCCCTCCCTGGGCACGTGCTGGCCTGAACCCTGAGTCTGGGTGCACAGGGCGTCCAGCGTCTGCCTTCCCAGACTCCGACTCCTCTGGGCTTCACGTAGTTCTGATCACCTGGGCGCCCAGTTGGGCACCCGTGGTTCTCAGCCAACTTACACTGCAGAGGCGCTGGGCTCTTGCTCTGCCCCCTCCCTTTCCGTCCCACACATCCCCTTCTCTCCTGCCTGACCCTCTTTAACTGCTCACCGAACAGAGCCTCCACCAGCCGACCCTCACTCCCGCACATCCTGTGGGAGTTTCTGAAGCACAACCAAGCAAGCAGCGAGGAAGAGGGGTCAGGAAAATGGCCCGAGACTGTGGTTGTTTTTAATCACAGGAGACACCAGGCTGATCCAGAGGGGACCTTGTCTGTTTGATGGCTTCTGGACCCCACACTCTTTATAGGGACATTGGTGGCTGTGCTCGACTGAGGAGGACACATGGCAGGGTGATGTGTCTTCTTGTTTTGGCCTGTCTACTGATCAAAGGCAAGGCAATTAGAAAGCCGCAGGTGTACAAAGGGTGAATATCTCAGAGGTATTTCGGGTCATAATGTCACCTGGAACTGGCTTGAGCTAATCCCTCCCAGAAAGATGGGGAATCCACTCCTGCTGCTCCCTGGCAGGAAGGGTCTCACTCAAGGACCCTGATGCCAAAGAGCAGAGGCCGAGGGAAGGAGCCTGCAGAGACAGTCCAGGGCGCCCAGATTGTTGAGGACTGTGGACCCTCAGACCCTGAACTTCTTATGACCTCTTGCCTGCTGGAGTAAACAACTTGTTTGCCTATGCTTGGAGCTGCTCTGAGCACGAGACCATCATGAGTTCCTGATAAAAAGGAAGTGGTTTCTGGTGGGCTTGCAGCTGAAAAATCCCAAGAGCTGGGGCGTGGCCATTAGTCAAGGAGAGCCCAATATAAGCTGCCCTGGAACACAATAAAATTGGCATTCTTGCTGTCTCTGTGTGTCTCCCCAGACCCTTGCCTGATCGTGGTTCCAGGTGGTGCAGGTGCCACACCAGACCACTGCTCCTGGTGCCTCCAGGGTCTTTCAACCTTACCCGCCAGCTCCCCACACAGGCAAGGGCCCCTGGCATCGACTCTCCCTCTGGAGTCATCTCAGGAAGGTTATGTCAACACCCACCTCTCCTTTCCTGGGGGCTCATGCTCTGTTCTCTGCTTAAACAATCCATGCGTTCATTCTTCCTCCTTTCCCACGATGGTGGGGGGTTCACCAGCAAAGGCCAAGTGGCCTATTGAACTAATGAACATATAACCCAGCAAGTCCATACCCCTATTTTTGAGATCCAGGAGAGCCTGGACCCCCATAAATAGCCCTCAACTCCTTCCTGAGGACTGGCTCCCTCCTACCACCTGAGCAAAACCAGCACAGATCTGGTCCGGAGGGGCCCTTGGGGCTAGAGTTCTTCCACTTCACCCCACGCCATTGGGAACCAAAAAGGGCTCACGGCCTCATACTGCACAGAATCCCTGGCATGGCTAGACTGAGAAACCAGACTGCTTGTATCTGTCTACCTGGCCCTGCCATTTCCCAGACTAGGCATGCTTGGCAAGTTATTCTGCAAAGTTACTCTGCAAATTACTTCGTGCCTCAGTTTCCCTGTCAGCAAAATGGAGGCTAACAGATAAAATCTCTACAGCTGTCTCCTAGTGGTGTTGTGGGGAATTAAACAGCCGTCTTAAGCACGGAGCACAGTTTCGGCAGCTGGAAAGCATGGAGTGGATGCTGTTTTTTTATTCAGCACAGTTGAGACACCATTGCTATCAGCGTGTACTTGGTTTTCACAGCGTGGGAGGCTATGTAAGGCATGAGTCTAATTTACAGCTTATTTATAATGAACCTCAGCCACTTCCAAAGAAGACTGGGAGTGAATGAACACAAACAGCGAAAGCCATCAGTCAGCCTTGTTGTAGTTCTTTTGGGGTGTGTGTGCGCATGTGCATGCGTGTATGCATGCATGTGCACATGTGCGTGTGTATGTGCATGTGTTCATGCACGTGCGTGTGCGCATGCACGTGTGTGCATGTGTGTGTACGTGCACGTGTGCATGCACATGTGTATGTGCACATATGCATACACATGTGTGTGTAGGTGCACATGTGTGTGTGTGTCCTGGAACTTGCTCTGTAAACCAGGCTGGCCTCAAATTTGCAAAGATCTGCCTGCCTCTGCCTCCTGAGTGCTGGGATTAAAGTTGTGCACCACCACTGTCTGGCTGAAATGGTAATTTTTTAAAGCAGAGGGGAAACTTATGACCAGTGAAAAGACCTAAGTTTCAAAACAGGAGATCCTGACTGTTCTGGGCTCAGTGATTCTGTGCAGCATGAAACAGCTGTTCAGAACACCTGTCACGCAGGGACATCATCACACAAAAGATCACCTTCGCCCCCATCAGCTCTTCCGGGGGAGACTGCACTGCTTTCTCCCATTCTGTTCAGACTTAGAGCTATTTAACAATCTGTCCAGAGTCACAAAGCACTTGCTTGGAGGAGCAGGGTCAAGGGCAGGCCTAACACCAGACACACGCTGCCTGCTCTGCCTGTGCTGCCCTTGGGCCACCTCTGTCTCCTGGTTCTCCGAGCCTCTGCTTTTGCAGAGAGCAATGAGGGAGAGCAACAGGAGCCTCTGGCTGTCACATCTGGATAGGAAGGCTAGGCTCTCTGCCGGCTACTATGATGCTATTCACTAATCGAGCCATTTAAGCATGTGGGGTTTGTATCAATTTTTAACAAGCAGCAGAGACTGTAAACAATGAGTGGAGCTTAATTCAAACCCTAAGTGATGGTGTTTGACAAAGGAATGTAAATACTGCGCCTGATTCTTGGCTCGCGATTGATGGTTCCTTTGTTAATGTCTGCACTGCCATGGGCTCCATCTGGGCCCGGCTGGGCGGCTGCACAGCCCAGGGCCGGCATTCCTTCACTGATTCCTCCACTCACCTAACACTGCTGGCACCAGCACGACCTATGCGAACCCTGCCTTCACGGCATTCAGCTAGGGGACTGAACACAAGCACTCCACAGAGATAAAAAAGTGTGTGGTAAGAACCAGCGAAGGGTGTGGGAGTCAAGGAAGGCCCCGTCTGAGGAAGGAACAATGGAAAGAAGCAAGTCCAAGGAAGTGTGTGTGGGAGGGGGATGGAGGAGACATCCAGACAAAATCCAGACAAAGAGACAACAGTAAATCAAAGGCCTGGGCTAGGAAGACCTTGGAATTCTTTTTCCTTCTTTCTTTCTCTCTTTCCTCCTCCTCCTCTTCCTCCTCCTCCTCCTCCTCCTCCTCTTCCTCCTCCTTCTTTTTGTTGTTGTTGGTTTTGGGACAGTCTGTAGACCAGGCTGGCCTCAAAGTCACAGTGATCAGCCTGTCTCTGCCTCAGCCTCAAGAGTGCTAGGATTAAAGGCATGCGCCACCATCCCTGGCTGACCAAATTCTTGAAGGGATACAGGTCACAGGGCAAGAGGTAGCATCTGTGTTTGGGGTAGATACAAAATGCAGACTGTGAGAAAACAATCATGGGGAAAATTTCCCAGTGTTACAAAAGAAATAACACTCAAAAAGTAGTAAACAGATAAACAGAGGGGAAGCACACAGATGGGAATTGAGAGGTCATCCCAAGGATGTGGAGGAATAGGAGCCCTCACGCACTGTGGTAGCGATGTAAGACTGTGTTTATTGGCATTGACAACATCGTGGGACAACTGTGCTCTCTCAACAGGCCCCGATTCTCCCATGTATCACCCACACCTACCACACACGCGGGCCCTCAGTCACTTTAATGTCTTCCACAGATAAAAGTGTTTGATGACCTGGTCTCTAACTGATGGTTATTGCTTTGGGAGGTTGAGAATCTCCTGGACCTGTGGCCTATCCAGCAGGTGTAGGGCTGAAGAGGTGGATATGGGGAGGGGGTGTTTAAGAGTCAGCTCTGCTTCCTAGCTCTCTACTTCCGTGTCAGCTGCTGAAATGTAAGGAAATCAGGCTGCAGAGTCCTGTTGTTCTAGACCAAGAGTCCCAGCCATAACGCCATCCCCTCATGAACCCTGAACCTGAAAAAAGTCTCTGTCCTTTATGTTGTCCCTGTCAGGGTGATAAGAAAAGTAATCAACACAGCCTCTCCCATGGCTAAGCTTTGTCTCCCCCAAAAGATACAGTGAAATCCTAACCCCTCTGTACCTCACTTTAGAATATAACTGTAATAGTTAGGGCCTTCAGAGAAACAGAAGTAACAGAACATTAAGTGTGCAGACAGATCGACGTATGTCTATCTGTACAGATACATGTGTATGTATATAGGTATACATGTGTAGCTATATAGGTATAAAGGGATAGATATAAAGATATACTAGGTGGATGAGTAGATGGAGGTGGATAGATGGCTGGCAGATACAGAAGAAAGATGGAAAACAGATGAATACACAGATATAGATACATAGGTAGATAGTTGGATGCATGGGAGAAAGGAAGATGAATAAATGGATAGATTGAAACATAATTCATGGAGATACATTATAGAGTTTCACGGAGATACATATAGAGATTCATAGAGTCACATCACAGAAATACATAGAGATTCATACATAGAGACACAGAGATAGATAGATAGATAGATAGATAGATAGATAGATAGATAATAGGTGGGTAGCTATATGATAGAAAGATTGATTAATAGATAGAATGATGATAGGTAGGTAGCTATATGATAGATAGATAGATAGATAGATAGATAGATAGATAGATAGATAGATAGATAGATTGATGATAGGTGGGTAGCTATATGATAGATAGATAGATAGATAGATAGATAGATAGATAGATGATAGACAGACAGACAGACAGACGGATAGATAGATAGATAGATAGATAGATAGATAGATGATAGATGATTTAAGAAGCCTGTCAATGTCTTTGAAATCGGTGTGATGGGCAGCAGGCTGGAGACCAGCAGAGAGCCATTGTTGCAGCTCACATTCAAAGGAATTCTCTAACACAATTCTTTCTTATTCAAGAAAGAATTATAGTGGGCACTTTAAACGCAGGATCTAGAGGGTCCCTGGGAACACAGACGGTTGTTGAAACTCAAATTCTTGAGTTAAAACTTACTTTTGAATGTGGCCACCCCCCATACAAGCATACATACATGAACAGAGACTCTTATATTACATCATATATGCTTCTGAGAAGCTGGGTGACAACATATTTTTGTGAGCAGAAATTATTTTAATAACACAAAAGGAAGACTCTAGGTTTTGCGTTATATTTCTATTAAGCTAAGGCTTTGAAAATTTCGTACATGTGTGTAACGCATTCTGATTGTTCTACACCCTTTCTGATCCCTCCCACCCCTAACAACACTCTTACCTCCCTGCCTGACCCTTTCAGACATTTAGGACTTTTGGTTTTATTTTGTGACTCTTTAATTTAATGAGTGTGAACACTGGCTTGAGATCTGTTTACTAGAGGTTGGTGGGGCCACCAATAGAGAGAGAACTGAAGGCAGTGGCCTCCTTACTGTCTCTGACTCTACCGGTAGAACTGGTTCAGCAGTGAGGAGCCCCAGTCCTTCTCCCTCCTCCCTACATGCTGATGGGCCCATTCTTGGCAAGCATCTGTAGTTACTGGGAGTTTGCGATGCCTGTGTATTGCCCAGAAGATGGCATTTCTCAGCCTTTCTCCCTGTGTTCCGGCTTTTACACTCTTTCTGCCCCTCTTTCTGCAGTGCTCCCTGAGCATCATAGGAATCGGCTGTTGTTTATTTTCAGTACCCTGTAGTCTACATCCACCAAAGATTACTGGGAAAAAAAAAGGCTTTGTTTTGATTAAGCCTGAGAGTGGAAATTATCTATGGGTCTTAGTCAAAGCTCTATTACTGTGAGAGTGGGTCAGAAGAGCTGGGAGGAGCCCCAGTACTTTGATAACATACATCAAAAAGTTACATGCACATTTTCTTCTAGTCAACAATTTCATTTTTAAAGAATTTAATCTGCAAGCATATTCTCATATTCATTACACATCTTCAAGGATGGTTATTGCAGCCTCATTGGTAATAGATGAACTGGGAACATGGTAAACTTCTCTCCATGGGGAACTGCATAAACATTACAGAACACTGCCCTACGGTTTCTATCCTGCATTTTAAAGATAAAAACTGCTGTCCTGCTTTTTTAAGAAGAACAAGCATCTCTAATGCCATGAGTATTAGAATGTTTATCCAATGACAGGGAAGCAGCTTGGGGGAAGGAAGGGTTTATTTAACTTCCTTGTCCCAATCATGATTGCAGCCCATCATGAAAGGAAGCCAGGGCAGGAATTCAAGCAAACCAGAAACCTCAAGGTAGGAATTCAAACAGAGGCCATGGAACAATGCTGCTAACTGGCTTGTTTAACCTGTTTTCTTAAATAATTCAGGACCACCTGAACACAGGTGGCACCACCCACAATGGTCTGGGTCTTCACATCAACCATTAATCAAGAAAACGTCCCCTACCCCCGTAGACTTGCCTATAGGGAGTCTAATGGAGTCATTTTCTCAACTGAGGTTTCCTCTCCCCAGATGGCCCAACTTATATCAAGTTCTAAGCCTCCATTTCTACAAGCGTAACGACTATGTAAATGAGCATGTGTTTATTCTTGGGCTGTTTCTAGGAGGTTTACAAGACTAATAATGGCTGCCTCCAAGCGACAGGTGAAGACAAGAAGACTTTCTTCTCATTGTTTATTCTTCTGAACACTCGGGATTTTACAGTGTGTGCATATATTAGCTTGTAAAAAGTAATTTATTTCTTAAAAATGACAATCCCTAGAGAGAAGTCAATTGGCGGAGAATCACAAGACAGCCACACCATCCAGGCCTTTCTGCTGCCCTTTCTCTACCTTCTGCAGCCTTTACCCTGCATTTCTCCTGCTCACTTCTCTGTCTGGAAACTTTCTCTGACCGCGTACTTTCAGTCTGAATGTGATCCTCTCCCCACTCAGTCAAAGCTCTCACAGCCTCAGGCATCTTCGAACACAGTATGTGTCCACTTAACTTTAGTTGTGGGCTTAGGACAGATTTGCCTCTGGGCTAGGTTTGAGGACCTTGGTGGGATACTTGGGTCCCAACATGTTTAGCTCTAAATGTCCCCCCACAGGCTCACGTTGTTGGGTCCCTAGAGGACAGGCCTTCGTACCCCCACTTGATCTGTTTTGCACTCTTGAGGTTGATTGAAAACAGGAACAAAACAGGAATAATCTGTTGTTTTCAGCAATGTTTCTAAGGATGTTTACCCCTAAGCCATTGAGTTACAGGTGATGAGCTTCCTGCTTTTGCTGGTTTGGCCTCCCCTGCTCAGGGCTATATATACTTGTGAGAAAGTAGAATAAAGGGCTTGTCTGCAGAACCTAAAGTTGTGCTGTGTGTCAATCCCGACATCCCTCGCTCAGAAGAACGACAGTTACCTTGCTGGCACGGCATCATGTGAACACTCAGTCGCCAGCTAGTCATGCTGTTCCGGTCTGCAGGTGGAACTAGGGTACAGGGGCAGGGTTTAAAGGCTACCCTGCTGCTGGTTCTGCCGCACACTTTGTTTCCTGGTCTGAGATGCCCTTGCATGCACCTATGGATGGAAGCTGAGACCCTCCACCATGTTGTCTTTCCTGCTATGAAAGACAGAAATCACTCTGAGGCAGAGCTAACATAAACTGTCCTTTTTCACAAGCTTCTTCCATTTCTTTTGGTTACAGTGACTTTAAAGTAACTAATAACAGATATGACACCCTGCTCAGTTGCTCATTCGCAGTGAGCTATACCAGAGTAATGGTTGTCTGTCTGCATGGATGGATGAATGTTTGCATTTATGATGAATGGATCATACATGCATGCATGCACCAGTGGATGGATGTGGGCACCAAAGGATGGATGCATTCACCAACGGACGGATGTGTGCACCGAAGAATGGATAAATTCACCAATGGATGGATGCATGCACCAAAAGATGGGTGCATAGATGCATGCATAGATGATGGATGGATGCATGGATGGATGGATGGATGGATGGATGAAGAACAGTGCTTCCGTCATCTGGACAAGGAACTTTTGTCTGTTTTTTTTTTTCTGCTTTAACCTTATCATGCATAAAGGGGACATAGTAGGTAATCAAATTCTGGTAAATGAAAAAATAAACATCAAGAATAAGAAAAAGAAGAGAAGGAGGAGGAGGAAGAGGAGGAGGAGGAGGAGGAGGAGGAGGAGGAGGAGGAGGAGGGAGAAATGATTAGCTGGTATAAAGATATCTGGAAAAGTTGTCAGAGAGGTGACATATGTGGAGCCCACAGCTTAGAACAGGGACCAGCAAAGGCCAACTTGCCTTGGCTCCAAAACAAGTTAGATATTTGTGCACAAGAATAATTCCTTAGTTGCCATATGACCTGACATTTATGCTCATGATATTTCCCCAAGAGAAATGAAAACAACAACAAAAAACTTGTGTGTGAATGTTCATGACAGCTTCATGAAGTAAAAATAAGCCAAATGCTTATCTGTGTGAACAAAGTGAACGTGGCTCACCCGTATTGCAGAATAATATTATCTGGCAGTAACAAGAAAAAGGAAAAAGGAATGAAGTACTGGGTGTTGTGGGGAGGCCGCGTGGTCATTCTGGCTATTGGTTGCTCACCAGCAGACCTGGAATAATCACACAAAACTGTATTATTTAAATCACTTCATGGCCCATTAACTCTAGTATCTTATTGACTAACTCTTACATCTTAATTAACCTCTCTCCATTAATCTGTGCATCACCTCAAGGTTGTGGCCTACCAGCAAGGTTTCAGTGCATCTGTCTCCAGTGGCGGCTCCATGGCTTCTCCTCACTCTGCCTTCTTCCTCCCAGCATTCAGTTTAGTTTTCCCCACCTAGAAGTTCTGCCTTGCTTTATGTCCAAAGTAGTTTCTTTATTCATTAATGGTAATCACAGCATACAGAGGGGAATCCCACATCAACTGGGCAGGCTATAGGCTGGACAGCCCCTGAGGATATGACCTAAGGGAACGAGGACAAACCCAGAACCTACGCGTTGTATGGTTCCCTGTGAAATATCCAGAATAAGGAAGCCAACAGGAATCGCGGTAGATTGACGGCTGCGGGGTGTGGGGGAGTAAGAAGCTGGAGGAAAATGGGTAGCTGATAAGGAGTGGAGGGATTCTTTTTAGGGCAATGGAACTGTTTTAAAATTGATTGTGACAATGGTTCTGTGGATATAATAAAAACAGAGGGTTGTGCGCTTTAGCTGGGTGCAATCTATTGTCTGTGAAATGTGTCTTCATCAAACCGTTCTGAAAAATAAAACAAATAGGAATGACCTGGGCTTCCTGGAGGTGTGACCCGAGAAGCCCGCAGAGTTCTAGAAACACTGAGACTCCCTGTGCTCAGGTGGCACTGAGCCTTGGTGAGGCCAACGTCTCGACTCTCCCACCCTGAGTCAGGGCTTGACATTCCAGGGTCTGACGGAGCATTGTCTCTCCACAGTCCTCAGGGCCGCTGTGGGAGGGAGTTGTTCCTAGGTTTCAGAAGGGAGAAACGCTGCAGAATTGCTTTACTTCCTCTCACAGAACGCCACTGAGCACATATCTGGAGTTGGGCAGAGAGAGAGAAAGGTGAGGAGCAGGCAGCTACAAAGTGCATCACTAATTCCACAACTGTCTAACTATGCCCCGGTACCTTGTCAAATAGGAAGAAATTAGGGCGCAAATAAATGCCAAGTTCCATGTGGGTGGTGGAATTAAACAAGGGTCCTCTGGAAGAGCAGCCATTGCTCTTAACCACTGAGCCATCTCTCTAGCTCCAGGGCTTCTGACACCCTCACACAGACATAGATGCAGACAAAACATCAATAAACATAAAATAAAAATAAATTATATATATACTAAATAAATACATTATATATAAATATATTTATACAAATAAATATTTATATATAAATAACTATATATATAAAATTAACCATATATATAGAGAGATATATGGTTAATTTTTTTAAAAAGGAAGAAAGAAAAAGAGGGAAATGTGAAGCTCCCCTCGCCTGGAAGAACCTGGGAAGACTGCCTGGAAGCAGGTTTGTAGGCGTGGCTGATGAGATGCCGATGTGAGAACACGGGCCATGCTTCACTTCTGCCTGACGCTATGTGCCAATTGCTTACTGTCTCTGTTACAAGTGTGGCCCTGGGAGATGCGGACTCAAGGTGCTGGAACGGCAAACCCCACATGTCACATTACTGGAAACCAGAGTTCCAGGAGAGGCATGCATGTCCCACAACTAAAAAGGTGAGGAGTTAATCCGGACCTCACGCCCTCAAAACGGTTAAAGGGGCAGAACAATTGAACGTTCTCCACACAGCTTCGATTTCTCCCCTATTTCCTTCAGGTCCATATAGATTACAGGAGAAAAATGTGTTCCAGGTTCTGAGTCAAATATCAGAAAGCAACACTGTTAACACACCCGACATCGGAGCGACTCCAGGGAACTCCCTTGAAAAACTCCAAGGCCTGACCAGTACGGGTCCAGTCCGAACTTCACAGAAGGCTCCGTGCCCCCCAAAGTTCTGTGGAGACGGAATAGCTCAGCACCCTGGAATCCAGGTACAAGACAGCAAGGCCCTCAGGGTTCTTTGCAGCTGCTGGGACTTCTGAGCAGGTGGGGGCCTCCATTCGAACCTGTACTTTTAGAAGGGGCAAGGCCTGGCGATGGCATCCACTCTGGGGCTAGAAACAGAGCTGTGTACCAGAGAAAACAAGCAAACACACAGCCCCTTCCCAAATGTGGCCCCTAAGCCCCGGGGAAGCTGGATGGAGGAGGGGGGACCAGAACTGACACGAACTCAGCATAAACAGGGCAACATTAAAACACTGTGTAGCCAGGCTGAAAATTAAACAGATGTGAGTTTCTTTAATTCAAAGCCTTAATTATTCTGACGTTTTCCATAACTTAATCTGAGCCATCACTTCAGCTTTAATTATGCATAATGAAATGGATTATTTACAGTAACTAACATGACAGGGAAAACCGAGGAGTGAGAATTGGTAACTTGGCTACTGTCGTGGATTCCTCCCTTCAGCCAGCCAGGGAATGCTGCACACCCACTATGCTTCCCTTGCTGACCTGGCAGGTGTCCCACTGCGGTAAGCACTGTTTGAAGATGTGCTACGAGCGATTCCCTTCCCTGTCCCATTCCCCACTGCAGTGGACAACAGATCCTACTTCCCCGGATTTACAGGTAGGCATAAGTGGAACCGAGACACGAAAGGTCACGCAGCAGAGCCTGTGATTTCTACCATTTAGCTACTTCAAACAGAAGCCATCCAGCATTCCGAATCTTCCTCTATCCAGGAAACATTAACTAAAGGGCAAAGTGGTTTGATATTTTAGCAGAAAGTGAAGGATCAGATTCTCACGCTCCTGTGAAATGGGCCTGAAAGCCTGTAGGCTGCCCTGGGGCCATGGAGGAGGCCGTGCTGGGAGCAGGACCATAAGCCAGGGCAGTGACACAGAGGACCCTTGGAGACCATGCAGAAAGAGGAGCCAGCTTTGCTGCCTGGGTTTCTGAGGAGAGTCCTGACTGGCAGTACATCAGAGGGGGTCACCAATCTCTGAGCCTTGACTCTCCAGGAGGGATTCACTGAGCAGCTCCCACTCAGTGGACTGAAATGCTCCCAGTCCCCCTCTCCTCCCTACTTTGACAGGCATCTGTTACACTGTCTATTTCTGCCTCCCTCCCTAGCCTTCTCTCTCTCATCTGGTTTTGGGGCAGTGTCTTCCTCTGTGACCCCTGTTACCTCCACGCTCACTGTAGCCCAGGTTGACAATCCTCCTGCCTGAGCGCTGGAATTGCTCTTGTCCCTTAGCACATTGCTTTCTTTCCCCCCAGTTACTCATGGCAGCACCATTCAGGCTCCGACAAATCTAAATTCAACTTAAGTCTCATCTCCTTCCACCCTTCACTCCAGGGATGGCGCAGCCGACTGCACTGCTCCTGACACCTCCTCTCTGCCCTACAGGTTTGGGAAGAGGGTTGGGCAGAGAGGAAGGACAAGGGACAAGGTCCTTCCTCTGCCTGCCTGCTCAGTCTGCCTTCTATTCTGACTCCTTCAGGCTGACCCATCTGCATGAAGGTTTGCCTGTTCTTCAGGAGCCCTGGGTTCTCCACACCACTTCCATCCCTGACAGAGGGTTTGGCCAACCCCTCCGCATGTGGGGCTGCTAGGCTATCCCTCCCCAAGAGCAGACAGACACCTGTTGTGGGGGAATGGATGGATGGAGGAGATGGTACCTCCACTGACCCAATTACTCTCTGACGGCTCCTCAGTCATCTCTCTTTGTGCCTTGGCACGGTGCTGCCCCATCATGGAAATCCTGTAAAGGAACACACCACTCCCTAGTGGGCAGAAGCTCAACTCCAGTATTCCTCAGCCAGCCTGTGGGCTGCGGAAGGGCCCCCGGTGGTAAATGGAGTCTGAGATAGTTAACCTCGTACGCTCACCTGTGGGAATGTTTGTGAGCTAGTTTCTAAATTGCTTCATTGAGGTGGGACCATCTACCCTATATGGATGGTGCCATCACACAGGCCGGGGTTGCAGATTAGATAAAAGGGAGTCAGCCACCTGAGCGCCAGCGGTCCTTGCATGCTGCCTGGCTGCAGCTGCAGCGTGCCAGCTGCCTGAGGTTGCTCCTAAGTCCCCCTCCCCAGAAGACCATTCCCTCCACCTGTGAGACAAGACCAGCCTGTCCTGTCTTGAGCCGCTTGTGCCAGGTTTTTGTTATAGCAACAGGCAAAGTAACTAACTGGTGTCAAGGGCCACCTCTCCCATGTGTCTGCTTCACAGAGACACTGGGTCCCAGTTCTTAGCGATTGTCTGAGTTTCAGGGAGTTGCAGGTCTGAGTGCTACTTGTCTCAATCCAGTCAGTAGAGACCCCTCATTTCATCGGGCCTGGTTGGTTACGGGGAGGTTGGGACCACCGTGTTCGTGACAGGGACAGGCAGCCACCCTCTCAATATGTCCCTTTTGCTCTTCTGACTTCTCTTGAGCTCTCTGTGGAGACATCTGGATGAGGACTTTGGGGGCAGACCTTAGGCTAACTAGCTGTCCTGTGGGACAGCAGGTTATCACACACGTAGGTCATCAAAGCACAAACAGACGACAGTGTTTAGCGTCTCCTTTAGTTACCACCAAAGCCTGTTTGACTCTCTGCCTGGCAACCAAGCCATGAGGTTCTGGTATCTGGAATAGATGTGGGTTAGAAAGCTGGGTGAAGATCCTGGACAGCCACACACACAGGGACCCATCCAGGATGCGGGGGGCAGCCATTGTCCTTGCTGTCCTGGGAGTCACTTCAGGTAGGAGCTCTGTGCACTCTGAAGCCTTGCTTGGCCTGCCTGTGTTGCTGGACAGCATTTCGTGAGGATGCCCCCAAAGAGGACTCGGCCACTGTGAGGCTGCACTCCTGTGAGGGTTTCTCAGCTGTGAGGGGTGACAGGCAGCTACTTTGGGGTGGCCAGCATCTTGGGGCCAGGAGTCCTGGAGTGGATGTACTTGGAGGCAGCTGGTTTGGGGTGGCCTGCTCCCTGGGGCTAGGGGTCCTGGAGTGGATGCATTGAAAAGCAGCTGGTTTGGGGTGGCCTGCTCCCTGGGGTGCACTTAGAGAACCACAGCAGAACCCAGGCTTGTCCAAGCCTGACTCCGTTGCGCCTGGCCTGTGCAAGGAGTCTTTCTGAGAACTAGGGTGGGGAAGGGCCTCTCAGAGCCCAGCTGTGTCTGGACATCAATTCAGTTTTTGTGACGGTTTTCCTCCAAGGCATTGACTTGGCAAGTCCTCCTTCCGGGAAACAGATATGGAGGGGCAACTGTCTCCCCAGGAGCAAAGGCCAGTCCTGATAGGCCCAAGACTCCACCTGACACTTCCTATATTCTCTCTTCCCCATTCAAGAGCATCAAGAATCTTGGGTTATTATTTTTTAAAGATGTACTTATTTTTATGTGTGTTGGTATTGTGTGAGGGTGTCAGGGCCCCTGGAACAGGAACCATGAGCTGCCATTTTTGGTGCTAGGAATTGAATCCAGTTCCCCCCAGAAGAGGAGCAAGTGCTTCCAACCCCTAAGCCATCCCTCGAGGTCCCATGAAGCTTGTATCTTTTGGGGGGGGGGATTTTTTGAGACAAGGTTTCTCTGTTGTTTTGGTGCCTGTCCTAGAACTAGCTCTTGTAGACCAGGCTAGCTTCAAACTCACAGAGTCTTGTATAATTTTTAAAGAATACTTTCAGTTTGGATTATTGAAATTAAGACTTTTAAATTAAATATTATATTCTGAGTAAGTAATAGATGCATGATAAATGGAATTCACTCACGTTAATTTAGGGATAATTTGCAACTTTGATGAGTTACGTACGTGAAACACTGAAAGAAAGACCTGGAACAGAATAAATGCTTAGCAAAGGGTAGTGTGACGATTTGTGCCTGCGTCCCCTAACCAGAGTTCTGATATTTGCTCAGATATCCCTTTGCTTCCCTCACAGGTAGGTTAGCTTCCTTTATGTGGGTATTTGCATGCATATCTCAGTATTTGTGGGTAGCTATTTCTCTTTCTTTACATTTGTAAATAAAATCTTCTCATTTAGCTTGCTGTCACACAATGAATGGATGCCAGTTAGTGCTTTGTCCCACTATCTTTCTAACGGTTTCCCCTTGGATTCGAATGTTCTTGCAGGAGCAGAGAGAACAAACATGCATAGCCCTCTGCTCCGATGGCTCCGTGTGCCCTTTCTTTCTCTTACCCAACTGCCAGCCTGTCCTTGCTGACCATTTATAGCTAATGAGAAAAGTGCTCGCTCCTGTTTCTGTACCCCAAGGCAGGATGCTAGCTGGCTCTTGGTGTAAGGCAGAAATGCTTTCTCCATTTAGGAGATGGTTTTATCTGGATTATTAGTTCTAAATCAAAATGGATTTTTAAATCAAAATGCTTTTCCAAGATCCATAAAAATGAACATTTGGCTTTCTTCTTTGATCTGCTAATAAAAAACAATAATAACTGGGCTTCCTCATATTGAGCCCACTCCCCCAGGCTTTAGCCTGTGGAGGGCAGACCTACAGCATTAGAGTAGGCCATGAACGGTCCCGGTGCTTCCTTGAGGTAAACATTTGAAGGTTCCCCAGAAATACGAGTTTCTGAGCTATAGCTGTTTGTGTTGAGAGGTGGTGACATTTACTGTCACTAGGGAGGAGGGAGGTTACGTGGGGTCACCTGGAACGCTGTCAGCAGATGTGTGGGATAAACAGGTCGCACCATTTGCGAGGAACTTGGGTCCTTGGGATTGAGCTCAGGTCATCAGGCCTGTGTGGCCGGCGTCTTTACCCATGGATCCCATCTTACTGTCCCTGAAGGAGTATTTGCTGATAGTTTCAGGTGGGGGCAGACTGTGTCTCAGAATCAGAGCTATACTTTAGAGAAACAGGTCGTGCATTACCACATGGTGTTGGGGGCCCAAGGTGGTCAGCTTCCTGTCAGTAATTGAAGCAAAGAAGGCTTTAACTGTCTCAACACTAGATCTCAGGAGGAGGCTCCAGAAGCTTATTCCCAGAAAGGCTGTAATTCCTGGGAAACAAACGTTCCATGTATCAAGACGCTGCAGCCGGCTCCGTGTCTGCTAATCCATCTTCACCTGCCTCTCCTTTGTCCATGTGTTAGATGCCAGCAATTCTAATTTCATTCTTATTAAGACACATGTGTAAGTCAAAGTCCATTAAAGCCTCTTTCCTGCTCGCCAGACTTTAAAAGAACCTTCTGGAAGGCCAGCCTCAGGATGGAAATGAGGTGTCTTGGGGAGAAGGGTTGGCTTTGAGCCTCTGACCTGCTTGTTACAACTTGGCTGCTCACCTCTGGGCACATTGCTTTGAGCTGGGTGCCTTGGGACATCCATCTGTCTTACCTGAGGGACCTGAGGGATGAGGGTTAATGCTCTGTGTACTGCATCTCACTAATGTACCACTCCAGCACGTAGACCCTGGCCACTGGATTATTGCAATTGCTACTATGGTGACTACTTCTTTGTTGGCAGGGGATCTGGGGAATGGGGCACTGACATTGTACCATGGCTACCTTTATTGTCGGTAACTCCTGTGAAGGCTTCCAAGCTTTTTACTTCATTTGCATGATCCTGGCATGTGACCTTATCCTGAGAAGAGGTCACCAGAAGGACAGGGTACCTCTTACATGAAGTAGACTGCTACACTAGGCCTAGCTTGAGCATATCTGAGACCACAAAGCCCACCTCCACAGTGACACACTTCTTCCAACAAGGCCACACCTCCTAGTAGTGCCACCACTTATGGGCCAAGCATTCAAATACATGAGTCTATGGGGGCCATTCCTATGCAAACCACCTCACCGCCCCAGCTCACTATAGTTAGCAAGATTATAAAAACATGAGAGAATACAGCCTCTGAAGTGGTCAAGTCTGGTACAGTATCATGGAGACCTTAGAATGTCCCCAGTCTCTCCTAGGTAAAGTATGTGCCCCCTTAAATGATGTTCAAAGCAATCCATGTGACCTCCTGACTCTCTCATTTTCTCCTCTGTGAAATCAGTATTAATCACACAGACTGATCCTCCACAGGAAGCCCCGAACAGCCTCCAGCAATAAACCATCCATTGCCCTTGACATTGGTAACGGCTGAGGAGAAATCCCCCGTGATTCTGGAGTCTCCAGTCCTGCACACTCAGTTCTCACATGACCTCATAAATCCAACATTGCCCCAAGAAGGAAAACAAACTTCCAGAATCTTCTGGGCCCCTGCAAGAGAGAAGGTGTCATTACCATGCTAAGGCCTGCAAGAGAGAAGGCGTCATTATCACGCTGATGCCTTTAAGTGTTTCCTTTCCTGGCTCTTCACAAGGCTGGGAGGGAGGAGGGAGAGCCAGAGTCTTTGTTCCCCAGCGGCAGCAGATTTCATGGCTGCTTGGTCTGGCTGTTTCCTTGGCTCCCAGAAGACTTCACATTTTCGCTTTCCAGTGCCTAGAAAGCATTCGGTCTCGGGGAATGACCAGTCCCCTTTGTTGCCACGAAATGGAGTCACTGGCCAAGCAATGAAAGCCAACAGCTGTGTGTTTATGTCTCCTTGTCTCTGTTTAAACCTGCAGGAGAGGCACTGCACCTGATCCACCTGCCTGCCACTAGCACCGTGGCAGAGAATGCGCCGCCTGCGACTTTGGTGCATGAGTTTTCTGTGAATTTATCAGTATCGTTGTCACCTGTGATGCCAGAATTTCCCATGGTCGTCAACCCGAGCCCCTTCACTGAGGCCTTCAGGGTGAACAGACTATCGGGGACCAACTTTGAGGTGAGCAGCCTCTGACTCTTGCTCCCCGTCTGCAAAGCAGATAGCCTCAGCAGAAACCCTTTCCTCCACCACTGCTCTAAGGGACCCCAGACCGGCCGTGCTAGATGCCCCGACAGGCTTTGGCCTTTCCTTCCCTTCTTCAGCAGTCCCAAAGTAACACGTTCTGACCTCATGTTTTAGTGGGTGGTAGTGTGCACGGGCTGACCCTTTTCTTTGGAAGGGAGGAGGTGAATCTTGAAATTTTGGGTTCTGGTGACCTTGAACCTAGGGAGTCTACTCTGCTGTGATGCTGTGACTTTTTAGGGGACATTCTGAAAAAACAAGTATTTCTAATATGAAAGACACACACCCACGTATAAGCAGAAGTCTCAGTGTCTAAACCCACAATGTACGTGTTTCCTCACAGACTTGAGTGTCATGCCACGGTTGCTCTGTTGTCTAGTTTACCATTTGAGTCTTTCCCAAAGTTTTCACTTCCCCCAGGGAGAGCCAATCTGAAGACATCTTTAGGATCCAGGGTCTGGACTTGCTGGCCTTCAGCATTCTCCTCCTCAGCTCCGCTGTGTGTCCTGGGGGTCCTTGTGGGACAGACCGGAGACCAGGTTGTCTAGCACTGGAGCTCTCATTGAATAAAACAAAAGACACAGATTTGTTGAGCTATTAATTCACAATTAGAACCCACTACTGCCAAGGAGAGAGTCTCCTCAACCTTAAAGGGCTAGTCATGCCCCCCACCCAGAGGGGGGGCGGTTCTCCTCGACAAGTGACTCAAAGACAGCTCTGAGCCACCCAGGCAGGGGAGGAATAACAGGTACCAAGAAGCTCTCCAAGGTCCTGTGGAGGCCGTGCCTGCCTCTCTAGCCTCCCATGCCTTTAGTCCGACTCTGCTTTTTTACTGTTAACTGTTCGGAGCTATGGACCCAAAACTTGGCTCAGCTTTGTTCAGGATGAAGCCGAAGCCCACATACACAGTGTCAAACTTAGTGTTCCACTTCAGAATTCTGCAGCCCAACCGAAGCTCCTCACTCCCACCGGGTGCCTCGGGAGAGCCCCTTCCCTTCCCTGACTCGGCCCAGAGGTAGATCCATAAACATTTGTAAACGCTGGTGAGACCAGACAGTTTTTCCATTTGTATTAGTAGCCGCACGATCCCTTGGTTCTGAGATGTAAACTTTGGATGCTTGTGAGAAGGGTACTTGCTTCCTACGGAGGGCCCCCAGCTAGTTCCCAAGGAGAGGGAAGCAGCAGTAGGTGATGTGGGAGAACAGCAAAAGGAAGGAAAGGATCCATCTAACAGGATGCAGAGGAGGCGCCAGGCTGAGCAGGAAGCTGGTGGATAAAGGAGGAAGACTGGACTGTCTACTGGCCAGCTGGATGTGTGCTCCCCACCGGTTTCTGCTACCCAGGGGGGAAGTCAACCTTTGCACAAGGTTCTTACTGCCGGATGGTGTTGATCACAACCCCCAAATCAGCTCACTCAAGCTTCTCAGTGGCCTTGTGAAGCAGGTGTTATTGTTATCTTTGTGTCACAGATGGGGAAACTGAGGCATGGAAAACCACTTAACAGGAAACCGAGCTTTGAAGTTGGTCAATTGGGCTCACAGTCCTTGCTTATGGTGTGCTATTCTGCCCCATCATCCACAGACAGAATAGACAGAACAGACGGCCCAGCTCCGATTAACTACACACAGACGGGCTCTCTGAAGATGCCAGACGACCTCACCCGTCCCATCCTCCACATTCACACCTGTGGCTACCATCTCTTCTTGTAACTGGTCTAGATCTCACAAGGTCAAACCTGATAGCACCACCTCCTCTGTGCAGCCCTCTCTAAATAGAGACAGTTCACAACAAAGTCCTCTCCCTCCTGACCCTCACCTCTGCTACAAAGTGTCAGCTGCTCACCTAGCACAGGGATGGCTCCCTGAGTTATAATCTGGTGGGAACAGAAGCAGAAGGGAAAGCAACTCCCCTGAGGCACACAGAAGTTCAGCGGAGTCAGGGACCAGAGCAGGGAACTTTCATCACATGATGCGATTGTCCCCGTATTAGCTGCCAAAGCTCTAAAGAAAGACCGTCCTTTGGCTAGGGTCAGAGTGCCCTGGTAGAGTAGTAGCCTAGTGTGTGTGAGGTTCTGGGTTCAATCCCCATTAATGTGAATGAAAGGAGAGAGATGGAGACAGAGAGAAGTTGGGGAGGGAAGATGGAGGTAGAGAGGACAGGAAAGACAGAGATTAATCTTGGATGTCTGCTCGCTCTGACATCTACTCCTATACAGCATGCCATAGACTGGCTAACTTATAAAAAAAAAAAAAAAGAAAGCGATTTTTTTTCCTGTTCTGGAGACTGGGAGTCCAAAGTCAGGATGCTGGTATCTAACCAGGGCCCTCAAGCTGCAGAGGAGTGTGGCCAACACACCATGGTGAGGGGACAAGGGAGAGAGTGGGTGGTTAAATAAGAAAAGCAGCTTGGCTCTGTAACCCACTCTCGCGATAAGGCATTGAGAATGTTCACCGCCCACCGCCTCTTACCAGTTAGCTCACACCAGCGTGATGCAACACTAGCCATTCCGTTTCAACATGAGCATTTTAGGGGACAATTAAACCACAGCGATGCCCCTGGGCTTGTAGGAGTTGTGTCCAGGGTAGCTAAGGGGCCTGTCTGGGGTCTAGTGGTAAGTGTGGTAGGTTTTAAAATTCTGAGGTTTTCCATCTCTAGTTAATCCCACCAGAATGTCTCCAGAAGAGTTTTCTTTCCTAAGAAAAGCAGCATCACCCACAGGAGCGCCTTCTGGGAAGGGCCATCATGGGCGGGGCTTATGTCAGAAGGACTAAGGCTGCCCTGTTAGAGTGGCCACCTCTGAAAGTGAGGATGGTCACCAGGAGCAGGTGGCTCCCTTCCTAGTCAGAGTCCCTTGCATACAAACGCTTTTCGTTTTCATGCTGAGGGTCTCTTATGCTGTTTTAGGTTGTCACCACTGGGAAGGAACAACTAGATTTTGAAACAGGACCCAAAGTATTCGATTTGCAGATTTATGTGAAGGATGATGTCGGCGTCACAGACTTGCAGGTCCTGACCGTCCAGGTGATAGACATGAACGAGCCGCCTCAGTTTCAAGGCAACTTAGCGCAAGGTGAGACATACCCAGACAGTGGCATCAGAGAGGAACCTGCCGGACAGAGTCAAACAGGAAAAGGTCAACGAGCAAGCCGCGGTTTCCTCAGAAAAGGCAGCCACTTAACGAGCAGCACACACAGGCACGGCGTCCAGCAGCTTCTAGAGCCTTGTGTCTGCGCTTCTCTCTCCCTCTGAGTCATGGAAGAATGCTGAATGAAGGCACCTCAAAATGAAACCTTTTAGATGACCCTAGGCTCAGCCCGCCACAGATTCACCACCTTGTTCTGCAGCCATTGCCCAGCTGCCTTCTTGTCCGTCATGGACTCTCTGGGCCTGCCTGGGAGATGGTGGGGATGCCCTAAGGATGGGAATCTGGGGACATAGCTTGGCGGTAGAATGCTTACATCACACGCATCACACTGTGAGTTCAATCCCCAGCATCACAGAAAGGAAGTCAAGGGGTAATGGTGTGGCTGAACAGGGAGAGCTCCTTGCTATGCAGGCCCGGCAGCCTGTTTCAATACGCAGCACAGACACTGAAGTGGAAGAACTGATCAGCAGAGCTGTTCTTGATCTTCACACACGCGCTGTGGCATGCCCACACACATCACACACAGAGACACCGATCATAAACCTAATAACAATAAAAACAAAGAAGATGGAACTAGGGAATTTCCCATCAGATCTCCCCAAGGTGCTGACTGTGTGCACTGAGCTCTCGGTAAAACGAGAACCCCAAGTCCATTGTTTCTCCTGGGCTCTCCCTGAACTCACAGCTCAGACATCATCTGTTTCACCCAATGTCCCTGGCATCTGAAGGGCTTCTTAATCTTAGCAAGTCTCTCAAACCAAACCCTTTCCCTCTGTGCCCTCACCCCTACCCCACCCTTCTCTGTGTCCTCACCCCTACCCTCCCTTCTCTGTGTCCTCACCCCTACCCCACCCTTCTCTGTGTCCTCACCCCTACCCCACCCTTCTCTGTGTCCTCACCCCTACCACACCCTTCTCTGTGTCCTCACCCCTACCACACCCTTCTCTGTGTCCTCACCCCTACCACACCCTTTTCTGTGTCCTCATCCCCACTGCCTTCTGCTGGTGTCCATGTGTGTTTCACAGGTTCACTTTAACATAAAAACATGGATCTGAATGTAACTGTCAATCACACTAGAGGCACTAGGGTGACTCCTAACTTCCCTCTCATCCTGGTCCTCTTTCCCCGCTAACAACAGTCCGAGTCACCTCCCAGTGGAGGATGTGACTAAAGGTGTGACACCTAGCATTGTAGTGACCTCCATCAGCAGCTTGGCTCAGGCCATTTCTCGCTGGGTCTTATCTTGGCTGCTCTCTCTGTCCCACGATGCCAGCACACCTCGTGGGTTCCCTGTAGCTGCAGTGTCTGGAAGGCCTGGGGTTGGAGTTCCCTATCTGATGAGACACTCTTGTTCCCTCTGACTTGGAACAGGTTTAAACCTCTATGTAATAGAAAGAACAAATCCTGGATTCATCTACCAGGTGGAGGCCTTTGACCCAGAGGACACAAGCCGGAACATACCCCTCAGCGTAAGTACCCTAAGCTGCTGCTGTACACACCCGCTTTGGAGCAGGAGCCTGATGGCCAAGACTGTAAGGTGGGTAGCGGGGTCAGCACTGGGATGTCCTGCCACTTCCAAGGTTCAGCCAGGGCTCTGTGCGCGTGGCTCTTTGTGATCTGGGTCAAACTCTCAACCTTGTTGAGCTCCTGTGCTTCCCGAGTGACAGCGAAAGCAGGAGAGCGGTTGGCATAGGCAGGGCTGGCTCACATGAGAGGCTGCAAGTGAAGTCACCCAGCCCAGGCCAGACTGAGCAGGCAGCATTCCCTTTCAAGATGATGCAAAGCCATCCTGCTATTTTGAACACAAGCACAAAAGGTACCACCCCCCCAAACCAGACACTGACATCTTCCTAAGAGACAGCTGAGCTTGCAACAAAGACAATTTTCTTTTCAAGGGAAAATCAGGTCTCAGGGATTTCTGGCGCAGACAGGGACTGGGTCCCAAAGGGTTGCCTCCCCATCCAGTCTGAGAAGACTGAGAGCTCCTTGCTCCCACTTAAAATCATTCCCTCTTGGAACTGGGTCTTTTGGTCCCAGCAACCCCGGGTGAAGCCTCTTAGCCATTCCTGGAAAGGGTGCCTTTCTTTGCTTTGCTGAGGCTGAACTTGCCCTGCAGCTGCCCGGACCAGCCTGGAGGAAAACAGGGAGGTTTACCAAGGGCACAGGTGCCCAGATGCCAACCTCGCTCTCTAGAGAAGAGTACTCTGAAATGGGGCAGTCAAACTGTCAGCAACTCTGGGGACCACTCCTTCCATTTACTGTGGGTTTACAGCTTCAACGGGACCAGTTTTTCTAAAGTGGCCCATGGGAATAACCTCCAGGACCAACGTAGGTTACCTCAGGGGCTGAAACAGCAGCTGGAAGGTTATTGTAGGCATCTCTAAATCAACAGATAGCTGCTTTCCTTAAATGTCCTTTTGTTAGAAAAGATTCGTTCATCCATTTGTTCACGGTTCATCTGTGTCAGCAGCTGTGTGAAGAACATGGACTGGGTGGGTGCCACACTCCACGGGTGGGTGCCACACTCCACGGGTGGGTGCCACACTCCACGGGTGGGTGCCACACTCCACGGGTGGGTGCCATACTCCACGGGTGGGTCCATACTCCACGGGTGGGTCCATACTCTACGGATGGGTGCCACACTCCATGGGTGGGTGCCATACTCCACGGGTGGGTCCATACTCCACGGGTGGGTCCATACTCCACGGGTGAGTGCCACACTCCACGGGTGGGTCCATACTCCACGGGTGGATGCCATACTCCACGGGTGGGTGCCATACTCCACAGGTGGGTCCACGGGTGGGTGCCATACTCCACAGGTGGATGCCATACTCCACGGGTGGGTGCCACACTCCACGGGTGGGTGCCACACTCCACGGGTGGGTGCCACACTCCACGGGTGGGTGCCATACTCCACTGAAAGCAACAACGTTGTGTGACAAAGCTTTTCCCGGGGAGATGTTACACACACGTCTGCTCACCCTATCTACCTTATAAGCTCAGATAGGGAGCCCACAACAGACCAAAACACGGGTACCCCCAGAGTCCAACTTGGTGAACCAAGGACTTGTTTGGTGGTGACTTACAGGAATAGGAGTGAGAGGTTCCTTGCAGGAGCAGAAATGACTCAAAGGCAGCTGCATCTCCAAGGCCACCCCAGAGTGGGTGACAGCTCACAAAGCCGGGAACCTGGAGCACACTGCACAGAATGTGGGCAGCTCAACAGGTTGGCACATCCTTTCCAGGGGCCTGCTTCAGTTGGCCTAAACCTCTTCCAGGCAGTTGGTCTGGTCTCAGAGAATCTTTGGAAGCTTTATTGCATACCCTGGCAGGGAGTGCCCTGGCGAATCTGGTCATTTTCAGGGACTTCCTGAAGCTATTTGAGTTGTTTGCCTTCCTGCCTAAGGAGCTTCCCTGCAGGATGGATGGTCTCCAAGAAGATGACTGTGCAAAAAACAGCAAGTGCTTTAAACATCCTTCTTATGGAGGGCAAGGAGCAGAAACTATAGCCACCACAGTGGAGGACAGGAGATGAGTTTGTGTGTGTGTGCGCGCACGTGCGCGCGCGTGTGTGTGTGTGTGTGCGTGCGTGTGTATGCATGTGTGTGCATGTGTGTGTGCGTGTATGCATGCGTGTGCATACGTGTGTGTACACGTGCATGTGTGTGCATGTGTGTGCGTGTGTGTGTGTGCACATGTGTATGTGTATGTTCCCATAATAAAGAAGTCCAGGAACAGCCAGACCACTCAGGACAGGTGCAGACCATCAGGAGGCTGCATCTTCCTGTTGCTGCTCTTCCATCTGTAGCATGCTTTCTTTGTCCTGTTTGTGTAACCTCATGGTTGCAAGACAGCTGCTGCACATGTCCTGCCATGGTGCTCCAAAGCCAGGACTGGAAGAAGAGGAAGTAAGATGGGCTTTAGGGTAAGAGACAGGCCAGTCTAGTATGTTTTCTGGAGGTGGGGAAACATTATAATACTTCTGTTAATTGTCATTGGCCCAAACTGTGTCCTCTGACCATCACTGCTTGACAGAGAGCATCAGAAAAGAGTTCTCAGATGGGATTACATCACCACACCAAAATGTATCTTATACTTATTTAGTTTGTTTGAACTTCTACCAAGAGTGCTGTCCAGGCACATTAGAGCATTTGGAATTCATTGAGCTGAAGAATGTGACAGTCTGGAAGTGAGCCATTCATGAGAAAGGGAAGAAAACAATACAGTCTCCTGACAATGGTCACAGCTGATGCTCTTGTGACAAAAGACTGGGAGAGAAAAAGCACAGCGGCTGTGGTGGTGCACACCCTTTTAATCCAGCACTCAGGGGGCAGAGGCAGGCGGATCTCTGTGAGTTTGAGGCCAGCCTGGTCTACAGGTGTTTCTGTCTTGCCCAGTCCCGTGGCTATTCAGTCCCAAAGAAATACACAGAGGCTTATATTATCAACTGTTTTGTCTATTAGCTCAGGCTTATTATTAACTAGCTCTTACAACTTAAATTAGCCAATAATTCTTATCCATGTTTAGCCATGTGGCTTGGTATCTTTCCTCAGTGCATCATTCTCATCTTGCTTCCCCTGGGTTTGGCTGGTGACCCTGTCTCTGCCTTTCCTCTTCCCAGAATTCTTTTAGTTTGGCTGCCCCACCTATATTTCCTGCCTGACTATTGGTCAATCAGCATTTTATTAAACTAATATGTGTCAGACATCTTTACAGGGTACAAGAGCATTAGCCCACAGCATATGTTAAAGTGCTTTGTGGGGGAATTATAAGCCTAGGTCACGCACAGGCTGTAGGGCTGACTGGAGAGAGGTGCTTCTGGCTTGCCAAAAAAGGTGTTAACGGTGTGTTTAACTTGTGTGGGGGACCGAACAACTAACACTGTCCAGAAGTAACAAAGACCGGACACAAGTAATAATGGTTTGACCAATACCACACTTTCCGGGGCCTTCGTACTCATGTTTGATGCTGGGCACTGGGGGTACTGAGGAGCACGGTTTACTATGCAAAGCAGAGAGGATACTGCTAACTTTCCATTGACTGAGTTTATGCGGCTCACCTTTGGTTTGACATTGCAACCCCGGGCAATTTACACATGTCCTGACTGCTCAAGGTCCCCAGAGTCTGGGCTTATGGGGATCCAGATGTAGTGGGGAGTTTGCACAGTGACGAGTTGTTTGATCTGAAAGGCCTGGACACTTGTTCCTGATTGTTTCTCATGCTTGGCACATGCTGGGAACAGATGAGGCTGCTGCATAAAGAACACAGGCTGCTGTACTCAGCAGGCACAGGCTGAATTAGCATGCAACCCTCAGATTGTTGTGTAGAACCGCTGTGCAGAGGAGAGCAGACTCCTGCAAGCACTGAAACCTGTTCTGAACGTCCCCTGGGCTTCGCCTGTGCCGTTTCCCCTCCCACTCCTAAAATGAAGGGTAGATTCTAGAGCATATGCTGAACCCCAGCTCTGGAAACCCACAAACATTCTATCCAGTCCTTATCCAGGCTAACAATGGGGGCTCCCTCGCAGACCCCAGATTAGGCACGAACCTCACCCCAACGCCTGTTTCCACAGAGAGGTCCTTTATTAAGTGGAGAAGAAAAGTTCAAGTGGCTGCTTTCTGACTCAGGCAGGAAACAGCAGCTAATGACCGTGCAGGTGTGATTTTTTAAGAGGATAAGAGGGGAGGTCTGTGTTAGAATGGGTAGGATGCAGTGGTAAAGGAGGGGACAGGGAGAAGGGGAAGGGGACAAGGGAAAAAGGGAAAGGGGTGTTTGTCCTGGAGAGAGAGGAGACAGACATAGCACATAGGCAAATGGCAGTTTATAAAGGTAAAGGGGGAACCCCGTGTTAGGATGAGGTGCTTAATTTTATTTAGGCATGTTCATCAGGTGAACCAGGGGCTTTTGATTGCTGGGCTTTGGTAGTCAGCCTTTCAGGAGAATTAAGTGGCCAAATAAGGGAGCAGACCTTGGTGGCTAGCTTTAGGAATGGTTTTTAGCAAGGCAGAGGGAAGGGGCGGGGGACAGCGGGGAGCAGGGTCTGCCAGAGCCGCATGCTCTGGTGGGCGAGTGACCCTTCAGGAAGTGATAGCACATCCAGACCGTGTAAAAGGGGATGCATCCAGAAGCTGCTACCTTTGCTCCTTCATTGGATCCTTTTAAAAGAATCTTGATCAGCACCAAACTGTATGTTGTTTCAACCACGCTTGTCCATTACAGTACTGCCCTGTGCAACCAGAGATCAATGCTGCATATGTGTTTCTCCGTATTTTCATGGCCACATCAAAAGTACATGAAGTCAGGTGGCGTTAGTCATTGTTAGATCCCAGACCCTCTCTCTCTCCGTCGCAGAAATCAGGTCACAGAGCCCTGCAGTCCGTCCCTTAGGACAAAGAACTGGCAGGTACCCGCAGTGATGCAGCCCAGCCCCTCCCATCTTCTCCACGGTCCAGGACTCGTCTGAACCAGTGCCTGCCTCCCGGAATATAGGATACATGACAAGGGGGAACTTCCCACCGTTCCCTAGAAACCCAGGACTCAGAAAGGTCACTTTGTTATACGGTTTTGAAGGTTCTTTGCTTCAGGATTCCTGTCACACTAAACACAGTAAATGTCTCTCCTAAGGAAACTATTCTTTGGAACTTGAAGGGAGGCTCCTCTCCTGCAAGGCCCTGCCATGCTGCCTACTGTATGATGCACTCAGTCCTTGAAACTCCCCCACTCATGCTCCACACACACACACACACACACACACACACACACACACACACACACACTGTGACTGAAAGCTGTCCTTCCTGATATAACTCCTCTGTCAATTCTTCTATTCAGACCTGTGCCTCTGTTCTTTCTAAGTTAGCGTAGTTATAATATAGCTCAATTCGATATGTATAACATACCATCAAATGACATATGAGATATTTATTCACTTTCCACACGATCTTAAAACATGGTGTACACTTTACTCCTGGGTTCACGCGTTAGACCAGCCCCATTTCAGGTGCTCGGTGGTGACGGTGGCACGGGGTGATGGCTGGTGGGGGTGCTCAGGCTTATATCTTGATGTAGCTAGATTCCCAGGGGTTCTTCCTGGGTTCTGACGAGGATACAAGTGACTGGGATCCAGAGGCTGCACACGAAAGGAATGATGCGTCCCTGGGAGCTTTCTTCTGGTACCCGCTCAGCTTTTTTCCCACCTGCTGAAGAAGGCTTGGTGAGAGACCCCATTCCCACACCTCCTCCATCCCGCTCCTTGCCAACAGCCCCTTGGCTGCAGCTGAGGCTCCTTGGAGACTCTGAGGATACTTATAGATTTTGCAGCTGGAGGCAAAGTGTACAACCCCTCCATTAGAGGGTTTCTCAGGCCTTTCCATTAAGGAAGACCGTTTGCATTAAATGAAGTGTGCTTTGTCCTCACCAGGGCAGGCAAAGGATTGAATTAAAAGGTGTAATAACCTCACTGCTAGGAGAGCAACAGAACATCCTGACTTTTATCTTCCTGCTCGTGACGGTGGGAGGAGTCCAGCCATTCCTTTATTCTAGGAATCCTCTACACCGAATGGACTGATGAAGGGCTTGGATGGACAGCATATTGCATTTCTTTGTTTGTTTTCTTGTTTACTGTTAGTGTGTAGGGAATAGGCGTGTGAAGGTCGGAGAACAACTTTATGGAACGGACACTTTCCTCCCCTCAGGGGATCAAACCCAGATTGCCAGGCTTCTTTGTTGTGGTTTGTCGTGAGGCAGGTGCTGAGCCATCTTGCTGGCCCCGCAACATTCCCTGCCTTTACCATCCCCACCTCAGTCATTGGAACTGAGGACTTCACACACGCCAGGCAAGCATTCTGTCGCAGAGGTATGGCCTCAGCCCCTTTCAGACGGGGTCTTGTTATGTAACCCAGGTTGGTCTCCTGAAATCTAGTTGTTCTGCCTCAACCTTTTGAAAGCTGGGATTACAGGCAGCTGTGTTAATAGTCTCCTCAGCGATCGAAACCCTTCATCCTGCTGGAAGCTCCTTAAGCAGGAAGGCAAACAACCCAAAATAGGGCTAGGAAATCCCTGAAACCTACTGGATTTAGGTCCCTCCCTGACAGAGTAAGCAGTAAAAGCCGAGAGTCTCTCTCAGACAGAAGGGTCCAGAACTGCAAGGAAGACTCTGGGATGAGCCAGGCTACTGAGAAAACCCAGACAAAATGGAACTGCAAGGCCTAGAGACCAGCCCAGCTGCCTGGAAGAGGATTAGACTCACAGAGGCACTTGGACAGGACACTCTCCAACCCATTGAACTGCCTGTCGGCTCTGTAGTTCCTGGCTTCTGTGAGCTGTCACCTCCGCTGGGGTGGGCTCTGGTGATGCAGTTGTCTTCCAGTCTTTTCTGCTGCTATCAGTAACTCCCCGCTCATAACCCCCAAACAACCCCTGGGCTCACCGAGTTGGACTTTGGGGGTATCCATGCTTTGGTGTGTTGGGGATTCCCTATCTGGGGTGAGCAGGCATGTGCCACACCTCCCCAGGGAAAGTTCTGTCACACAACACAGGCGCGTCCCACCATCTAGTTTCTGGCGAGAACTCCCTGGTCCCGTAGCCCTTTGCTTCTGATTGAGAAAAGGAATTAAAGCTTTGCTCGGGAACTGCACTGGGTACCTGGGCCTTCCTTCTTCCAGAAGTTCTGCTATGTGCTCTACCCTTTTCTTCTTGATAGTTTTCCCACCACATGCCCCCTTCAACGCGTCCTGCCTGTGCACTTTGGAGTCACCTCTTGAAGTCACAGCCAAAGGCATTCTACTCCGGGTCTTTTTATGAGGCTCACAGAAGGAAAAAGCCTTCAGTTGATTGGTTGATTCCAGCCCCTACATCCACAGCTGTTGATGGCTGTGCACACTTCTGGGCAGACCCTCCGACGGACGGAGATTGTTGCTCTTAAGACTGGCAGAGCCTGGATCCCCGAGACAGAACTCAGATGGCCTGTGGCATTCCTACCACAAAAGGGACAGCAATCGGAGCTGCAGCTTCAGCAGTGAGATGGACATTAGTAAAATCAGCTGCGGGCACTGGGGGATGCAGCTCACTTGGTCGAGGTGTTTACCTAACATACACAAAGCCATGGGTTCAATCCTTAGGGTACCAAGAAACCTGTTATGTAGCAGGTTGGAGGCCAGCCTGGGATATGTGAAATGCTATCTCTAAAAACAACAGCTACAGAACCCTCAATACCCAAACTTGTCCGTGTCTCTTAAAAACATTTAAGTGACTGCCGTACTCACTTAGCTCTTCCACACAGGCGGAAGCCAGGGCAGGCTACGGTAAGCAGCTTTTCATTGGCCTTTTTCCTTCTATCAAGGCTTCCTTCCTTCTCCCTCCCTCCCCCACACCACCACCTACCACCCCAGAGCTGGATGGGAGTAGCATAGGAAAAAAGAGAAAGAGGAATTGGTAGGAATGTCTGTTTGTTTCAAAAGATTCAGCTTAAGCAGAGAAGTCTAACTGACACACTTCTAACCACCACAGCCTGAATGGGAGATTCTGGTCTGTGTGTTTCTCCTCTGGGTGAGGCTACAGGGTCCTGAATTCAGGCTTGAAATACCTTTGGGCACCCTGGACTTGGGAGAAGGAGGGTTCTCGCTTCCCTCTGGAAGCTGGCTCCCTGCAGGATGGATGCCCTGTTCTCTAGGATAGAAGGCTGAATTCACGTTGATTTTTGTAGGATGGCCCGACAGCTAGGAATGGCTGGGAAAGACACCAAGATTATATTGCCGGCTTCTGCCATACTATAGAAAGAAGACGAGGGGAGGTTGCTGGCCCCCAGGGAGCTGACATTTCTGCAAACTGGGCCACTTCACCTTCTCTCTGCCTATACAAAAATCACTCTGCAGAGTGAATGGGAGGAAGGATGGGCCCTGTGTCTTCCAAAAGGAAGCTTTTGTGAACAAGGGCAAACAGGAACCACCGGGAGCCCTCAAACAGGACTGTGGGAGGTGGGAAGGGACGTTCCCAGAGGAAAGCAGAGAGCTTGTCTAAGGAGCATTTGTTAGCTGAATTGATCTGATTACTCAGGACTTTTCTCAGCCAGGACTGGGGCAGAGGGGGCTGCAGTGACTTTTCATTCTATTTAGTTTCTGTTTTCCAAGAATGAATATCAGGGGAGAGCTTTGATTAAACAAGCCTTTAAAAAGGAGGCGAGGATGCCAGGTTTTAGAGAAAGCCTTACGGAGTCGCTGGCAAGGGGCCACCTGACACAATGTTTCTAGTCTACGGATATTATCTCTTTTCTGAGAACAAAACTGCATGCCCGTGAACAAAGTGTAGAGATGGAAGGGAAAGAAATTAGCTTAGCACCAATTACACATATGTTCGCGTATATGTAAAGATTGAATTCCAGGAAATCATCATAATAGAAATTAAGAAAATTCTCATGCCCTCAGTGTTTGCTCCCCAAACCAGTTCTGTTGCTATTTCTTTGGCTTTTTTCTTTCCTACAGCAGTTGAGACTGTAGGCTGAACTCAAGATCTCACTGCCAAATATACCATTGCTACTCTTAAACAGATTCACAAAATGTTTGGCCCGATATTGTTGTTTTAAGATTTTGAGGCTGCCATGGCTGACTTTTTGAGGTAGGGTCTCATTTTGTACTGCAGGCTGCCCTGGAATCTGTGGCCATGCCCCCAGCTCTGCCTCACGAGCGTGGGGATTACAGGCACGGAACATGGTACTGCACTTGCTTAGGATTTTCCAGAGGAGGGATTGTTGGTTAGTCTCTTATCAGAGAGAAACTGGAACTAAGAAAACCCCATCTTCGAATACTTAACAAAGACTCTCTGAATGCCCACATGAAGCAGCTTCTGTTACAGAGCTTACTCCATTTTATAAAGGTGCTACAGAGCTGGGATTTAAACTCAGGGCCTTGTACACATGATGACTTGACTTGGTCATGGTGTCTCTTCCCAGCAATAGAACAGTGACTAAGCCAGACATGCTGAAGGTTCCTTCAGGCAAGCTCTGTTGCTGTTATACTGCATAAACTTACAGGGAATGGTGGAGCCAGGAGTCAAATCCAGAAGGCCTCTCTCCAGGATCACAAACATAATTTACTCTAAGTGTGTGACTTTTATATCCCAACTGTGACTATGAGTTTTGGGTTCCTATCATTGCCCCTCTTGGCCCCTCTTGGGGTCCCTCTCCTGCAGCACTCTGTTCCCTCAGAGTCTATCTGCCATGGCTGTATCCCAAGATTCCCTTTGCTTAGAACCAGATAAGTAGATTTCTCTCCCAGAGTCTTATAAGACACACACAGAAAGCCCTCGCTCTGGTGCTTGTAGTAAAAGTCTCCACGAGTCTCTAAAACCTTGTTTTTCTATCACGCCCAGCTTGAGCCTCTGATTACTAATACAGGAGAACTTCCTGCAGGGAGGACACAGCCCAAAGACACAGGATTGCTCTGCGTGTGGGCAGCTTATGACCTAACCTGTTGCTGCTCAGGCAAAGAACTGGAGAGATGGCAGGGCTTGCAAAGGTGTGTCTATAAGGGACAGGGGATGTAGTCCTGAGAGAAGGTCACAGAGGAGAGCTCACAGGCATTGCCCAACTGTCTCCTCTTAAAACTGGGCAGGAAACCTGTAAATGAACACTAAGAGGTTGTTGTTAAATAAACCCTGTGTCTAAAATAGTGTGCTGTCGTTAGCTAACTAGGCTGGTCAATCAGTGTGATGGCATGGGTCTGTGGGCAGCTCATACTGACCACACTTGATCTCTTCTGGTCTCAGAACAGTTGACAGGAGACACAAGGCTATGAGGAAATAAATGCTCAAGACGGAAATAAGAACACAGTACTGCCATTCGATTAGCACATCATCTTGACATTTTAGAAAGTGTGTGTTTGCACAGAAAGACCAGGAATGAATCCATCCAAATGATGAGAAATCACATGTAGATTTCAGTTAGTCATTTTTTTAATGTTTTTATGTCTTCCCCAATTTTGTATAAAAGTATATTCGCTACAACTAGAAAGAGATTATTGCACAACAAACAGAAAGTAAACGCTTCTCAGACTTTGTTTAAAGACTCTCTATATTGGCTCCAGAAGGGACTTTATTTTCTGGCCACTCTTCTCTGGTCCTAGGAACTCTGCAGTGGCCACACACCATGTCTTTGGTTGGAGACATTGGCCATGTGTCTTTGATCCTAGGCTTTGGGGGCTGTGGTTCTGGTTTCAAACCCTCCACTGGTTAGCTGACTGTCTCATCTAAGGCCTCGGGGATATACCACCTCTCATCTTAGCAAGCAAGAGTGAAACCTTTTAACCTGAGAGCCCTTTGCAGTGAAGGGATATAAACCATGTTCCTGTCGCCCTTCCTGTTTAATACTGTGCCTTCTCGTTCAGTCCTCCTGATGGCAAAGCATGGAGCCATCGGTGTGGTCCCTAAGTGACTGGCGGTGGGAGAATGAGGACATGTTCCCAGCCCTTCTTCTGCATTCCATTATCTTGTTTCCTTGACTCCGTCCTCCAAGCAAGGAAGCCATCTTGATGAACACCTGCAGAGGAATATCGCCATGGTCATCCTGTGGGCTGGACCTTAGTGGGTTCTACACGAGCCTGCATGTTCTATCAGATTTCATGGGTGTGACAGACAACTGTCAAGAGAGTGGCACTGGGCACCGATATCAAGGACAACAAAGGCCCTCAACTTCCCAAAGATATGGAAAGCTTGCATTTATCAGTGGTCTTGTACCCTGGGTAAAGTTTAAGAACAGTGTATCCCCAACTCTTAAGACCTGCTGTCTCCCACATCCTCAAGTTACAATGGCCTCTTCGCGTCTGTCATTTCCAGTGAATGGTCTTCAGGTTTCTAATGGTCAGCTCTTTCGAGGATAAGCACTGGAGCTCATTCATGGTGGCAGGGTCCTGGTCTCTAACGTGGGGTAGTGTGTTTGAGTAATGTTGATAAGGGCACAGTGTCAGAGCCAAGGTCAGCAGAAGATGACAGAGTCACAGAGAGGGAGGTGAGAGCTAGCGGCCGCCCTTCGATAGACGTTCCGTAGTTGGAACAGCTCTTTAGGGCGTGGGTTCCTACCAGAGTTGCATCTAAAGACCTTGCTCCTCAGCAACCAGGACGTCTCAGAACTGTTGATCTAGACATCTGCCTGAACCGTTCGCAGCGTCGTGTAGGCGAGCAAACATACCTGAGGGTGTGCTGACACCCATCTGACTTTCCCTTGTTTTACAGTATTTCCTCATCTCTCCCTCAAACAACTTCAGAGTGTCTGCGGACGGCACCCTCTTCTCTACCACAGAACTGGACTTTGAAGCAGGACACAAGAGGTAACTTTGCCAACCACCTTCCCTGGAGGATGGCTGTCTGTAACTCACAGAAGATAAGGGAATAGCCTGTTACAAACACAAGGTGGCTGGTCCCCATGTAGCCTGAGGTGTGGCTAGGACCTCAGCTTCAGCAGGCCCCAACCATGGTGGAGGGGAGGGCATGCCCAGAGCTGGGGGCATGGGGTGGGAAAGGCAGCATCTGGACCACCGAAAGTCAGAAAGTATGACGAGAGAGGTCACGCTTTGGGATGGAAGCGGCAGGCCTTGGGAAAGCCAGGTGAGGCTCTCGGCTCTAGACTAGCCAAGAGAACTGGAGTGCTTGTCTAGTGTACAGAGGCCCTGGCTTCCATAACCAGCATCTTGAGTGAATGAGTAAAATGTGAGCCTCAATTCCTGGAGAGTAGAACAGTCCATTGCAGGGACATTGTAATGTGGAGAATATGACTTGGCTGGCTTTGACTCCAGACTGAGGAATGAGGGAGTGAGCCCCGTGGCCAGAGCCAGAAGGCGGCTCCGGTAGCCTTTGAAGGTGCCTAAGAAGCAGGCGGCTGGAGAGGGGGCCCGCTCGCCTCGCTCCTTCCACTGCGTTTTCGCTTCCTCTGTGGCTGTGTCAGCAAGCCTGTCTCTTGCACTTGGAATGTTCCCCTGACAGCTTCAGTCTCCTCGTGGGAGTGAGAGACAGCGGGAACCTGACCGCCTCCACAGCGCTCCGGGTGACCATTGTGAACATCAACGACGAGATCCCACGCTTTACCAGGTAGGCCCGAGGGCACGCAGGACAGGGCTCAGAGAGTCTGCTGCCATAGCTGTCTGAGGCACGGCAGAGAGATGTGCTTTGCTCTGGCCTAGACGAGAGGTGAGACATAGAACTCTCCAGGGTCCTTCGTGCCTCTTGGCCCCGTGTTCCCCCTTTGCTCTCCACGACTCCTGACCCCCCACATTTATTCACATGCACCATGGGACTGCGGGCATGGTGGAAAGAGGGGCAGGGGCTGAGCACAGTGCTCCCTGTGAGTCCCTGTACGAACGCAGATGAATACAAGGTTTGGTTAATGGTGTGCCCCGTGTCAATAATAGAAGCCAGAAGCCCATGATGGTATCATAAGGCCGCTGGCGTACCAGAGTTTCTTTGGCTTGGTGAGCCCTGAAAGACACCTGGCTGCGGCTGCTATATTTCATGCAGCGCCTGGCCCGTTCTGTGCCTGCTGCACGTGGGGATTCAGGAAGGTGAGAGGGGAAATAGAGGCGACAGATGCCCAGCAGAGCCGCCTTGCTCTCTGTTACCCTGAGAGCGCACAGGCCCCAGCCACGGGGAAACAGCGCCATCGTGTGCTCGGAGGTCAGCAGCATTAATGGCTGCGAACAAATACAGCACAAGCTACTCACTCTCTAAACCCAAAGGTAGGGCACAATTACTATTTGTCCATTGAAAGCAAAACTAGAGCTGTAAAGGTGGTGCAGCAGTTAAGAGGACGTGTTGCTCTTACGGAAGTCTACTAGAGTTCTGTTTCTCCATACCCAGCACCTGCACTGGGCAGCTCACACTGGTCCATTACTTCAGTCCCAGGGGATGAACACTCTCTTCCAGCCTTCTCAGGCACCCTGCGCTCACGTGTTTACATACACACATAGAGACATATGCGTAATAAAATAGATCTTTGAAAATATTAAAAACAGCTGGGCACTCCTTTAATCCCAGCACTCCGGAGACAGAGGCAGGTGGATCTCTGTGAGTTTGAGGTCAGCCTGGTCTACAGAGTGAGTCCCAGGACAGCCAGGGCTACATAGAGAAACCCTGTCTCAAAAATAACCAATATATACATATATGTGTACACATATATACTTACATAATATTTATTATTACATACAATACATTGTGTATTATATATTTACATTTATCTATTCTTGTATGCTTACATATTTATGTATTTTATATATGGTATATATGTATATAATAGAATGAAAATATTTGAAACAGCCACAAGCATAAAAGCAAGGTGGAGCATTTGCGAACATATTTTAAGAGGGCTGAAAAGTAGGTTCAGTAGATAAAGTGCTCACTGTGTTCAATCCCTAGAACCCACACAGAAAAACCAGGCATGCTTACACACTTACAACCCCAGTGCTGGGGAGACAGAGACAGACAAATCTGGGGTTCACTGGACAGCCAGCCAAGCCTCCTTGGTGAAAGGCCCTGTCTCAAATAAGAAAACAAGTGGACAGCCGTGAGGAACAGCATCCAACGATGTTCTCTGGCTTCCGTATGCATGTGTGCTGCATGCATAAGAACATGCAAGCAGACACCCAACCAAACATGTTTTAAAACTGGAAGGTCTTAAGGGCACTGTGCGTCCAGGCTAACTTCATGCCCCTTTGCAAACCAAGCACAGTGGAGATGCTTCTGTCGCCCCATTAGCTCCAGCTGTGGATCAGCGGCTACAGCAACAAGTAGTCCTCCTCAGGATGTTCTCATCAGTGCCGGGAGCTGGGGTCCAGAGCATTTCTACAGATGGGTTGGCCTAGAAACAGACAGCAGTAGGTTGAGAACGATCTAGGAAGGTGATAGCTGTGGGGTTGGCACCCATACGGCTGGAAATACTCCACAGCACAAATGAGGAGCACACAGTAACTTCTCTGGTGCAAATCTGCTTTGAACAATGCCTTCTGAAATACAGCAATAAGCTGTTTAGCAGAGAGGGGAACTGGCCACCCGGAGGCACCTTCAGGCTCTGGTTCTCACTTGTGATTTGAGAGATGGACGGGAGTCAGTTCTGAGTTGGTTTTGCTTCAGTATTCATGGATGGCGTCAAGGTGTGTCTGCAGGAGCCTGCACTCCAGAAGTGGGGTGGGGCAGGACACTGCCTCATTTTGCTCAGGCTGTTCAATGAGAAGCGGCCCCATCCCTCAACTGTCATGGACTGAAAGATAAACTTAGAGTCACACTGGATGCTGAATTGAGAGCGTGCCTAACCTATTGGACTTCTTAATTTCTGTTCTTTGAAACTTCTGCTAACGTTAACCGCATCAGACTCAATCTTTAACTCGACCCAGGTATCCCAAGTCTGGGTGTGAAGTAGCCACGGCGGCTGTCAGAACAGCTCTTCACCTTTGTGGCTAGTTAAGGCCGCCACAGTGAGTGCCGTTCCCGTCGTTGAGACTCCCCTCATTTCTACTGAGGGTTTGCTGTGCCTGCTGGGCTGTGGCTCTGCCTGACTCCTTTGTAGCGGCTTGTCCTCTTGTAATGGGTGCCAGCCAGGCAATGCCATCTAGGGTGCTCATTCACAGGGAGGAGGTTACTCAGTCATTCAGAGAATGTGATTACCAACCCCACTCACTGTGGTCCTGAGCTCTGGTCCTCAAGTGTAGTGTGGAGCTGAATGGGGATGTGAATGATAATCATATTTATCCTCTCTGGCTATTTTTAAAGATTTATTTATTTATTACCTATACAGTGTTCTGCCTACAGGCCAGAAGAGGACACCAGGTCTCATTCCAGATGGTTGTGAGCCACCATGTGGTTGCGGGGCATTTAACTCAGGACCTCTGAAAGAGCAGTCAGTGCTCTTAACCACTGAGCCATCTCTCCAGTTCCTCTCTGTTTTGGTAGACCTGAAATCAGAGCTTTTTGTTGGATAATCTTCTTTATAAACATAAATCTTAGATCAAATAGTAAACCTTTGTTTTCTGCCACACTTGCTGTCAGGGCAATGAGGCGCTCTCCCCAACAGCCAGCCCTGTTTCTTTCATGAGAACCTGGCACAGCCAGCGTGAACTGTAGAGTCATCGAGCAGGGTTTAAGCTCACATCCCGACTTGAACCAGATGCTTCTCAGTGGCAGGGCTGTCTCACACGATAGAGTTTGTTTAGAAGCATCTTCAACAGGGGAAGAATAGTTCCCTCCCTAAGTTGTGACAACCAAAAGATGTGTCTAAATATAATCTCTTCCCTGCCCCCACCACACATACACACAGGTCCAGAACCACTGCCTAGATGGAATCAAAGATGGGAGTGAGGGCAGATTCCTCCCGTGGTGTCTTCTGTCTGTCGTAGGCAGCCTGGGGCTCACTGTTACCTCTGACCCTGGGGCGTGTGTGCACACCCTTGTCTGTCTGCGTGGACACTCCGGTCTCTGGAGCTCTGGGACCTGCATTTCCACTGAGCTCGCTGGTGATGCTGGCATCGCTGGTGCCGGGAGTAACGTAGAGAGCCCAGGACAAGGCTTTGCAGCAAGAATCTTTATCCCCTTTTCTGTTGCTGTGGTAAAACATCAAGGCCCAGGCTACTCACACAAGGAAGGGTGTTTGGGGGGCTGACAGTTCCAGAAGATCAAACTGCATCACCATCACCAGGGGAAACAGGACCCCAGGCGGTTAGAGCAACAGCTTAGTGGTCACTTCTGTAACCTCAATCGGAAGCAGAGCTCAAACTGGGAAGGGGGTGTTTTTTGGAACCTCAAAGCTTACCCCCAGTGAGGGACTCCCTCCAGCAATGTCACACCTCTTAAGCCTTCCCCCAAAGCACCAGCTGGGAAGTAAATATTTAAATGCCAGATGGGGGATACTTTATCCTTCAAACCACCAAGCACCTCTATCAGCATAGCTGGGAAGTTACTAGACCCAGTGGATAGAAGAGAAAGCATCCTGCATCAGAAACAGAGTTCTGTCGGCTCTAGAAGACAAGGCCGCCCCTCTCATCTGGCTCCATCTCTGGTCCCTGCTGCCCCCTGGCTCCTCTGGCTCTGCCTTCTTCTGTCTCACACTCTGAGAAGGGAGATGGCAAGTGAGAAAGAGGCCAAGGGCTCACTCAGTGGACACCAGACAGGGAGGCCAGCACACTGGAGTGACTTCTAAGACAAAACAAGCTTATTCCTCCCAACAATGGGGTATGTGGTGGGAGACCCCCCCCCATGGATGCTATTGGGCCCAGGACTTGGGTCATAGCCCATGGGGTAGGCTAAGATGAAGGCCTGGGTTCAGACTGTTTCTGCTTCTCTTGAGTCCAGCCCCAGGCTCTGTCTTGTGTCTGTTTCCTCTGGTCCACCCTGTGGGATAGCGGTGGTGATGTGGGGGCAGCAGAGTGGTCAGAGCCCTCGACAAGAGAGAGCAGCATTTAGAGCTGAGACAAAGACTGTCTCACTTCAAGGAGGGACCACGGGGGGAAATGGCACCTTAGGAAACAGGGAAATTAAAAGTGACTCTACCACGCTGAAATGGCCTTTTACAAACGCATGGGGGTCTGAGAAAGATGGGTACGCTGGGCCCTTGGAGTTCTATTAGACACAGTGACCCTTGGGGAACAGTGCCATGGCCCTGTGACTGCAGGGTGCCTCCGTGGAGAGAGCTGACCTGGGGATGAGAGCCACCTGAAAAGATGCCCACGTTCCATATGGAAATGTTGTATCCTCAAGCAAAAGAAAAAAAAAAATAAACAAAAATCGGAGATGCGAGAATAGGCAACATTGGGCTTCTGGCAGGTTCCACAGGGTGGATTCCACAGGGTGGGTCATGCGCAGTGAGGAAACCTGCAGTCCTGAACATCGCATCGGGATGGGTTCTTTAAAAGGATCCAGACAGACGGGGAGGAGAGACGCTGGCTGGGTGGCTGTATCTTTATGTGAGGGGGTGTTAAAGATAGAAGGCGTCAGGCAGGTAGTCAGTGGCCGTGCCCGTGTAAATGGCCGTAGGAGCAGCAGCCTGGCACGCCTCTGCACCCGCAATGATGTGATCTTTGGAAATACAGACGCCAGTCACCCTCCTTGCAGCCCCCGTGTTCTCTGCATGTTGATGCCACTCAAGCAATGCGGTGCTATATTTAGCACACCCCAAAATACCTACAGCCCGGTCCGCACCCTCCCCTTCCCCTGCAAATTAGCCACGTCTGCAGTGTGTTTGTTCCAGCCCAAGGAGAGAGTACTCCATCCCAGAGGAAGTGCGTCCGGGAACCATCGTGGCGAACATCACTGCAGAGGACCCTGATGATGAGGGCGTTCCTGGCCACCTCCTCTACAGCATCACTACCGTCAGCAGCTACTTTGTGATAGACCAGCGTGAGTCATCCGCAGCATCCTATCCCGTAGCTGCTAATGCAGCCGCTGAAGTGGTTTGTAAGGCTGTTCTCTCCAGGTTCAGCCTTCGTTGTCAGGGAAAGGATGTATTAAAGGCAACCAGCCAAGATGGTGTCGCCTGAGCAGGGCTGACTGTGAACAGGCTGGGTCACCCGTCACCTTTATGGAAGGGGGTGAATTTTTTTTCTCTCCACTGCCATTAAGATTAAGGTTGAAATCCCTATAAATAGAATTCACATATCTCCATCTATGTGGAAATGAAAACCAAAGGACACAAAGGAAATATATTTTATGGTTTTTCTTTTTATTTTGGTTTGAGACAGGGTTTCTCTGTGTAGCCCTGGCTGTCCTAGAACTTGCTCTGTGGACCAGGCTGGCCTTGAACTCAGAGAGCTGCCTTAGTGCTGAGATTTAAAGGTGTGTGCCACCACTGCACAGTGCCTTTGTTTTTTGCAAGTCTTGGTATGCAGCTATGCAGCTCTGACTGAGCTATGTACCAACTCAGGGCAATCCTCCTGCTTGAGCTTCTTGATTACTGGAGTTACAGACATTAACCACTAGTCCTGTCTGGAAAATTGAATTTCTATACCATTTGATGAGAAAGTAAAGAAGTAGTTATGATTGGGGGACAAAGTGTCTAAAGCTGAAGTAAGTTAGACAAGCCCTGGTGTTCGGATGTCTCTGCCCTTCTAGATGGTGACACTTACCAATCTCTGGGCAAATCTCTCAAGTGAAGGCCTGATGGCTTTCTCTTGGGGAGGACAGAATGAGGGTAGAGAGGCCCTCCTGCTCCCCCTGTTATCTCAGATTTCAGGGCGCTATGTTGTGAGCCCCATCACTCTCTGGAAGGCGCCTGTAAAGATGTTTGATCTCCTGCCCTGTGTACACATTTCTAAGGATGCAGAGTGGTATGAACTTAACTGAAATAAAGTGAAGGCAGATGTGTAATGTCAATGTGTTCAGTAGTCACATTAAAAAATGAAATTACAGCCAGACAGTGGTGGTGCACGCCTTCAATCCCAGCACTCAGGAAGCAAAGGCAGGCGGATCTCTTTGAGTTCTGGGACAGCCTGGTCTACAGAGTGAGTTCCAGGACAGGCTCCGGAGCTACAGAGAAACCCTGTCTTAAAAAACTGAAAAATAAACAAGTAAATAAAAAATAATAAAATAAAATCACTCTTAAGATCCAAAATATTGTAATGACAGCATGATTGATATTTAAAAGCAATTGAGATACTTTATATTATTTTGTGTGGAAGCTTGTGTATTTTATACTTAAAGCACATCTCGGTTCAGCCTGGCCCCATTTTGGGGGTTAAATAGCTACATGTGGCTAATGGTGAAGCACTGAACAATGTTTCTCTAGATCAGCTTGCTACATTGTTGGCGCTTGTGTTCCCGCATGAGCAGCCTGGTACAGAAAATGAGCTTCCTCTCCTCTGGAATAGCCACCTTAGTGAGACTTTGCACTCACCAGACATTATGCCGAGCAGCTGCACGTATCCTTCCCAGGCACTTACACAACCCAACGCACTAACATGGTTTACAAAGGAAACCCAAGGGCTTGAGAGAGACCTAGACAGACAGGTTCAGTGAGTTTTCCCAAGAGCCCCAGCACACAGAAGGACTTGGAAGTCCACGCCAGATGATTCTAGAGTCTGTCCTCTTAGCAACCACACTGTCCCATCTCCATAAATGCAGGCCACTTCAGCCCTTTGGACTTCACTTTACATGATGCATTTGTGGAAACCAGCATCGGACGATCCCAGGCCAGATCTGACGATCCCAGGCCAGGTGTCGCTGGCCCTATGAGCATTTGAGTACGCCTAGTCTGAGCCTGGTGATGAGCGTGCAAAGCCAGCACCTGGGATCTGTGTCTGGAAACTTCTGAAGGCTTTTGATATTGACAACCTCACACAGCTAAGAGTGTAGTGACAGATGATCTTGGTTGAAAATTCTGTTCACTCTGGTGTTGCAAAAATGAACTTTTACAAACACGCACACACACACACACACACACACACACACACACACACACACACACACAGTAGTGCTGGGAATTGAACCCAGGGTGCTGTTCATGCCAGGCTAACACTCTACCTCAGAGATAAATCCTCACCTCCCCCTTTTTTTTTTGAGTATTTAAATTAAGACTGGTTCCAAGTAATAAAAACGAAAGCAAATTAAGCTAAGCGTGAAACTGAGGAAAGGAAGAGAAGAAGAAAGGAGAGGATGGGAGTGGAGGAGAGGGGAGGCACACGTGATCGGGGCAGAGGAGGGGTGTGAGCCAGCGCTGCCCCAAGAATCTGGGCTTTCATTTGTGGCCCCAGCGTTAGCCTCACTCATTCTCCAAAGCGTGTTTCTTAGCAACAGGTTCTCCAATAATTGAAGGCAGTTACCCACCTGTTCTGTCAGCTGTGGACAACCCTGGAGTCTAACGTGGCGTTAGAGCAGGGTCAGGTCAGGTGTCCAATAATCACATCATTTACAGAAAGACATGTCTGTATAAGGCTATCCCCAGGGTAAACCAGCCATCATTCTAGAACCGTCATTCCTGTGCTCCCCACGTTCCTTGTGCCTTTGTCCTTCATTTGACCTCTAACTTTTGCCTTCTTAGTGACTGGGGCAATCCAAGTGGCCCAAAGGCTAGACCGAGATGCAGGCGAACTGAGACAGAATCCCATCGTTTCTCTGGAAGTTCTGGTAAGGGACAGACCCTCGGGGGGTCAGGAGAACCGGATCCAGATAACCTTCACTGTGGAAGACATCAATGACAACCCCGCAACCTGCAGCAAGCTCACCTTCAGGTACTGGCGTGTTGAAATGTGTTCTCTCTTGGGTGGCCCTCGATCTCTGGCTTCTCTGACCTTGGACAGCATCAGGGAAATGACTCTTGGCAAGCAGGTTCGAGTGTCCCATTTTATTCAGTCTTTTCTTATTCTTTTCCCTTCCTCTCTCATTTCTTTCTTTCCCTCTCTCTAAGTGTGCTTACAGTTAATTTTCATTTCACCGCCTTTGCACCAAGGGTCCTCTCTGGACTGCGCCTTGTCTTTATTTATTGCCCCCAGAGGTGAGAAAGTGCTGTTAGCGGTTGTAATGGAGTCAGGATTGCTAACTAGGACCTCCCAAAGACACCCATAGTAAATAATATGAATAAACCAAACTAAGTACTGGGGTAAAGCAAAGGAAAGCATCTAATTCATCTTCCATAACTTAATAAATGAGAGGGAAATACAGATGCATGTGGGACATGAATTATTTTATGTGTGTGTGTATTGCTCTTTGACTCATAATTAATTCATAATAATTTTAAAATAAAGTCCTCTAATAATGACTTATTTTTATTTTATGTGTGTTAGTATTTGACCTGCATACATGTCTGTGTACTGCATGCATGTTTGGTGCCTGTAGAGCTCAGAAGAGGGCATCAGATCCCCCGGAACTGGAGTTATGGAGAGTTAGTTATGAGTCTCCACAGAGGCGTTAGGAGCTGAACCCAGGTCCTCTGGAGAAGTAGCAAACTGCTCGTACATGCTGACCTTCTCTTCAGCCCCACAAAGTCCTTTTTGATTCTGGGTTACTATGCTTTCTTTTTCTTAAACCGTAGTATTGTCTTTTTTGCTATTTTGACAAAAGCCACAAGATTGGGAATTCATCCATAATAGCTTCAGGTCTGTGGTTTCCACGTTAGCCAGTCTTTGGAAGTCTGAATGGGGGCAGTGTTGGGGTGGGGTGCATCAGCAATGACCTTTGTGGGCTGAATGCCCTGCGTAAGGTAAGGCTGGAGATCAGAACAGATCTCTGTGTTGATGACCCTATAGACAAAGGCTCTTGGGTTGTCTTGACTGGGTTTTCAAGTTTGCTCCAGGTGGCTTTGAACATACTCAGTACAGAGCATGGCCATCAAAAGATGAAGAGTCCTAGACAAAGACCATCCCGGGTAAGCGATAGCTGTCAAGTTCATGTGTTATGGTTATGAGCACCTCCCCACTTCTACAGCTTGCCTGCTCTGCTCAGTGTTTGAGGGTCAGTGTGATGACTTGGAGTCTGTTCTGAACACATCTCAGATCCGCCATGCACCTTGCCCTATTCCCCGGAAGTCTGCCTTCTTCCACCTTCTAAAGGGTCTGTCCCTGTAAGGCATCCCTCTGCACACAGCACTCTGGCCCTCAGTTCCAGTTTTAGGGTCTTCTCCCTCCACTGGTACTTTCCAGTCTCTGGGTAGCAAGGATGCTCAGTTCTGTTTTTCTCCCCCCGGTTTTTCAAGACAAGGTTTCTCTGTGTAGCTCTGTAGATCAGGTTGGCCTTGAACTCACAGAGATGTGCCTCCCGAGTGCTGGGATTAAGGGTGTGCACCACCACAACTGACTGCTCCACTCTTATTAACCCTGAGAGATGTGTCAGCCCTTGCAATTCCTACACACACCAATACACTCACCCCATTTGCAATCATCTCTTTACTAAATCTAGAATCATCCTTATCTGCCATCTACTTTCTGCTGAGACCTGGTTGACGCAGTCACAGGCTGGACCATGTTGTAGACTACTCTCCAAACTTATGCATTCCAGATGCTCAGTCTCTTCGATGGGCAGGGATGGGTACCACAGATAGTTAGGATGTGACTTTCACAACACCACAGGCACGGTCTAAACCCCATAACCTGCTACCAGAAGGGTCCTGTAGATGGAGCAGAGCTTTGCTGAACCACTCACTTCCCTTGGAAATCTCCATTAATGCTGGCCCTCTGCAGCGGTCCCAATAAGTCCTGGAAACTTCTCTTCATCCCAAATCTTCTGGCTCTTTGTTCCTCCACATGGAAGGGTATCAGTGCCTGGAGCAGACTGTGCTGTCTCAAGTCTCTTTGTTTGTTTTCTCCTTTTCTCATATCTGTTCATCAAATATTCTGGCTTCCTGTGGTCTCAAGTCCCCTGAGGTGGTAGGGCATATTACCCAGTGAAATCACATTTTGAATGTCATCGGTCCTCTGGTCCAGGCAAGCCCACGGAGAGTCCTGCTCTTGATTTTCTCTCTAAATTAGCCCCAAAGTCCATCACACTAAGTCAGTAACTGTGCTAATTATATTCATGTCTGAAGATAATTCTAAATAATGCAGTCATCACCTCCAGGCTTCTCCAAAGATGATAACTCCTGAGGGGGGGGGGGGCTGTTGAAGGCTTAGAGGAATTATAAGTGAGGTGGGCCCTTGAATGGCTCCTTCCTTTGAGCTCTAAAGTGGAAATCTTCACTTCAAGAGCTCAGCCTGTATGTCCACGACGCCCGAACATAGAGGCCTGTGGTACTGAAAGCCCTGTCCATGTATCCACCATCCCATCCTTGATCCCTTTTCCATCCCAGCTATTACAACCTCAAGCATAAAAGCCAAACAAAGCCCCAGGACAAGGAGAAAGGAACTGCATAGTCTCTGACATTTACACTAGAGCACCATGTCTTGATGTGTCTACAGACAGGCTAGAGTGTGGGAGGGCTGGGTGCCAGCATTCATGAAGAGCAGCTGGGTGGTAGCTGGAGGCTCAGAGACTGTGGGTGGGTGGGGCAGGACAGCCTGAAGGAGGCAGGTCCTTTCAGACGCCCACGTCTTTGCACCGAGAGGCTGTGGCGTTCCCAGGTTGATGATGAATGGGCCCAGGGCTCCAGTGGACACATGGAAGGCAGCAAGATGGCCTCTGGTCAGGCTGTAAATTGTCCAGCGCTTGGCTGAAAGTGCTTTGCAAGCTGTTCATGAACAGGAGGCGGATCCAAAAAGCTGCTGGGCAAGCCACCTTTGCCTGGTGTGGGCCTCAGTCTTCTGTTGGCTGTGAAGGAGAGAAGCAGCTTCCCTTAGAGGCAGGGGTTGACAAATGAGGGGGAGTGGCTTTCCAAGAAACACACGTGCGGGGGAGGGATACTAAGTGTCAGGGGAAAATGGAAAGAGCGTGTCAAAACTGTTGATGTAGCTTGCGGTGCTTGCCTAACGTGCAACAGGCCCTGGGTTAGATCTTCAGCAGTACATGTGTGCGCGCATGCGCATACACACACACAGAGAGAGAGAGAGAGAGAGAGAGAGAGAGAGAGAGAGAGAGAGAGAGAGAGAGAGAGAGAGAGAGAGAGAGAGAGAGAGAAAGAGAGAGAGAGACAAAGAAACGGGGGGGGGGGGGTGCGCGCATGCGCATACACACACACACACAGACAAAGAAACAGAGGGGGGGGCAGACAGAGACAGACAGACGGAACTGTGCACTCTGGTACCAGGATCCTGAATTGCTCAGGCGACACTCTCTACCAGATCCACAGTACTTTAATCAATGCTCCACAAACATCCATGGTCTAGATAAAGTTATATAATTGATGGTGTTATGGGGAGCTCACCAGTGATGGCCACTCAGGCATAGGGTATAGACAATTGAAAGTCTCTATTCTAGCGTCTAGGACCACACCCAAGTGCTTAGGAAACTGGGTGGAACCCCAGGTGTCCAGAACATGGGGTTTCTAAAAGCAGACGCCACATCCTGCATCTCAAGGGCTTCACAGAAGTAAGCCGTTTGAAGCAAGCAGTCTTAGCAGATGCTAAGCTACGTTAGCTAGGACATCCTGACCCCTGGGTTTCTAGATTAGCGCTGGGTAGGTTTCCATGGGATTCTCCTTCAAGGAGATCAGATTCTAGTTAAACCTGGGGTGGCCTCAGCCAGAACACAAGATGGAGGAACCTCTGCACTGTCTTGCCCCGTCACGTTCCCTGCTGGTTCTATGGCATGAGTCAAATCATTGACTCATCCTGTTCTAGGGGGGCACAGTTGGTCCTAGGGACCAGTAGCTTGGTTGGCCATGCAGTTGAGGACGTAGGCCCCTCTGTTAGCCCAGTTGGGTTAAGAATCACGGTCTGGCTAATGCTAACAGTAAGATGGTCAGCCTTGGTGAGCAGGTGACCAGAGACTCATAGCCAATTATCTCTTCTATGCCTCCCTTTCCCTCTTTCTTTGAGGTTTTCCCTGGCCATGACAAAGTTTTCTATAATTAAACATAATTGGTAATGATAGAAACAGCAGATTTCCCCTAAAGTCATACATAATCTTCATTTCATCAAGAGAAGATGTAAAGCCTCTTCAATTTTGCAGAACCACTTCTGCAAAGGCATCTGCTTGCTTCTCTAGTCTTGACTTGAGTCCTCTAGTCCTAGTCCACTTGTTTAGTTGATTTTCTCAAGTTTTTATCACTGATTGTGAGGACCAATGTTCCTATAACTGTTGCCCCAGCAATACTGGCTCCAGTCAGGAGCAGGACAAGCATGAGAACAGCTCTTTTTCCCACTGCAGCCTGGGGTCCATGTTAATGCATGCTCTTCCTTCCCCATTATATAGGCACACCTGGGGCAGGATGTACATGAGGACACAGAGGAGGGACCTGGTGTTTTGGGATTCCTCCGAGGAGACACGTTTAGTTAAACCATTGGTACAGGTCCACCAAGTGGTCTCAGGGGCCACAGAGTTTGGCTGCTGATGGAAGAACTGACCTGGAGAGTGAACTAGCAAGTGCTGGAGTAAAGTGGTTTCTCCATCAAAAGTCCCGGACACCAGGCAGGTTCCAGTATCATCCAGTATCTGCATGTGCCCCAGTATCAGCTTACACTGTTCCTAACTGCAGTTGTTTCTACTTGCTGGGGGACCAATGGTCTAGTTGGTGCCTAGTCCTATGTAGTAAGGGGTTGAGGGTTCAGCACAGTCAGCAATTCTGACCCATTCCCATCTATGAGTGGTCAGAGAAACTGTGAACCTTGTCAAGGGTAGAGAATACAGAAGGAGGATTCCCAGCCCCGGTGCCAATGGGGCCTAGTGTGGTAGTGCTTTTGGTGCTGACTGCAGCCAGTCTCACAGAGGGAATGTTGGTTGTGGTTGACTCCTTTCTCTTGGACTGTTGAGATCCATCAGTCTGGGGTCTGGAGAGGTGACCTCCCCGAAAGGTAAACATTTCCTGGGTCTGTTTGGTAGCAAAATAGAGTCTTACTTTCCAGGTTCTTCCAGTGTCCCACGGAACGTAGTCTTCCCAATGACTCCAGTCTCTCAGAATTATGGTTATGGGATTGCAGGTCCCTATCGTGCAGTGTTTGGGAGGTCCCCTCTTTGTTTGTGTGCATGTATTTGTGTGTGTGTGTGTGTGTGTGTGTGTTCTTTGGACACAGATAGAACTGGGTTTCCTGATTTTCTCTCTCAAGAGATAGGTCTCTACAACCGTTGCTTCTGTAGTTTAACCAAGCTCCATAAGTGGGCGTAAAAGAACAAAGGTCTATATGGAACTGGGGTTGCTAATCTGTAGTTGGATTGACGATCACCTTTTCTGTGTCTGTTATTCTTAATTCTCCAGCCCAGAGAGGGCCCAGTGAGAGTTGTGGGCTCCCGTCCCCTACAGAGAAAGAGAAAGGATGAATGCAGTGTTCTGGGTTCGTGATCTCAGGCCAGTCTTCTGCTGAAGGGGTCTGAAGTCACATGACGGCCCACCTGTCCATCATCTTTGACAGCCTTCTTTAATTGGGAGGGATCGATTCAAGGAATGACTCCAGCCACGTTCACAGCTGAGGTGGTGGGGATATCTGGGTAGAGTCCCTTCCATGCTGGTGCCAGAGTCTGGGTGGGGATTCTCTTTGTCCAAACGGAGTGTCCTGGGTAGAACTGGTGGGCATGGCAGGATCCCCTTCGCTGCCTGGTCAGTGACCTGGCGCCCCACCTGCAAAGTCGCAAGGGCTTGAGGAGGAAATGATTAGACATTTCTGCCTGGGGAATCGCTCAGAGTTTGAGGAGGACAGGAGGTGAGCTCCCGAACATAATTGTGGAATATTTTGGGGTTTGTTTTTGTTTTTCAGGTTTTTGTTTGTTTGTTTTTTGTTTGGTTAGTTGGTTTGGTTTCTTGAGACAGGGTTTCTCTGTGTAACAGCCCTGGCTGCTGTATACTGGGCTGGCATTGAACTCACAGAGATCCGCCCACCTCGACCTCCCAAGTGCTGGAATTAAAGGTGCATGCCACCACCACCCAGCTTTTCCCAAACACAATCTTAAAAGGAGTGAGCCCCTCCGGTAAGCAGCCCTGAGCAGAGCAAAGGAGAGGGGATGGCCCGGTTTTCATTAGTTTCAGGACCAGTTTGCTCAGTCTCCTTTAGAGTTCTTTTCAGCCTTCCTCTCTGACCTGAGCTCTGTGTCTTCTATGCACAATATAATTTCCAGTTCATGTTTAATACCTTCGTCAGATTTTTAGACACTTTGGCCACAAAGGACAGGCCATTGTCCTACCCCAAAATTAGGGGATTCATTTCCTGAAGAAGTTTCTTAGCAACTGTTGGGGCCGTCTCTGGGTGGGACAGGCCTCCAATCATCCTGAGAAGGTGTCTACAAACACCAGCAAATATTTATAGCCTAAAACGTTGGTCTGATTTCAGTAAAGTCCAGCTCCCAGTGTTCCCCACATCCACTTCCTGGAGCCTGAATCCCTTGTGGAATCTTCCTTCCCCTTTGGGGTTTACCTGAGCACAGGTGGCATCTAAGCATGGTGACTGTCATCAGGCTTCTCTACTTTGGGATATAATACTCGGATCTAAGGAATTCAGAAGGTTTTGTGTGTTCACTGGGTGGGTGGCTTGGTGGGATTCTGTAACCAGTCACCTCCAGAGTCACAGAAAGGATGGGTCTGTCATCCAGGGGCATCTGATATCCTTGTTTATCCTGTTTTGCTAGTTCTCATTTTCTCCTGGGCTGTATTTTGGCTGTATTTTGGTTGGTCTTGTAAGCTGGGCTTCCACTGGGCTATGAAGACTTGGTTCAGACTTAAAGTTTGCAGTGATCTTAGCACAGACCATGAAAAATCATGTCCGGAGGCTTTAACTTCCTTTGATAAGCCTTGAGCCCCCTCCAAACTACTCTCTGGTTTCCTGTAAGATGAGGACAAGAGTTGAAACCTCTTGGAGATGCAGAAATTGGAGTTTTTATTTTGTAAAGAGCTCAGGATGAAACAATAATAACATCCTGTTATTACTATCTAATAAGTGGTCCCTTAGTCGAAGAATCAATGACTACAACCATGGCATTGCACAGTGGAGGCAGAAACAGAATGGCAGATGTGTTTTCTGCCAGGGTGGTTTTGTGGAGACACAGGGACACGTGTCTTCTCTCAAGGAAGCAGATGCTGTTACTAGCCACAGCCTAACACAATCCTTGCTCCACGGTTGCTGATCCCAAGTTCATTTTTTTAGCTGTCACAAGAAAAGACTGTAGAATGTAGAGGAATACACTTTGGTAGTGAGAGACTCTGAGCCTTTACTCTATGGTACTCTGAGGGGCGCGCTGGAGATCTGGGGGAAGGGCATTCCTGAAGCGGGCACAATGCCCTGGGACTAGAGTCTTGGCCACCTGTGTTAGGGGCATCAGGAACATCCCACTCTGGTGTGAGGAGCATGAACCAGGAGCAGCTGAGGGCAGGGAGGAAAAGTAGGAGCAGGTGAGGAGAGTCCTGCCATCCTAAGGTGAGATGGTGACTGAATGGCCGAGCTTTTCGGTTCTCAAGAGCAGGCTGCTGTGTTCTGACAGGGACAGGACTGAATACGAAGTTGAGGTATCTAGCCTCCGCCTCGGTGAGAGGGCCGATTCAATCACCGTGATTCAATCATCGTTTGTTAGGGGAAAATATTGAATTCTATCTTTTTGCCAGCATTATGTTGACTGAAAGCGCAGCCAACGGAACGTTGCTCTTGGACCTGAACAAGTTCTGCTTTGATGACGACAGTGAAGCTCCGAACAACACATTCAACTTCACCACGCCATCTGGAGCGGGGAGCAGCGGCAGATTCTCACAGTGTCCAGCTGGCTCCGGGAGAATTGTGGTCAGTTCATGGTCATTGGCTCATTAAAGGGACGCTGGGGAAGCTAGTTCAACATGCGTGGTGCATTGCTACCCTGCAGAGAGAAATGTGCAAGGCAGGCTCCTCTCAGAGCCACCATAACTGACAGGCTCAATCGTGGCTGTGTGTTCCCAGCCGCCCTTTATTCTGCTCAGATTTCAGCATCCTTCATTACCCAGAGCTGGGCTGGGGCCTGAGGACTTTGTCTGCCTGCTAACTGAGCTGTTACAGACGTAGCGGTACCCTCTGTGCGCACGCTCTTCTGTTGTTTGAGTGCTCGCTCCTCAAATGAGGCGCCAGGGGGAAAAAACCAGCCTAAGCCTTGAATCTTGAGAGATTCTGCAGCGCAGAACCAGAATCACAGAGACCCCAGAGCCGCAGAGGCGGAGCTGGATGGACCGACATGAATGGCGGGGTTCAGCACGGCTGTGTGGCTTCTGCTGTAGGCAGGGATAAAACAGCCAAAACGGCCGTGGCAAGGGTCCTGAGCGGGTGTTTCCAGCAGACCCTGGGGTTGCCACCACCTTTCTCCTCAGCCTTTTCCACCTCCCATCTCAAACTATCCTCAATCCCTTAAAAAGTCATGGGGTCATTAAAAAAAAACTAATTTCGATTTTGGGGAAATTATTTTTTTCTTAATTCATAGCCACCATTTAAGATGTAGAAAACAATGAAGAATGTCACTACATAGGAGTGAACACTGTCAACGTTTTGATGTATTTTTCTTTTCTATGTGGTTTTATATTTCTACATATATACGTACATGTATGTTAAATAATGGAAACTATTCCTGTATAAAGAATTTTGTTTTGTGCTTTTCTTCAGCTGTTCTGAAGGCATGAACCTTGTTTGTTGGGCAATAGTGCTAACTAGCTAGGGGGACTATTGGAGATAGATTTTCTCCTCTGGTAAATTCTTCTGAGTAAGTCCTCTAGCTTCACCAGAGTATGGTCATGTCTGAAAACTCCTCAAATGCCCCAGCAAATGGTTTCCCTAAGGCTGCTGGTCACTTACACAGCCGCTAACTGTAGGGAAATAGATTGTCAGCTCAAAAATAGGACTGTTTATCTTGTGTGATCTATTTTCTCTGTTTTGACCTAGTTAACTGGTGATCTAGATTATGAAAACCCAAGCAACCTAGCAGCTGGCAATGAATACAAGGTGATAATCCAGGTTCAAGATGTCGCCCCTCCGTACTATAAAAGCAAGTATCCTTTTTATTGTTTTTATTGAGCTATTCATTTTTCTCTGCTCCCCTCTCTTCTTCTTCCCTCCCCTACTACACTCCCCCAAGGTCCCCATGCTCCCAGTTTACTCAGGAGATCTTGTCTTTTTCTACTTCCCATGTAGATTAGATACATATATGTCTCTCTTAGGGTCCTCATTGTTGTCCTGTGTGCTAGATTCATTTCAGTCAGCAGTTTGATGAAGTAATTTTTGGGGGGTGTTCACAGAAACCTTTCAGGGGGTCTTGTTCCGTCAAATAATATTAGTCTGGAAGCAATCCACAGGTTCTCATCTTCTGAGGAAACAAAGATGAACCTCTTTTCCAAAGCAACATATCCATAGACTCAAACTTTGAAATTAAGAAACCTTTAAAATATATAAGTTGGTTTAGCTTAGCAGTTCCCAGAATCAAATGTCTCTCTTCAGTCAAAAAATTCAAAGAAAGCACAATGATATGCCTAATCTAGACTCTCTGTGTGTATTTCATCTTTACATGGCTTATTTGTCTTTACTTGTTTTAATCTATGACTGTCTCTACTCATCTCTTTAAAGACTTTATCTTTTTTTAAAAAAAACATTTACTTCTTTTTATAACTGTCTATACTCTTTTTCTTCTCTCTCCCAAGCCTATGTACCTTTATTCAACACTGACCTGTTTAGAGGTCTTTTCAACATGAATCTGTCTTTTTTGTATGTCTGTAATTATTTTCTGGACAGAAGCACTTCTTAAAATGCTAAGCACTTCTTAAGAATCTAAGCTGTGGCATTGCTAGGGTAGATACATCCCTGCCTGCTTGCTCTGCCCAGTCCAACATGGTGGAAGTCCGTTAGTGCCTGAAACTGCCAAATGGGAGCCGTCCTCACCACCTCAACTCTGATAACCAGTTGGCCCATGCTGCCACCAAGTAACTGTGCTCTATCCACAAACCCCATTTAAATGTTCCATAGCTGGACCTCCAGAAAGAGTCAGAGTTCACATGGGCAGCACAGCCCAGAAAGCTGGCATTTCAAAGCAGCACAGCTTTTTGTTTTCTGCTACTGCTAAGTCAGGAAAATCTCTCTTAAAGGAGTCATGCCTCTGCTTGCTTCCAGCAAACAGAGCCCAACCAAGAAAATGCCGCTACCAAACCATGCTTAACTCTGTTCTTTTGTGTCCTAGAATTCCTTTTTTTAAAAAGTATTTATTTATTATGTGTATAGTATTCTCAGTATTCTGTCTGCATGTATGCCTGCACGCCAGAAGAGGGCACCAGATCTCATTACAGATGGTTGTGAGCCACCATGTGGTTGCTGGGAATTGAACTCAGGACGTTTGGAAGAGCAGGCAATGTTCTTAACTGCTTGAGCCATCTTTCCAGCCCTAGGATTCCTTTTTAAGCTTTCTCAGGTTTAATTGATTTTAGTTGGACACGCTGGCATGCCAATTGCTGTAAGGAGACCGCTTGTTTGTTTTAGCACACAGAAACTGTATTATTTAAATCACTGCTTGGCCCATAAACTCTAGTTTCTTATTGGCTAACTCTTACATCTTAATTTAACCCATTTCTTATAATCTGTGTATTGCTACAAGGCTGTGGTTTATTGGATAAAGTTCTGGCGTCTGTCTCCAGTAGAGCTACATGGCTTCTCTTTGACTCTGCCTCCTTTCTCCCAACATTCAGTTTAGTTTTCCCCACCTACCTTTATTCCCTGTGCAGGCCCAAGAAAGTTTCTTTATTAGCCAATGGTATTCACAGCATACAGAGAAGAATCCCACATCAGTCCCATTTATTAGTTGTTTCTTTCAGTGTCTGTGCTACTGGGGTTATATTTAGGAAGTGGTCGACTGTGCTAATGCATTCAAGTGTTCTTCCCACTTTCTCTTCTATGAGGTTCAGTGTGGCTGGCTTTATGTTGAGGTCTTTGATCCATTTGGACTTGAATTTTGTGCATGGTGATAGATATGGTTCTATTTTCATTCTTTTGCATGTTGATGTTGAGTTATGCCAGCACCATCTGTTGAATATGCTTTCTTTTTTCCATCTAATTTTTTTGCTTCTTTGTCAAAAATCAGGTGTTTGTAGGTGTGTATGGATTGATATCTGGGTCTTCGATTCAGTTCCATTGGTCCTCCTTGAGTAGGTATTTATGCCAATACCTACCCAAGAGCATAGAAGATCTTTCCATTTTCTGGTGTCTTTTTCAATTTTTTTAAAAGATTTTCACTTGTTTGGTTAGAGTTACTTGAAGATATTTTATGTTATTTATGATATTTATGTTATTATTGTGAAGGGTGATGTTTCTCTGATTTCTTTCTCAGCCCATTTATCATCTGTGTAAAGCAGGGCTACTGATTTATTAGTTAATCTTGTATCCTGCTACATTACTGAAGGTGTTTATGAGTTGTAGAAGTTCCTTGGTAGAATTTTTGGGGTCCCTTATATAAACTATCATATTATCAGAAATAGTGAGAGTCTGACTTCGTCTTTTCTAATTTGTATCCCCTTGTTGTCCTTTTGTTCTCTGCTTATTACACAACTACTATATTGAATAGATATGGAAAGATTAGAAAACCTTGTCTTGTTCCTGATTTCAGTGGGATCACTGTGAGTTTCTCCCCATTTAGTTTGATGTTGGCTGTTGGCTTGCTGTGTATTGTCTTAATTATGTTTAGGTATGGTTCTTCTATCCCTGCTCTCTCCAAAATCTTTATCATGAAGGGATGTTGTATTTTGTCAAAGGCTTTTTCAGCATCTAATGAGATGATCATGAAATTTTTTTTTCAGTTTGTTTATATGGTGGATTACATTAACAGATTTTCATATGTTGAACCATACCTGCATCTCTGGGATGAAGCCAATTTGATCATGGTGGATAATTTTACTGATTTGTTCTTGGATTTGGTTTGCCAGTATTTTATTGAGTATTTTTGCATCAATGTTTATGAGGGAGATTGGTCTATAATTCTCTTTCTTAGTAATGTCTTTGTGTGGTTTGGGTATCAGGGTAATTGTAGCCTCATAAAAAGAGTTTGGCAATGTTCCATCTGTTTCTATTATGTGGAACAATTTGAGGGATATTGGTATTAGTTCTCCTTTGAAAATCTTGTAGAATTCTGAGCTGAAACCATCTGGTCCTAGGCTTTTTTTGGTTTGGAAACTTTTGATGACTGTTTCTATTTCTTTAGCAGTTATAGATCTATTTAATTTGCTTATCTAGTCTTGTCTTAATTTTGGTAAGAGATATTTATCCAGAAAATTGTTCATTTCTTTTAAGTTTTTCAATTTTGTGGAGTACAGGTTTTTGAAATATGACTCTCTGGATTCTCTGGGTTTCCTCTATGTCTTTTGTTATGTCCCCTTTTTCATTTCTGATTTTGTTAATTTGGATGTTCTCTCTCTGCCTTTTGGTTAGTTTGGATAAAGGTTTGTCTATTTTGTTTATTTTCTCAAACTCTGTCTCATTGATTCTTTGTATTGTTTTCTTTGTTTCTATTTTGTTGATTTCAGCCCTCAGTTTATTTCCTGCCATCTAGTCCTCCTGGGTGAGTTTGCTTCTTTTTGTTCTAGAGTTTTCAGGTGTTGTGTTAACACACTAGTGTGGGATTTTTTTTTCCAGCTTTTTTATGCAGGCATTTAGTGCTATGAATATTTCTCTTAACACTGCTTTCATTGTGTCCCATAAATTTGAGTTACGTTGTGTGGTCATTTTCATTGAATTTTAGGAAGTCTTTGATTTCTTAGTACCCTTTTGACTTATTTCATATGGCGTCTCCCTGGGGCATCAATGATTGAACTACCTTAGGCAGTTCTAGGTATTGGGCACAGGAGCTCCTGTTACATCCGCCAATCAGGCTCCAGCATCTGCTTCCTCTGGTGGGGGCTGAACTCCAACACTCCAGTGTTCTCAGGGTCCTATCCTTTCCCTCTTTCTACTCTGCACACAGCTTCACTTTTTCCAGGGATTTTTTCAGAAAGAGCAAATACCAACACATAACTACATCGGATGTGTGCTGCAGTTGTCAAGTTCACGTTTAAACTCTCGGGGTTGGCACACAAGCACTTCCATGAGTGGCTATCGTCACAGCTGTACCTCCCACCCCTTCCCACTCAGCTTCTCCTTCCTTCAACTGTCAGTGCCAATCACTGCAGCTGCCCTGAGAGAATAACAAAGTGTCCTACCTTGGAGATTTTACACATGGCTAGAACTCTCCCTCCTGTTCTATACTACTCCTTCTTTCCATAGTATCCCACACTTTACTGTCTTCCATTCCACACGGTCCTACCCCACACTGTCCCCTACACCACACTGTCCCCTACCCCACACTGTCCTACCCCACACTGTCCCCTACCCCACACTGTCCTACCCCACACTGTCCCCTACCCCACACTGTCCCCTACCCCACACTGTCCCCTACCCCACACTGTCCCCTACCCCACACTGTCCCCTACCCCACACTGTCCTACCCCACACTGTCCCCTATTCCACACGGTCCTACCCCACACTGTCCCCTACCCCACACTGTCCCCTACCCCACACTGTCCCCTACCCCACACTGTCCTACCCCACACTGTCCCCTACCCCACACTGTCCCCTACCCCACACTGTCCCCTACCCCACACTGTCCCCTACCCCACACTGTCCCCTATCCCACACTCTCCCTATTCTACACTGTTCACTTACTGTATATTTTCACAATGACCCATCTGCCTCTCTTTGTCTATCTCGGGCTTTTCTCGAGCTTCCTCCTCCAGGTTCAACAGTGACTTGTATTTGTGTTGTCTGAGAACCTACCAGTAGGTGTCTTGGAGACAGGTTTCTACCTGTACCTCAGCCCACACTTACAAGATGCTTTCTAATACCCACTGAATAGATGGGTACAGGTTGTGATGGAAATTTATTTTTGTTTCCTTTTTTAGATAACATCTACATTTTCATTCTAACAAGCCCAGAAAATGAATTTCTTCTCACCTTTGATAGACCATCATATGTGTTTGATGTGTCAGAAACAAGACCAGGTGGGTAAGGGCGAAATCACAGTCATAGCATCTTGCCAGGCTTTATCTGACTTCAGTCTCTACAGGTGCAAAGCTCTTGGCAGAGACCACTAGAAGGTTTTCACACATTCTTTGATGATTTGTGTGATTGCATCCTTCCTTCCTTGCTTACCTCCCTCTTTTCTTCCCTCTCTCCCCCTACTGTCTCTTGCTCTGTTTTCTCTCTCTTTCTTGAATTGCTCTTGGTAGTACAGAGACCTACAGAGGTTGAACATGGATCTTGAAAACTTGGTTAAACTGCATTTCTCTGAATGCCCGGATTGTTTCCTTGCTGTCTGCCTGGTTTTCTGCTAATCCTCCATGTTGTAGATGACGTTTCTTCTTGGTCTCCTCTGTGTTTTTTAACTGACTTGCTCAGGGAGTTGGAATTTTCAGGTAGTAAAAAAGACTCCCCACTTCTCTAGTTCCTTTCTTTAAAGACAAAACAGAGCATCATGCTCTTCTTGAGTTCTCTGGCAGTCTTACTTTTGGCCTTTATAATGATATTTTGATTTTTATGGTCTATTATTCCATTAAGAAAAGATTCCCATGACTGACATGGTGGTACATGCCTGTAATCCTAGCACTTGGTAGGTGAAGGAATAAGAAACAGTAGTGCAGATCCATCTGCTGTGGTGTAGCAAGTGCAGGGTCAGCCTGGACCACGTGAGACCCTGTCAGAAAACACACACTCACACACGGAGGGTATGATAGGTAGGTAGTTGGTAGATAGGTAGGTAGATAAATGATAGATAGACAGATAGATGATAGATAGATGATAGATAGATAGATAGATAGATAGATAGATGATTGATAGATAATAGATAGATAGATAGATAGAGATAGATGCATATGACAGATAGATGGATAGATAGATAGATAGATAGATAGAAAGATAGATAGATAGAGATAGATGCATATGATAGATAGATGGATAGATAGATAGATGGATAGATAGAAAGATAGATAGATAGATAGATAGATAGATAGATAGATAGATAGATAGATGATAGATATAGAAACTGAGAACATGAGAGAGGACGAGGGTGTTCTTGATCCCTGCTTCAGTTTCTCCTCATCTCTCCTGACTTGAAGGTACAAAGAGTTATCTTTCTGTTATCTGGTATGTGCTATTAGATCTAATAGGTCCTCCCCAGCCATGTCCCTTGAGATCATGGGTATTTCTTCTATAATAAAAAAACCAAATCAAATCAGAGCACCCACCCCCATCGTTCCTATCTATTTTATTCTTGTGACTGTCTCTGTTTTCTGATGTTAGTTTCAAAACAAAACATGAGAAGATGGTCCGGGGAGCACAGTTAGCGCCTTACAGGGAGCACAGTTAGCTCCCTGCAGGCAACACAGTTGGCTTCTTCCACATTGCCCTGTGAAGTCTGTGATATGTGGACCAAACACTTCACATATCCCCTGGCCTCAGTACTGTGGTTTGGCCGTCTTCCCTGGGTCACACGTGGTGCTGGCCTGTGGAGCTGAGCGACAACAACTCTGACTCACAGGAGCGGAATTTATGGGAAAGGACTTCTACAAAACAAGCTACCCAGAGCCCTAACCACCCTACCAACACTTGTAAGATAAGCAGAAATAGCAGAATTTAAACATCTATACTCAGTGTTCATCAATTGCTATATCCTTTTTTAAAGATTTATTTATTTTTATTTTATGTGTATGAATGTTTTGGCTGTATGCATGTATGTGTATATGTATATTGTGTGAGTGTCCTGTGCCTACAGAGGCCAGAAGAGGACGTCAGATCTCCCCAAACTGTAGCTACAAACGGCTGAAAACCACCATGTGGGTGCTGAAAATCAAATCTGTGCCCCTGAAAGAGCAACAGGTGCTGTTGACCACTGAGCCACCTCTCCAGCCCCAGTGTGAGCTCATTATAGAAAATTTGAAAAATGCAAGAGACTTTTAGATAACACTATTGCTGAAAGTTGGCTGTGGGGATATACGTGCTGGTTCTCATCATTTATGGGGGTGGTGTAATGGCTGCCTTTGAGCTTCTAGGGTGTGAATTCCCTCTCCCACCTCTAGCCCGGCTTGGACTACTGGCCCTTTTACTCGCTGGGTGCTTGTTTGCATTACTTGAATTTAATAGAATTGAATATTTAAGATATACAGGCTTCTGACAACTAGGAAGCCTCCAAAAGTCTGGGTATGGCAGTGAGGATGCCTCCCCCTCAAGTTGGTATTAATCATTCTCTATTCCTGCAGCTAGAACCCGCATTGGGCGCTTGCGAGCCACTGACGCAGACTTCCCCCAGAGGAGCGTGGTGTATTCCATATACAGCGGAGGGGCCAGCCTCCGGCACCCAAACATATTTTGGATTAATCCCAAGACAGGAGAACTCCAGCTAGTAACTAAAGCTGACCACGAAACCACTGCGGTCTACACTCTCACGGTCGAGGCCTCCAACGGCGAGGACACAAGCTCAGCCACTGTGAGTTGGGGCTGTCGGGTCTCTACATCTCACCCCCCCCCCCCCCCCCCCGCCCCAGCTGGTTGGCTCAGGCTGGCCCTGGCCCTCTCAGCATGTGGCTACAGCAAGATGGGGCAATGAGGGAGTAGTTCCCAGGACATAAAGATCACAACTTTCTTTGAGGCTCTAATACTGATGGCAAGACGCTGGCGTGTCTGCTGAACCCACAAAGCCACTTTGTGGGACAAATACCCTCCTGGTGCCCTGTAAATCTTTCTTTGTCTTCTATGGGTTGGTGGTAAGTGGCAAGCTGCCAAGGTGGGTTGGTTTTGTAGCTCTTAATCTCTTCCTGAAGCAGTCTTGCCTGTTTCTGCCCCATCCCCGTGCTCACCAGATGGGGCAGATATTACAGGATGTTGTGACTCAACCTTGTGCCACAGTGGTACAATCGCTGACTCTAGCTACTGAGGAAGTAAAGAGCAGGACCTTGTCTCCTGGTTCTTGGGGTTTGAGGGGTTGTTTGCTTGTTTGGTTTGGTTTATTGAGACAGGGGTTCTCTGTGTAATCGCCCTGACTGCCCCAGAACTCACTCTGTGTAGCAGGCTGGCCTTGAACTCAGAGATCCACCTGTCTCTGCCTGGGGGGGGGGGGAGAAAAGGCCTGTGCCAGCCGGGCAGTGGTGCATGCCTTTAATCCCAGTACTCGGGAGGCTGAGGCAGGAGAATCTCTGTGATTTCAAGGCCAATTGGTCTACAAGAGCTAGTTCCAGGACAGGCTCCAAAGCTACAGAAACACCCTCCACCCCCCCCCCGTCTCAAAACAAACAAACAAACAAACAACAACAAAAACAAAAAAAACAAAAACAAAAAACACCACTGCCTGACAGTAATATGTGTTTTAGACAATTCCCACTCAGATATGCAGAGTCAAGAAGCAAGGAGAAGACAGGCCAGGGTCCCATAGTGCTTCTGAGAGTGGCCCCTAATGACCTGTGAACCTCCCACGAGACGCTGCCTCCCATAGGTCCTGCACTCCACGGCGGTGCCAGACTGGGCACAAGCCTTTGGCACATGGACCTGTGAGGGATCCAGGTCTGTTTGCAGATGCCTGCCGCGACGTTGCAGCTCAGTGTTCCATGCTGAGACTCTTCACTGAATGCCGATTCTCAGGGCACAGTCTGTGGGACCTGAGTTCCCATACCACACCCGGCACGTTTCTCAGGGGCACCTCGCTGCACACAAGCCTCTCGCTGAGGGTCTGGTGGATGAGCCGGGAGGACCCGAGGGCTTCATGTGAGCCATGAAGATCCATTAGTGAAGCGAAAAGGCTTGAGGGAAGAGGCTTGGCTGGCAGCTGCGTGGTAGGGACAGCAACGGCGTGCAGGGAGGAGAATGAATTCATTTCTTAGTCACGCTCCTGGCCAGGCTTATCTCTATGACCCTAGGTCTGCGGAAAGTCACGTGATAAACCAGTGTCCAAGTCGTTCGCTTCCTCTGGCGACTTGCTCTGAATTAATGGGATGAAGTTCTCAGCGAAGCATGAGGTTACGAATAGCTGGTCAGGAGAGTTGGAGATAATTGTGGTGTTTGTTAGGTTGTATTTTTTTTTCTTTCATTTTTTTAAAGAGAAAAATAATGAATGGACTCCACTCTGGGAGCTAACTAGAGTGAACATTTCAATTTATTCCCGGTCTCAGAAATAGCTGAAATCCCTAAATTTCCAAGGCAGAATGAATATGACTCAAATTTCATAAGCCTTTAGAAAGGGTGACGAGCCAAAACGATCACGCAGGTCCCTTTCAGGACTGACACTGAGGGAGCCTGCGCTGGCAGGAATCGCAGTTGGTTCACCAGGTGATGAGTTGCCGGCCTGGCTTGGGGAGAGTCAGCTGAGAACTCAGAGTAGTTATAACTGCCCAGGCTACAGGTGAGACCCTGGCAAAACCAGAGCTTCAACTCCATTGCCTTGTGTCTTAGACCTGGCTGCCTAGTATCATCAGCTGAGGAACATAACGGAAAGTGCCTGGGTCCCCCAAGTAGGCCCAAGAAAGTGGATCCAGGCTTGAGAACCGTTGTGACAAACACCAAAATGAGACACTAGTTTCAGGTTCCCAGGGCACAGTGCCTAAGTAAATACATGGGTTCCCATAAGTCCATGGCCGTTGTGGAAAGAATCTGGCATTGTCTTTGGGAGCATGTATGTTGAAGAATGATATCTACATGCACACACACATACACCTGCACATGAGTACACACAACAGAGATACTAACAGCAGTAACAGGGTTCGGAGTGAGACAGAAGGACCCTGAAAGCTTAGCCTGCCCCTAAGTAGGGGTTGTGTCAATCACCTGCTGGCTCTAGGCCACCTGTTCTCACCTGTGGGTGGGAGCTATCACATTATTCTCATTCACACATGCGGCTGGATCAGTGATCTCGTGCAGACTGCGAATCCCACACAGTGCGTGCTCACTACACTTTAGCTCTTAAGAGTAACTGGGGCCAGTAGCATGGCTCGGTAGGTAAAGGCACTTGCTGCCAAACCGGAACACTTGGTTTGACCCCTGGGATCCCCACGGTGAAAGGAAAGAATTGGCAACCACAAGCTGCCCACACAGCACACACACACACACACACACACACACACACTGAATAAAATGTAGAAACATTTTAATTACCTTCCGGCTCTTCTAGGTTACCATAAACATCCTTGGAGAAAATGATGAAAAGCCAATATGTACCCCAAATTTTTACTTCATGGCCATCCCAGTGGATCTGAAAGTCGGCACAAACATTCAGAATTTCAAATTGACGTGTACCGACCTGGATTCTAGCCCCAGATCTTTCCGATACTCCATTGGCTCAGGTACTGTACTTGGTATCAACAGTTCTGGGCCATTCAGGCAGGGACAGGACAGTGGGTTGTGGCTCATACACTGATGTGGGCACAGCGTGGGTGCGTGAGGAAGGAGGGCTGAGGTATACAAGGGTCCCTGTGTTTCCCGGTGCTCCATCCGCTTCTCTGCCCCACCTAGTTCTCCTAGAAACCCCCCACAACCAGACTTACGCCCACATGGCTGTTCCAAGGCCCCAGGAAGTATAAATCCTTCTAATGGATTACTCTCCCCAAATTCCCAGAAAATCATGAGTGTAATTTTTAAAATTTATTTTAGTTCTCTTCTCCTGAAGAACCTGTCATGGGGGAAGGGAATCCCGGGCCTCTCTCAGGATAAGAATAGATTAAATGCATTTTGAAACGTGTCCTCGGGAATAGTCTCCTGCTCCATTCATCTCCTCCCTGTAAAAATATGCCGTTGTGGGAAGGAGGGGAAAAGATCACCTCTCGGTGGAAACAAAACCAGAATAGCTCATCTAATGAGGTGCTGGGGCCAGAGATTTAAACCCAAACATGCAGAGCAATTCCGCAGGAAAACGTGAAAATCCATCTCGGCCGCCTGCTGAGTCTGGCAGAGCAGTGGGAAGCCTCTGAACCGCCTTGCCACAAAACCCAGGGGCAGAGCTGCCTGGAGAGCACAGCTGCTGAGAGGAAATAATCCGTACTGAGAGTCCTGAGGACCTTCTGAGCCCTTTGCTGCTGAGGGGATAAAAACTGCATCATCTGCTCCATTTATTGCATCTCAGTCAGCAGTGAGTCTGGAGACAGCAGAGGACAAGCAAGAGTCATAGTTGGGCTCCTAGCCTCCCTGCCCCAGGAGCCTGGAGCGTCAAGTTATGGGCCCCCAACAGCACTGTGTGTGTGTGTGTGTGTGTCTCTATGTGTCTGTGTGTGCCTGTGGGTGTATCTGTGTGTGTGTTCGTGTCTGTGTGTATGTCTCTGTCTGTGTCTGTGTGTCTGTCTCTGTGTGTGTCTGTGTGTCTGTCTCTGTGTGTGTCTGTATGTCAGTCTCTGTGTGTGTGTATGTGTGTATCTGTGTGTGTATCTGTGTGTGTGTCTGTGTGTCTGTCTGTGTGTATGTCTGTCTGTGTGTGTTTGTGTGTCTGTCTCTGTGTGTGTATATGTGTGTGTCTGTGTGTCTATGTATATGTGTGTATGTGGGTGTATCTGTGTGTGTCTATGTACCTGTGTGTATTTGCGTGTCTGTGTATATGTGTCTATGTGTGTCTGTGTCTGTGTGTGTTTCTCTGTATCTGCATATGTGTCTGCGTGTGTGTCTCACTGTGTGTGTGTGTGTGTGTGTAGAAGGCAGATGGGGAGAATTCCCAAGGACCTGGGCCTGAAGTCCTTGCAACTTCAGGAGGTGCCTTCCTTTAGGGGACTTTGAGATTTCCTGTCACCAGTGATGCCAAATAGCTCCACAGAGGCATGGGGTGAACCTGGCCCACGGCTGGGGTGCAGCTCACCCCAGACACACTGGCCTCAGCAGACATCTACATGTGCCTACATTGCCATAAATAAATATCAGCTGCCAGATGATCAGGACGTACCAGGATGCCTAGCTCTCTTCCTAGTGGCCCTAGGACAGGGGTGCTGGGTGCTCAGGACGTACCAGGATGCTTAACTCTCTTCCTGGTGGCCCTAAGACAGGGGTGCTGGGTTCTCAGGATGTACCAGGATGCCTAGCTCTCTTCCTGGTGGCCCTAGACAGGGGTGCTGGGTTCTCAGGATGTACCAGGATGCCTAGCTCTCTTCCTGGTGGCCCTAGACAGGGGTGCTGGGTTCTCAGGATGTACCAGGATGCCTAGCTCTCTTCCTGGTGGTTCTAGACAGAGGTGCTGGGTTCTCAGGATGTGCCAGGATACCTAGCTCTCTTCCTGGTGGTTCTAGACAGAGGTGCTGGGTTCTCAGGATGTGCCAGGATGCCTAGCTCTCTTCCTTGTGGCCCTAGACAGAGGATGTACCAGGATGCCTAGCTCTCTTCCTGGTGGCCCTAGGACAGGGGTGCTGAAGTTCTCTTTCCATCCTCACTTGCAGGATATCACAGCTCCAACCTGGTTGCATAAAAAACAAAGTGTGGACATTTGAGGAAATAAAACTAATGTGATTTCTTCTTACCTTTATTTTATCTTTTTTTCTCTTTTTGACCAACTCTCTTGGGTCAAATCTCACTAGGCAACGTCAACAGCCATTTCGCCCTCTCTCCCAGTGCTGGCTCGAACATCACACGCTTGCTGCTGGCATCCCCCTTCGACTATGCTGGTGGCCTCGATGAGATCTGGGAGTACAAGCTGCTCGTCTACATTACTGATGACAACCTGCTGTCTGGCAGGACAAAAGCTGAGGCTCTTGTTGAAACAGGGACAGTGACACTCAGTGTTAAAGTCACTCCTCACCCAACCTCGACCGTCACCACAGTACCCAGGGTAAGGATCCGGGGACCTGTAATCTCCAGCCATAGCCTGGTGTTTATAGCAATGGAACCCTTGACCCTGAAGTGTGGGGCATTTATTTGGAATGACGCTTGATTAGCAGACAGAAATCTGTGTAAAAGGCTGGATTGGCTCATGAGTCGCTGATTCTCACACTAGAGAGGAACATGTCAGTGCGCGGCTGTGGCCATTGTGGTAAAGACCCTTCCACTGTGGGAAAACACCTGGAGTATGCTCCAGTTGCAAAAGGTTTTAGCTCATAGTTTCCAAAACCATAGGCTATGGGCCTATGATGAGGGAGAGCAGGGCAGAGGGGCTGAGGGAGAGGAGGGCAGAGGCTGAGGGAGAGGAGGGCAGAGGCTGAGGGAGAGGAGGGCAGGGAGGCTGAGGGAGAGCAGGGCAGAGGCTGAGGGGGAGGAGGGCAGGGAGGCTGAGGGAGAGCAGAGTAGAGGCTGAGGGGGAGCAGGGCAGGGAGGGGCACTGGAGGGTAAAGAGGAACATCATTGCAAAAAGGGTGTACTTCCCCCTCTTCTCCTCCCCGCCTCCTCCCACATTCCCCTCCTCATAGAAAACTGTCTATGAATGAGGTGGTCATCTGCTTCTCAGGGTGTTGCTAATCACTGTGATGTTTACCCCTCTGTTACTGCAGTCAGTGGACCCCAGTGAGCTGGGTGGCAGTGGTAGCATACAGCTTTAATCCCAACACTCAGGCAGCAGAGGCAGGAGAATCTCTAAGAGTTTGAGGCTAACCTGGTCTACGGAGCAAATTTCAGGACAACCCAGGCTACACAGAGATACCTTGTCTTGAAAAAAAAGTAGAGACCGAGGTAGTCCTGTGTGGCTTTCTTTTGCATAGCAGCATCCAGAATGCCAGACAGAGCAACTTAAGGAGAACAAAGACTTCGACTTTGATGCCTTGCTATGTGCATTTGAATGTGGTGGAGGAGGCCCCTCATGTCATGCTTTACAAGAAACAGAGAGGTGGGAGGGGACCACAAGCCAGGAATAACCAGGCATGCTCAGTGACCCTGTAGCTAGGCCTCAGCTCCTCAAATTTCCAGAAGCTCACAAAATAGTGCCACCATCATGGGGGGCAACAACACATGAGCCCGTGGGCTTCGTTTTTAAGTTATCCAACTAAAGCTTCCTGAATGTTTCATATGTGCTCATGTGTATATGCCTCCGTGTCCACGTGTGCACCACATGCATGCAGATGCCCGCCAAGGCCAGAGGAGGGCTTTGGGCTCCCTGGAACTGGAGTCACAGGTGGCTGTGATCACCTGATGTGGGTGCTGGGAACCAAACCTGGGCCCCTCTTCAAAGCAGTGAGTGCTCTTAACAACTATCCGTCTCTCCTGGCTCTCCTTTTGAGGTTTTTATGGCCATTAGCTTGGTTGGTTGGAGATTGTATGTGTGCATGTGTGTGTGTATGTGTGTGTGCATGCATGTGTGTGTGCATGTGTGTGTAAATGTGTGTGCGTGCACGTGCGTGCGTGTGCATGTGTGTGGTGTGTGTGCATGTGTGTGTGTGCATGTGTATGTGTGTGTGCATGTGTATGTGTGTGTCATGCATGTGTGTGTGCATATGTGTGTATGTGCCCCACATGTGTACCACAGCTCACCTATGGAAGTCAGACGACAACCTGTATGCGTCTGTGTCATCCTCGTACCAGGTAAGATCTAGGCATCAACCCTAGGCCAGCAGGCTTGGCAATACGCTCTTTTACTCACTGACCCTGCGTGGATGTCACACTCAAACCATAACAAACCCTAGGGACTTTCACTACGGGATGAGCTGGCAGACTTATCCTTAGGAAGAAATTGCTAAGTCTCTTAGGTTTACGGCATAACCCACCGTGACATTTCCAATTCTGAGATCTCTATGACTTGTTATCTGTCTCCCACTCTAGGAAGCAGAACTTGAAGTCTCCCTGTGATCACAGCCCACTCATCTGGCAGTGGCGGCTGTGTCGAGTGAACACCGAAAAGCCTACAAGGTGTTAGAAACAAAAAACACAACAACAAAAAAACAGCTTTCATGGCTCCTTCCTTCCCAGCGAGAGACAATGGCTAAATTAGTCCCTGGATTGTGCTGAGCTGTGGATGAGAAGTAGCTAGTGGACCATTTCGGCTCTGAGGAGGGGGAAGAGACAGTCAGTGCGCTGCAGTCAGGAACTGATCTGTAGTTCACTAATTGTTCTGGGTTTTGATCCAGTGGAAGGAAGGTAAACAAGGGGAGGGAGTAGCAGGAACTAGGAGCACACAAATGTCCGCCCTTGCAGGACAGGAGCTGAGCAGCCTAAACATCACACACAGGATGCTGAATGTCAAAGATGCTCCCACCCTGCTCATTCTCCCCCTCTGTCCTCAAGCCCAGGATCACCTACCAGATCCTCAGGGAAAACAGATACTCTTCATCAGCATGGTACGTGCCATTCATCATCACTGTGGGCGCCCTGATGCTTGTGGGGCTGCTGGGGTCCCTGATGGTTCTGCTGGCCAAAGCCATCTACAGACATTGTTCCTCCATGACCAGGAAGGACAAGAAACACCCGTAAGTTCTGGTGGGCTGGGGGGCTCTCCTTGTTCTTTGTTTGTTTGTTTGTTTGTCTTTTTGTTTGTTTGTTGTACAGAGCAGGGTACGGGGCTTCAAGGAGAGACTAGGAGATGAAGGGAAGGAATTCCAGCTGCTCTTGGGCCTGGGGTACCCACTCTGTCACCTGTGGGGCCAGGGCAATGGCTGGCTCTTTGACTTCCTCTGGCAATTTACCCTGGCCCTGGTGAGATCTGGAGAAAGTGGACTATCAGCCTCCTAGTGACCTTGCCCTGGATGGAGCCCCATTGTGTGTAGCAGTGGAATAAATTTGCTCTTCTTGGAGGGGTACCTATGAGCAGGCATGAAATTCAAGGAAGCAGCAACAATGAAAAGCAGATTAGGAAATTGAGCTTTGGGTACCCATGACTCCCTTAGGTCTTTATGGCGTTAGACCTCATCTCCCACCCTCTTGCCTCTTGGAAACACATTGTTGGCATGCCAGGTTTCTCTCCTCCCTGCTCACACTCGCTCAGTGTGCCACAGACTTCTAGGACTAGGTTCATTCTCAGTAGCTCCCATAGCCAGAGCTCAACAGCTGTGAACCTGGTTTTGGGCACTGCTCAAGTTTCAGGTTCAAACCTGCGCTCTGTCACTCTCTGGGCACCTGAATTTGGGCACAGGAGAACTCTCTTGACATCAGTGACCTTCTCTGTAAAGCCAACCAACATAAACAGAGAGATCACTGGGTAGTGTTCCCGACCCCAGTAAAGATGTTTTAAAGTTGCCACAGTGTTAACTTCATAGCGGAGACCCAGGGAGCTGAGAATTCTAGACCCCAAATTTAACCGGATGACCAAACGTCCTGGGAGCTGGATGCACTGACTTTCAGGACCTCTCAGCAACAAAAAGGGATGAGTGGTTAGACTCCAATGCCTCTTAAGAGTATTTGAATAATAGCTATAACCATCAAGTAATTTTGAGTGTCGGTATGCAAGATGCCATAAAAGAAAGTCTTTAGCTTAAAGATGTGCATCACATTCCACCGTAAATATTGGGGGAATTTGTACTCTTGACAACCTAGACTTCAGGCAAGAAATCCTTGAGCATCTGCTGAAATTTATGAAGACATCTTTGTTTGTATTCTAGTTACAAATTGACTTTGAGAAAAACAGAAAAAAACCCACCCTGTTTCTAAAGGTGTCATATTTAAGCACCTAAGGATGATGGTGTCACATTGAGATTTGGGTAGACATTCTTAAAGAATGTAAGCCACAGGCCTCTAGTCCCAGCACTCAGGAGGCAGAGGTAGGTGGATCTCTGTGAGTTAGAGGCCAGCCTGGTCTACAGAGTTGCAGAGCAAGTTCCAGGATAGCCAAGGCTACGCAGAGAAACCCTGTTTCAGAAAACCCAAAAAAAGAAGAAGAAGAAAGACAGAGAGAGGTAGACACTGCAAATTATAACTAAATGGTAAAATGGTAAATATGTACCTTGAACCTGGTTGTTCCTACTCAGATTCTACATCAAGTTTTCAGCATGGCCCAAGCTACAAGAGAAAACAGCTAGAAATTCAGACTCAGACCCAGACTTGTAGTGTCTGAAAGTTAGTTGCACCATGTGACAGCCAACACTTATCAAATAGTGAGGAATAGTTAGAATCATTGAATCCAAGGTTGTAGGAGAAGAGCATTAGAGACCCAGTCCAGCTCTTCTGTGTTACAGGAAATGGAAGTTAATTGTCGCCCTCCAACCATCTGCTGTGAGCCAAGTTCTGGGCTCTCATGGCTACTGGGGAGAAGAACGGGCAAAGAATGAGCTGGTGGTCTCCTGGGCTGGTTCTGCCTTCCTTGGAGTCACCGTATTCCCTGGAGTTGTATGAAACAAGAGCTTCAAACTCCTAGACCCTCTATAATTCCAGGCTATCCCTTGCCAAACTGTGGTTTAGAGCGGAGCTGGTAGTCAAAACTTTTGACCCCCATCCCCAGCTTGTTTTCAAACCGTAGTCCCTGAATCCCAAGGAACCCAGTCCCTGTGTTACATGTGTGCAGAGTCCATGTTACCGCGTGTGCACATTTGTGTGGAATACTTTCCAGTCGACTAATGCTCATCCTTTTCCCCCACAGGACAAAGAAGGAAGGTATGTACACTGCATGCTCTCTTGGTTTGTTTGCTGTTCAGTGCTTGCTCTTGTTATACCATAAAAGGCTTAAATTTGGGTTTAGTCGGGGAATAACCATGTCTTAAATGAGGAAGCAGAGGGCATCTATGCTGGAGCAGGGAAGGTCAGGGCACAGGGTACCCACTCATTTGGCCTTGCCTGTTTTCTGCACATGTGCATCTTCTCAACCCAGTTTAGTGATCTAGGTGCGTCTCTATGGAAACCACTCTATCCACAGTAGGGACCTCTCCGTGTGCTACACAAATCCAGCACTTCCTGCCTGCTGCCCGCAGACAGGGTGACAGCTCCTAAGGACCGTGAGCGCTCTGTCTTGAACAAGTGTCACCTCTGAAGAAGCAGTGACACTTTATTCTCAGATTGTAAAGGATTTGATCATTTTTTTCCACAAAATTCATTAGGTCCAACTAATTAATTGCTAAATTGAGCAAGATCTACTGAGAACCTCCGGTCCAAGGAGAGATCTGTCTCATTCCAATCCTCGCCAAGAGTTGTCACCTTAAGGCTACTGCAATCTATGGGGAGAGATAGGACATAACATTGGAAATTCCATGCATTTTAAGCAATGTTTGCTTAGGTCACTCTGCCCATGGAGGTGTGTTATATGTACAAAGCATAAATAGCAGGGTTCAGATTTTGCCTATAATGGTTATTGATCACACAGAGAGAAGCATCTCTATGGAAATGTCATACATTGGCTCCAATCCTGTTCTTTTTAAACAGATCTCTTTATTTTATTATGTGTGATGGTTGCCCTGCATGTGTATAGGTGCACTGTATGCATGCTCGATGCCCTCAGAGGCCAGAAAAGGACACTGGAGTCCCTGGAACTGAAGTAATGGATGGTCGTGAACTACCATGCGGGTGCTGGGAATTGAACCTGGTCTTTTGCGTGAGCAACACATGCTCTTACCACTGAGCCATCTCTCCAGCCCCAAACTCAGTTACTTTTTAACCAGGATATAGGGAATTAATGTCAAAAATCCCTTGTTATAAACACAAAATCTTTTTTTCTTATCTTTAAATCCATTTGGGAGCTAACTTGCTAGGACCCGTATTAATAATCTGGGAAACATTTTAAAAATTAAATTGTGTGCTGTGCATAAGTGTGTAGTTTTCTAAGAAAACTAAAAGCTGTTATTGAACAGGTCGTCTGCAGGGGAAAAGTCCTCTGCTGTGTTGTCTATAAGGCCGAAATCAAAGCCTGTTGGGGAATCCCACTGTGGGGCGGGACTTTAGGTCGGGTAGCATCTAAGAGGCTGCAATGCTGTCCTGATCTTTTCCCTGCAGACAGGAAGACTGTGAAGAAGGAGGCCGTGGTGGTGAGTGTGGTCAGCCACCGCAACCTCGCCTGGGTGCTGGGTGGTGGTGTCCTGTCTCTGCTCCACACAGAGCCCAGGCTCTGGAGCTGCATTGCTGCCTTCTGGGAGAGGCTCATACATCTCACCACTGACACAGCTCGCTGCATGGCCAGCTCCTGATAGGATTCCTTCCCTCACTGAGCATGTCTGCAGATGCATTTGCTCTGGGTTTCATAAATATGGAGTAGTGGTGTTTATTATCCATCCCAGCTCTCCACAAGTGTGCCCTGGGGGAGTGGAGCCTAAAGGCAGAGCTGGTGCTGCAGTATTCCACAGGATTTAATTTTTCCTGACTTTTCCACAACCTTGCATGGGAGTGGTAGAGACAGTGCACAGCTTGCATCTGGGTTTGGCACTACCTGCCCCTTAGCCACATAACCCTGAGGACACCCAAGCCTTTGGGAGCCTTAGATTCCTCACCATGAAATGGGAAGGAGGACACCCACCCTAAGACAATGGCTGGGGAAATCTCTTGAATACAACCAGATGTCTCCCTATGTGAAGTGCTCATCCTGGCTAGAACCACATCCTCACAGTCTTAATTCACTATCACTATGATACAACACCAAGGCAACTTCAAGGGGTTTATCTGGAGCTCACAGTTCAGAGGATTCAAGTCCATGACCATCACGGTGGGGAGCATGGCAGCAGGCGAGCAACCATAACACTGGAGCAGTAGCTGAGAACTTACATCTTCAGACACAGCCACGAGGGAGAGAGAGAGAAGGAGGAAGGGAATGGATGGGCTTTTGACGCCCAGTGATACCGCTCTGCCAACAAGGCCACACCCCCTCATCCTTCCCAAACAGCTCTGCCAAGTGAGGACCAAGTAATCAAACACAGAAGCCTGTGGGGGCTTCTCATTTGATCAGAACACTCTTCTTACTCTCTTTGGCTTTCTCTTATTGAGCCTGATACACTCACTGGGAAGAGCTAAAACTTGATACCTTCCCTGATTTCCTCTGTTTCCCCTTGATTAACCTTAATTATGATGTAAGACACTACCTTTGGTAAGTATGCCTCTTGAGGGGTCAGTGGCTCTAAAGGCAGATCTTCACTTTACACTTAACATCTTAGTGCATCTACTCTCTGGTTTGTCTGCTATTGAGAGAAAGGAATAGCCCTGGGCTTCCAAGGTCTTGTCACCTAAAAGGAACACCTAGGGTGCCGGGGGATGAACTCATAGACGGTCTTAAAACTGTGCCACGTTGATCTATTAAATAAGTAAATCCTCATAACATCAAACATGGGGCTTCTTAGATGACCATCTAGTATATGAAACACATGCAATTCTCACTGCGTCTCTTCAGCATCCGAGAGGTGGGGGAAGTGGCCAGGTGGCACTGGTAAGGAAGAGGCCACACTGGAAAGCCCCACTGTGCTCTGAATAGCTTCCTGCTAACATGCTGAGGATCTTGATTTTGTCCTTTTTCTTAGGGTGTCTGGTGGTGAAAAGCTGTCCATGGGTTGGGGACAGGCACATTCTGCAGAGCTCATCTCTGGAGAATAGCATAGAATACCGATCATGGAGGGTGGGCCCTAGGGAAGTTAGCTGCAGCACTGTTGGCTTTGGGGGCGAGGTGGGTAGCTGAAGGTAAGAATTGCCTGGCTGGGGTGCCAGGGCCCAAGGTAAGCGCTCCTGTGGACCTGCTTCCTTGTCTGCCTGAAGGTGGTGTTCTGAGATGCTGTCTTAGCCCAGGGCACTTAGCATTTTGACTCTCACTTCCAACACAGTTTAAACAGCATCTTCTCAGGACTCTTTTCTAACCCTCAGGTCTGGGTTAACTGCTCACTGCCTGTGTCCCGTAGCATCCGCCACCTCTGCTATCATAGCCTTGTGTCTTCATCATAGCCCGTGAGACAGACAGCTACCTGGGTCACGGTGGTGTCCCTAACTTGTGGCTCAATCCCAAAGCTTGAGCCGGAAAAAGCCAGGTGTAAATGCCTGCAGTCCCAGCAGTCAGCAAGAGCAAGGGGTTAAGAGCAGACGTGGCTACACACCCAGCTCAAGACTAACCTGGTCTGGAAAAAAAAAAAAGTGATAAACGAATAAAACGAAATAGCGAAAGAAGCAACGAGCAAGGAGCGCAACCGTGAGGGTGGGTGGGTGGCCTTGCCCAGGGACATCGGCAGCATTGTGCCTGAAGCAATCTCTCTTCCTTAGCAATCTGTCCAGATGAATACTGTCTTCGACGGAGAAGCCACAGACCCAGGTAACCAAACGCCACCTGTGAGGATACTTTGTGCTCTGGGACAGGAGTTGGGAAGTGTCCACTGGTTTGGCACCTTGGCCACGTGGACTGTAGTGTGAGGCTGACCCTTTTAAGTTCTAACATGGCTAAGCTGGGCGCTGGGTGCAGCGGGCGGTGGAGGAGTGCGGCGGCGGGTGCTGGGTGCAACGGGCGGTGGGGGGGGGCGGGTAGGGCGCGACGGGTCCTGGGTGCAGCAGGACGCTGGGGGCTGGGGGAGGCTTGGCTGGTGCTGGGTGCAACGGGGCGGGGGTGGGGTCACAGACGTGCAGACCCAGATCTCCCATGATGCCTCAGCATCCCCACCCGCCGCTGCTCTCCGGGGTGTGATTTCTTGCCCCACTGCCTGTTTACAAACCAACTTAGGAAACCAGTGAATTCAAAAAGGCCTATGTCCCCTGCCCACTGATCCTCTCTCACCTCGGGTCTTCCCGACATGCTTCTAGTACCGACTTAAACTGGCAGAAATGGCAAGCTTGGCTCCCCCTCCCCAGATCAGGGCCAAGAACTTCTTGGTTGACGTGAAGAACATGAGGTGAAACTGGCCTCCAGAGCCCTCATTGCCCCCTGAAATCGGCTCCAAGTTTAGCTCCTTTACACCCCTTGCTTACAAAGGCTCAATTATAGACGTGAATAAAGGGAGGGGAAGGAAATTCAGGAGGCAAGTGCGCTGGCTCCCTGCCACCCTCCCATACAAACGGCTCCAGTCCTCGGAAGGAGGATGGCTCTTCTCCAGTGAGAAGCTGCCGCTGTTGGAATTAGATTTCCCTCTATTATTAGGTACTTGTTACCATAATGTGCCCACATTAGCATAAGTGCTGGTGGGATCCTGAGCCGGGAGAGGCCACTTGTGTTGTATTGCGGTGGCAGGAGCAGGGCTTGCCTCAAACCCAAGCTTACAAGGAAAAAAGCCAGGGAAGCTTTGTGCCATTCCTCTGTGCTAGAGAGAAGAAAGGGGGAAGAAAGGAGCCAACCCGCCCAGTGTGAACCAACACATCAATTAGTGTCTGCTGGCTCCAACACAATGAAAATGGTTGCCTCTCCTCATCTCCAGCAGGACCAGATCAGTGTCTACACTCTCTGCCAGCCTGGCATAAATAAAAATCAAAGGCTCCCCGCTCTTACTTAGCGAATTCCTTTGTATGGAGAATCCAAGGGTCTTTTAAAACAATATAAATCAGATCCTCATGGGTAACCCTGTTAGAAATCAAACCTGCTTTATGTGATAGACACAAGGAACTTGGAATTCCCATGGTCCCCTCATCTCACAAATGAGATGGTGACAGAGTCCGCCAACCTTTCCATCCCGAGAGGCACTGTATCCCAGCTGCTAACTTGGGGAGAGGCAGGCCTCAGAAGACTGTCTGGGTGTCTCACGAGTGTCTTTCCGTCGCAGGGGGTCCCATCTGGCCTCCCTCATCCTTCCCCAATCATCAGAACAGAACGGAGAGAAGTGAGAGCAAGCGGAATTGTTTGACTTTTTGTTTTATACGATTGCTGTATTATCTACCTAGTGACTGGGGAAATCTATGAATTCAACTCAAAAACTGGTGCCAGGAGGTGGAAAGGCCCATTAACCCAACTGCCCAACTTGCCGGAGCCCCGTCCCCAGCCTGGAGGCACAGCTGCAGGAGGGCAATAACAGGTGTGTGTTGCCAGCTCCTCCTGAGGAACGGGCAATCCTGTGTGTGGCGAGGGTGGGGGAGCACAGGGACGGTAACAGGTTTTGGCGCAAGGGCACAAACGTGACAGAAGGGTCCTGAGGGGTATCTGGCACAACAGTTTAAATATTTCTGAAATGGGATTTGATCACACAATGGCCTCGTTCTGAAATGGAAATGGAACCCTTTCTCTCTAGGTTCACATCTACCCGTGCCCTTTGGCTGGGAGTGCTGACCTATGCGGGCCAAGTTGCCCCCATGTGCTCTTTGCAGTGGCTGCCAGGACATCCTTTCAGCTCAGCCTCACAGTTTGCCTCCCCGAATACACCCGTCCTCGTGTTCAGGGATAAGTATGGCTCAACACTGTGCACGTTCGTGAGAGACCACGAGTCGTTTTGAAAGACTGGATGGATGGACACAGTGAGCCAGTCATTCGGGAAGAAGGAGTACGACCTCATTCTTTTATTTTACTTTAATTTTATTTAGATGAATCTTGCATTTGACAAACCGTGCAGATCTGAGGAGCTCACCCTGTTAATATGCAGGCTTCTCCCAGAGACAATCACTATCCTCTTTATCATTGTAGATTAGTTTTGCCTTTGAAAAACTCATAAAAATGGCTTTCCTCTCTGAGTGTCGTATTTGGGGGACCACCATGCCGCCCACAACACTAATCCAGTTCTCTATCTGATGCTTTTGTATGACTTTGCCCCAGTTGGATGAGGCAGAGCCATGTTGTGGTAGCTCCAGGGTACACATGTACTTACTGAGGATCCTTAGTCAAAAAAAGCAGTGGAGAAGCCCAAGTGGAGAACCAGCCTCAGGTGACCGGGCCATCACAATGTGACTACATCCCCACATGGATCTTCTGTGGATAATGGCCAATGGACTTTTTAATCTGGACCCCGATAAAGAGTCAAGTGGAGAGGGAAAGGAGACTCAGAATACCAGACTTTCCTGTGTGACACCTGCATAGGGGGCAAGCTGTGACATTTGCTCTAAGGCAGTGAGCCAGCTCAGAAGATGATTAGCTCACAGGGCGCTTGGTGTGGTGGTGAGCGCTTCCTCAGGAGGTGCATTGATCTCATCAGTTGGAGCTGTGGAGAAAGAGGAGATGGAGCTAGAGACAGAGTCTCTTAGCATACAAGGATATTTTTGCTGCACCATCTAAAACTTCATTGCTTTAGCTGGAATACAAAACAATGGATTTCTACACTAGGGAGGGTGAAGCAGGAGGACACTCTGACTTTGAGGCCAGCCTGGGCTACACTGTGAATTCAGGCCAGCCTGAGCTAGAGTGTCGGTCTCTGTCTTTAAAACAAACCAAACCAAAGAGGCCACAGTGGAGCCTGACATTCCATGCATGTGTGTCCTTGTCCTTTGCTCCAGTTTATCCCTTGTCCCCCCCTCCAAAAAGAACTACCCTAGTCCTTCCTCCTCTCAAACTCCTTCCTTATCACATGGATGTTTTTGAGGACTGAATGAGGGCTGGAGGAAGTAGACACGAGCCAGAGCAGTATCTGAAAGAAAGTCCTGAAACTGAAGGGGTGTTAAATGTGGGGAGAAACTAAAGTGTGGGGGGGGGGGGGGTTCGAGCATGGATCAAAGCACTGAGCCTGCCCTTCAGTACATTTTTAGGCTGCCCTTGTGTTGGGCAATCAGGAGTGGCTACCACAGCAGGTAGCAAGCTCTCAGCAAACATTTGTAGGACTGGGCTGAATTAGGTCGATCGAGGTTCATCTTGTACCCACATATGGCAGTCACAGCTTTTCTGTCTAGATGGAGATAAACAGTCCCATAATCAACTCACTGCCAGCAAGTGTCTACCAAGAACTTGGCGCTATTCTGAGCTGCAAAGACGTAGCTCAGACATAGCAGTGAACGAGGCAGTGTCCTTTGTGTTCTAGGGAGGGGTCAGAACATTTAAGTAAACGATGGCTGGGTTATATATTAAAGTAGTTCTGACCCACAGCCTTTCCAAGAAAGTACCTTGTTAGCCACCTCCTCAGCCCAGGAAGCTGAATATCAGTGGGTCCCTCTCGCTGTTGGCATCACAGTCTAGGCTGCTAAGAAACAATGGGCCCCAGATGGTTCTAACTTAGGACCAATCAGAGAAAAGCAAAGACGCCTTCTGCTTTCGGCTAGCCTACCAACAGCTTCTCCAGGGCAGCAGCCTCTAACCAAGGCAACCTGAAGGAACCTTTCCGTTTCCATTACAGAGTGGTCGACTCCTTGCACAGCCTTTGCTGCTCCCTTGAGACTTCATCTTTCTTTGCTTCTGCTGAGATGATTTGATATATAAATGTGGTAAAAATAAAAAATTTACACAGCGTATAGATAAGTTAATGGTAGTACAAACCCTTGAGGAGAATAAGCAGGAGCTGTAGCGGACCCAGAGGGCTACTCTAAATAGATGCTCAGGGGAGGCCTACACGGTGAGGGGAGACTCCGACAGCAGAAGCGTGGGTTGGACATTCAGATATCTGAGAAGAACCTTGTGGACAGAGAGCAACAGGACATGGGCAAGGCACGAGGTACATGTGGAGGCAGGTATACTGCACACCTGTACTACGTGACAGTACGGTACTACTCCTGTATTGTGGCAAGGGCCTGAAGAGTTAACACACAAAGACACACAGACAGAGACACCGGTCATCCTTGATGCCAGAATCCTTAAAACAGGAATGCCCCCTTTATTGTGTACCAGAGCCGCTTACATAGAGATCCTTAACTGATAGCCACGCCCCAGCCAAACCCACCAGAAACCACTCTCCAGCCATCAGGAATTCCTGAGGGTCTCGTGCTCAGAGCAGCTGCAAGCATGACGAGTTGTTTACCAGAAATTCAGGATCTGGGGGTTCACAGCTCCCAACAGGCAGGTGTGTCCATCTGTCTGTCTGGGTGCTGGGGACATGTCATAGGGATGCAAGGAGGAGCGCTCATGATGAGGGCCTTGTGGACTGTTATCGTGGCCTTACTTTCTATTCCAAACGTCATGGTGGTGTGAGAGTTGACTTAAGGGATCAGGGGCAGACTCAGGGTGAAGAAACACTGTTGGCTTGCGCCCGGCTGTGGAAACTGGGGCGCTGAAAATCTTGCAAGTCTGTTTTTGAAGTAGGGTCTCTGGTAAGAATAAGTCCTTGGTTTTCCTGGGCCCTGTTCCTGTGTCCAACAAAGGGTCTCCAGTGGAGTAGGCTGCTCCCTTGGAGAAGTCTTCCCAGATTTCTTAAGATTACACAACCACTTCCCCTGAGGGCAACAGCTGGCATCTAGCCGCTATCCCCCGTGCTTTTGGGGGTGTATTACAGAGCAGGAAGCCCTCAGAGTTTCTGCCACACTGGATTTCCTCCCAAGATTCTAAACAGTGCTACCAAGAAGCAGAGAGACGAGCTTAGAAGGACTTCTTGGTCAGAATTCTGCACCTGTCTGCATGAAACGCTACAGACTCTGTACTCAACCCAAGTGTGCTGTGTGTTGGATCAGCTCAGTGCTGAAAAGCCTGCCTCCCACCAGGGACCTGAGTTACAAGACATGCTTGCTTTCCGCATGTCTCCACATAAGTTCTTTGGGAACGAGTACTCCCTATCCTCCGTCTCCATGGGCACAAACCAGAATGGTCACTCCTGGTTGGGGGTCTGGAAAACCCAGAATTCTTTTCTAGAAGTCTTGAGACCAAGGGAAGCAAGGCGTGCTCACAGCTTGGCCATCTTTCTGCATGGCTCCTGGAGGAGGAAGCCGGCCCAAGCACGGGCAAGCACCCTGCCACCCAACCCTGGACCTCCGTATACTCAAGCCTTTAGGTTGTTGTGAGTCAGCCTGTGGCTGTGCTGGCACAGCTGACGGAGGGCAGCTGGTTAATCTGATTTGTAGGCAGAGCTCACGAGAGCTCCACGCCTGCACCGCCCATTTCATTTGCTCCTCCAGTCAGAGCACACTCCAGCTGGCGAGCGAAGAGGCCCTTTTAAAAGTAACAGTTTTATTGTGGCTTAATTCACATATCGTAGTTTTCAGTGTGATTTACTGTGTTTGCATGGTTGTGCAATTAGCACCAGGCTTTAACTCCCAAATATTTTCTCGTACTTCTGAACGGTCATCTCCTGTCCCCGGGCACCAACACCTGCCAATCATCCTCCTGTCTTACGGATTTACCAGTTAAGATATTTCATATAGCCGGGCGGCGGTGGCGCACGCCTTTAATCCCAGCACTCGGGAGGCAGAGGCAGGCGGATCTCTGTGAGTTCGAGACCAGCCTGGTCTACAAGAGCTAGTTCCAGGACAGGCTCTAGAAACTACAGGGAAACCCTGTCTCGAAACACCAAAAAAAAAAAAAAAAAAAAAAAAAAAAAAAAAGATATTTCATATAAATGGAACCCTACACAATCCATTTCCGTCCTGTGTATTTCGCTTAGCGTATTTCCAAGGTCCAAGCACATTTTAGGTATATCGGTACGTCTCTATTTTTACTGGCTACCTAATACTTGACTGCATGTATGTACCTCATATTTTAGCCATTGATTAATTGGTAGGTATGAGACAGTGAGCATTGCTACCATGAGCATGCCCGACAAGCTTTTGTATGGACACAGCTCTCATTTATTTGGGGTACATACCTAAGGATGGAATTCGTGGGGCATACAGCAACTCAAACATTTACAAGACACTGCAAGACAAGATTGCATCCACACTAGCTGCTCCATCTCCCATTCCCCCCCAGCAGAGCGTAAAGATTAGTAAGCATTTTGAACAGATAGGTGAGTTGTCAGCCCAGTTACAGAGTTTGGCATTTGGTCCTTCCAATACTCTGCCCACCCAGCTCGCGAAGTTGGCCCGGGTCTGGGGAACGGAGTCTAGAATACTCTGCTCAGCCTAAGAGAGTCCTAGCCACAGCCTCGCTTGGTGGAGAGCAGTCTGCAGACCCGTCTGGGCAAACCTCTGGGTTGCGGTGGCTAACAAGCCAGACCTCTACCCTCTGTGCGCCTGATCGCTGACCCTCACAGCCTTCTCCGAGTGGGGTCTGAGGTCCATCTCTTTAGTACAGATGAGAAACGGAAGATTGGAGAAAGTGCTCCACAGAGCCACAGAGCCAGGGAGCCAGCTGAGCTGTGTCCCGTGTCCCGTGTCCCGTGTCCCATCCCCACCTCCTCCGCCAGTAGAGGAAGGGCTCGGCTTTGCAGGACTTCGATTGCTGTCCAGTCCGGCACTTTGCTTTGGTGTGTGAAAAGGAAATGGTTGGGTTTTTTTTCTCAGTTTTATTCCTACTCTTACAATGTTCCTCAGTCCTAAGGGAAGCAGTCACTCGTGTCGGCCAGCAGGGGCGCTGTCCTCTCTTTGCCCCTTTGCCCCCACGGTCTGCTCCAGACCGGCTTCTGGGAAAGTCTTTCCGGCTTGGTCACTCTCCGTTTTGGTACAGGAGGTTCCAGCGCCTGTGGTCCCAACACAGGCAGAGAGCAGCTTCAGGCACCAGCGGTCAGGGCTTGCTTGTTGCCTAGTCCAGGAAACCGCAGCAGCTACGCGGTTGCTGGAAACCAGGAAATGCAGTCCAAACCTGCAGCTCCACCCCCAAGTGGCCTTTTCCAGGAAAGCTGCAGGACAGTTACCGTGGCCTCCTGCCAAGCAAGCTCTGGCTGTTGATGGAGGCGGCTCCCAGCTGGGCTATCTGCAAGTTAATCATATCCACAAGTTAATCAGTGCCGACAGAAGTAAAGGGGTTCTAGTCAGCCGCAGCCCTAAGGACACCCCAGGATTCTGGTCTTTAACAGTATCTTCCGACAGGTTCAGAAGAATGCAGGTTCCGTAGTCGGTGTTGTCTGGCTGTGCATGTCAGCGTGTTCATGTGACAGTCCCTGTGGTAATAATTTCAATCACCTGCCGGGATACCCGGGCGCCTTCAGATTGATCTTCTGTTTAGTGTGGGCACCTGAAGGCACGATTTACTAGAAAACCGAGGCTTAGAAAAGGCTAGCAGCGGTTCTCAACCTGTGGGTCGTGAGCCCTTTCAGGGTCGCATATCAGATATCCTGCATATCAGATATTAACAGTAGCAAAACTATAGTTATGAAGTAGCAGCAAGATAATTTTATGGCTGGGGGAGAGGGGAAACCACGGCCCAAGGAGCTGTATTAAAGGGTCACAGCATTAGAAGGTTGAGAACCACTGGGCCCGGGGCCTCCCAGCAGGAAAATAGCGGAGGATCTGAAGGGGCAACTGGGAGGGTGTCAGAAGAGCAGCCACAAGCTCTGTTCTGGGTGTCCTGAAAGTCCTAAGGGTTGACGGGGCCTTTGACTGGGCTAGGTCATCAGTGGCACTGACAGGGAGACAGAGATACAAGGGGAACGAAGAGGAAGAAAGATGGGGAGGAGAGGCAGGGTCCTGCTGGGGACAAACAATCTCCCCCACACCCCACCTGCCCCCACCACACCCCTCCCGGCTTGGAGTGGGGCTGCAGGAGCAAGCACAACTTTTCTTCTCTCAAGCAGGGCCAACAAAGGGCAGCTGAATCACAGCATTTCTCAAGAAATAAAAATTCCTAGCACACCCCTGGGGCCTCGGGGAGAAAAACTGACAAGGTGTTGATTGAAAACAGACCTAGAGGATGGGAAGTTGGGTCTCTCCGTGGAAGGCCTGGATCGCACAGGTTCACAGCGACACCTAGTGGTCTGCGGGGGAACCGGCCAGCCCCTAGGAAATGGCGAAGCTGGAGGGTCACAGGGAGATTGATAAACAACATGCCACACTCCCAGTGTCGGAGACTGCCTTTCCCGGCATTCACCCAGGAGCTGTGTATGCCTGGCACCGCTGAGATGTCCTGCAGTGATCATTTTCTCCTCTAGCCTTAGTCTTATCGTTTATTAAATATAACTAAGTGTACTTGAGGGTGACACCAGTGGATTTTTCCACCAGGAGATGCTCTATTGTTGAATTATGTGTGCAGAAAACAGAATAATCATGAGTCTGTCCCCCGCCTTGCTTCCTCTCGCTCCACTTTCGCTCCCGCTAATCCGAAGGCTTCACGGGGGCGGGGAGGGAGGGGGTGGGGGGGTAGGATATGTCCAGTGTTAGCTCAGCAACATTGCTGTTACTCAGTGAGCGATGTCTTCATTGTGGGGCCTTGGCTTCTGATGAAGCAGTTCACAGACCTAAGAGAAAAGTCAAGTCAGTGAGTCTCCTGGGAGGAGCTGCAGCACCACGGGCTCCCTGGAGAATTTATCCAACTAGGGAGATCCTAGCCAGTTCTCATTCACGGCTGGGGGCTGCTGCTTTGGTTATCACAGGTCAAAGCAGCATTTCTGCTGGGGACAGTCTCCCCCACACTCCACCCCACCCCACCCCTGGGAGGGGCTTATTAGAGACTTGCAGGGGCTCCAGAGTGGGGCATAGCCCGTGTTCGGTGACCCACTGGGGGACCTGTCTTTATAATGAAAGTATGAGCCTCTGTCAGCCTCTCTCGCTGAGAGGAAATATCTTCACACCACACTTCATTCAAGTTTTGTTAACAATTGTGTTAACTATGCTCCTTTTCTCTCCCTAGACATAGGCTCGCGTGCTCGTTGGGAGGTCACGTTGGGAACAACCAGCCTTGGCTCAATTACTCGGTGTCTCCACAGGGAGGAAGAGATAGATAGACAGCTTGGCCTTTCAGGACAGTAGAGGGACTTGGGCCTTCTGGATGCCAGCTCAGCAGCTTTTTAACAGCTTTTCCTGAACCTGGGAAATGTACCACTGCTATAGTTTGGATAAGGCTCTCCCAAAGGTCCTTATGGTGATGGCATGCCCCACCTCCAGGGTGGCACAGATGAGAGGCAGTGGAAGCATTAGAAAGTGGGGTCTGGTGAGAGGTGTCTAGGTTCTTAGCAGTTCGTTTTTGTGGGGTATTGTGGGACAACCTCTTTCTATGCATGCTACCCCTACTTTCACCACCATCCCCCCACACACCCCATGTAAGTAGTTTTCTCCGCCGTGTGCTCTCTGCCATTTCCGTCTGGCACACCCACCAGGAACCCAAAGCAATGGGTCTTCCCAGTCCTGGTCTGGGCCTTCTGGAACTATAAGCCAAAGCAAGTCCTTTATCTTCACAAGCGAATTGTTTCAGGTGTTTTATTACAGTAACAGAAACCTGGTGAACACAGCCATGTTATAGGTGGTATCTCATTGGGGCTCTGTTATGTGGGGAGGCCTCAGTCATGTGATCTAAGCAGCATGCATCGATGGGACATCATGAGACTTCAGTCTGGAAGAGAAGAAAGCAAGGGAAGGATTCAACATTGGATCGTGTCTCGGTGATGGAGGTGACAATGGAATGGAGATGCTCATGGCAGCATGCACAAAAGGCCTGTCACCAGATGTCACCAGAAGCTGAGCACTGCTCACCAGATGGACGGGAAGCTGAGCACTACTCACCAATGTCACCAGAAGCTGAGCCTTGCTCACCAGATGTCACCAGAAGCTGGGCACTGCTCACCAGATGGACAGGAAGCTGAGCTCTGCTCACCAGATGTGGGGGAAGCTGGGCACTGCTCACCAGATGGACGGGAAGCTGAGCCCTACTCACCAGATGGACGGGAAGCTGAGCCCTGCTCACCAGATGGACAGGAAGCTGAGCTCTGCTCACCAGATGTGGGGGAAGCTGGGCACTGCTCACCAGATGTGCAGGAAGCTGAGCTCTGCTTGTGGACTTAGAGCTTATTTTTTGCTCTGAGCCCTGTGGAGACAATGTCAGCTGTTAATATGCTTTCATAAATATGATCTCTATTTAAATCAATCAGAGGGAGACTTACATGTCTGTAAGACCCTCAACTAATGAATTCACTGTGAAAGTTAAACTCCACAGTGACTGAGATCAGGAAGTTGTGCCTAGCATGCACAGAGCTCGGGCTTTGAACCCCAGCACCATGTGGACATGTGAGTATGCACATGCGCTTGAGTATGCGTGTGCATGCACACTCAGACACACACACACACACACACATTAAAAATGATTTGGTGGTAAAGACAGTCCAAGCATCTTTGCCCACCTACCTGCTCGAGGAGGATTTGTGATTTTGCTACCCCAGTTCATTTTCTCTCAGGCAACAACCACTTTCTACATCCGGCCTGTGTACCGGTGGGGCTGACAACGGCTGAATCTACAACTAAGCACATGACCGACACCAGGCCGTCCACATGGCTGCTCCTCCCCAGCTCTATGATACATTTCCCAAGGTGAACCAATGGAACCAGGCTGCTAATCTGGAAAGTCAGTATTGATGACTCTGTGGGCTGTGGGCAGGGGCTGCCAGCCAGAGAGAAGCCCCAGGTGGGGAAGAGCTGTAAGGGACGAATGGTTCCTGAGTGATGTCGAGCATGTGTGTCCAGCATTATCGAGGTTGGGTCTGGCCTTAGGTTAAATCCCAGTTGTGGAAATCACTGAATTCCTTTGTCAGTTCACCTGAGTTGGTTTCTGTTCCTTGAAACCAGAGAGTTCTGATGAATATGGCGCATGCTCAAATACTAGATTTTTTTGGGCAGTTCTTTAAAGGAATTAAATTACACAGCTTACTGTAACACTCACTTGGCTACTCTTCCAGCCTACGCCGTCATTGGAAGATAACTGGTATGGGCCTACTCCAGGTTGAATGGGGTTTGCCCCCTCTGAAATTTTTGTTGGAACTTGATTGTTGGCATGTTGAGAGGTAGGGCCTCAGAGGAAGTGTGTGAGCCGTAGAGAACAGAGACCTCATGGATGGGCCAATGCTCTAACTACTGAGGGAGTCTGGTCCATGCTCTAACTACTGAGGGAGTCTGGTCCGTGCTCTAACTACTGAGGGAGTCTGGTCCGTGCTCTAACTACTGAGGGAGTCTGGTCCCTGCTCTAACTACTGAGGGAGTCTGGTCCCTGCTCTAACTACTGAGGGAGTCTGGTCCCTGCTCTAACTACTGAGGGAGTCTGGTCCCTGCTCTAACTACTGAGGGAGTCTGGTCCCTGCTCTCTGTCTTCTGCAGGCATCCACTTGCCCTTCTGCCTCCCACCATGAAGTAAAGAAGATTAGGGCCTCACCAGAAGCCAAGCAGATGCCAGCTTGTACCTATCTTAAATGTTCTCACCTCCAGAACTCTGAGCTACATAAATGTTCTCCCGTCAGCAATGGCTCACCTCAGTGCAATGGCAGCACACGGACTGAGACAGGCCCCAAACCGTTCTCTCTTCTGTACTAACGCTCTTAGAAATGTGGCCGTGTTAGCACACTCTTGTCCCTGCAAGTCTGCCGCCTTCCTGCGGTATAAGCTTTGGGGATTCTGCCACCCTTCATGCGGCACTCCCCGCAATTCTCTGTCTGACAAACGCTGTTGTAACAATATATGTCTCCGTTGCAGCAGCAGAGGTCCGTGTTTCACCTGAAGCACAGTGTGGTACCCACCTGGGACAGGTAGGCTGCCAGACACGGCACACAGACACTCGGGTTCACAGCTGCCGTAGTTCTGCGGCACCAGCATGCCTCAATGCCTGCGTTCCTCACTCGGCTCTCCTCTGCACATATCCACGGCTCCTCTCTGCTGTCGATCGACTCCTTTGCTGTTTATTCTTAAAACCAATTTCCTGAGAGGAAAAGGTCATTTGATTTCTCCAACTGAAGTCTCTCATTTAGGCAGAATTGCCTGAGATGGAGCCCAGAATGTAGACAGAGGCTGCTCGTTCGTTCCTGGTAACCCAGACCCAAAATAATTGCACAAAAACTATATTATTTGCAATACTGTTTGGTCAATCACACTGTTTAGTCAATAGCTTAAGCGTTTTGTTAACTAGATCTTATATCTTAAATTAACCCATTTTTATTAATCTGTGTATCGCCACGTGGTTGTGGCTTACCAGTAAGGTTTTGTTTGGCATCTGTCTTGACCTATGAGGACAGGTCATCTGCAGGGTTAAATTTCATTCTCTGTATGTATGTATATATAATATATATGTATGCATGTATGTATGTATGTATGTATATGCTTATATCTACTACCCAGTAGAATTATAGACTCACTTAAAAATCAAATCAATGGCTATCCTTTTCTAAATCCAAGCATGTTGAAACAAAGTTCAGAGTTTCTGTCTCATGTCAGGAGCCATCTGGTATGGGACAGAAAGAAGAAAAATTTAGTAAAAATTTACTTTTCTCTAACCTATTTTGTCTATATCATATCTTTTGTTGAACATATGTCTATATGGATAATGTTTAAGTGTTTCACAATCAACAATAGATTTTTTTTTCCTGCAGTAATCTTTGAAGTTTCCAGAAAGAAGATGGGGCCCCACAATAATGACTCCACCTGGTTGATATGATGTCATGCTGCTGATAGCGCTACTATAAGACCTGTTTTGGGTACCAGCTGCTCAAGATAGTTCCAATGTGGTTACTTCTGGCCAGAACTTGAAATAAGAACTTCAGAAAAACCCTATCAACTACTCAGAGATTATTTGCAATTATACTAGACAGTAATGTTGAAATTTAACCATCAATTTAGTTTTACATGATCCCATAAAAAGAGCATTGCCCCCATGACAGCTGGAAATGATTCTAGAAGACAATGTCCCTTCTCCCAACAAAGTTTGTCCTCAGAGTTAAGGACATCAATTGGGGTTGATTATAACTGGTATAGGGTTGGGGTTGAGGTGAAAATTTTGTAGGCACAGGGATCTCACAAAAAAAGGAAATGAATGAGATAATAGGTAGATTAGTGTGAGTTTACTCACACTGATAATAATAATATAGTGAGTAATAGAGTGAATACTTGTGAGCTATTATTTATAGACAATTTACATTGATATAGATTCTTATATATTATACAAATTCAAATTATATTTGTTATATTGAATATGCTCCTATTTCTATTCATAATATTTGTACACCTATGCAAAGTTATTTTGTCAGATTGTACGCATGCATGTTTCTACCTCTTTTAAGACATTTTGCATATTGATACAATTTTAGGATATATTTATCATATTGCTTATGCATTCCTACCTCTGATGAAGATACTTATACAATGATTACATTTTGAGGTCATTGTTCTCATTTGCTACACAGTTGTTTAAAGATTGTTTAATATTCTGATATGAAGTCTTAGTCTTTAAGCTATACAGGTATTAAGTATCTGGATCTTTTTGAGCCTCCCTGGAGCTTACTTTGTAGACCAGGCTGGCCTCGAACTCACAGAGATCATCCTGTCTCTTCCTCCCAAGTGCTGGGACTAAAGGCGTGTGCCACCACCGCCCAGCCTAGTGTCCAATTTTATTGTCTCAGAAGCCAACAGGTAGAGCTGGTGTCTGATCCCTGAGTGGCTTTTAGGGACGAGGAAGTGCTAGACATACGTGGACCTCAATACGCCTTTGAAACGCAGAACAAGCATCACGGTCATCACTGTGGGAGTGGTGGTCTCTAATGGGCATGTGGTATGGCAGTGAGGGTTAAGCAGTCTCCACTTGACAGGCTGGGTAAAGCAATATCTGTCCTGTACTCTTCCTCTGTGATTGGGAGTAGGGCTCTGGGTATCCGCTGCTGCCCTCGGTCTCTTGTTCTGCCTATATTCTGTAGTGTTGCACCTGACCTCAAAAGGCAGCATGAGGACTTATATCTCCAAGCCTAAATGCCTGTAAAATTCCTAGGAGGCTCCGCCAGGGAGACCTGTCTGGGCTCATCCCTGTGGAGGTGTGGGAAGTGCAGCTATTAGCTTAGTGTGTGAGCTTTTAATAAACTGGAAGGCATGCCCATCGCCCTTTTCATAAGATAATATCCTTAACCACCAGGGTTGGCAGTCAGAGGGAATCTGATAAGCCGGCAGGCTGTATCAAAGGTTCCTGTTGCTTGTCTGAATTTCCCCAGATGGACAGTGTTAAGACATCTGGCTGCTTCATCCCCTGGGGGAGTGCGTTGAAGTCAACTCCTTCCTGAACTTAAAGGATCTACAACCCAGGTTATAACTTTGCAAACCTGTGTGTGACTCGTCTCTCCAGAGCTGTAGCGTCTTAATCTGGGATTAATTTATTTAGTCCACTTGCTTTTGGAGATTTGTTTCCCCCATGAAAGGAGTATCACAGGGGCTGGAGAGATGGTTCAGAGACTAAGAGCATTGTTACTCTTGTAGAGGACCAGGGTTTGGTTTCCAGCACCCACTCAGAAGCTCACAACCACCTGGAACTTCAGTTCCAAAGCACCCAGTGTCCTCTTCTGGCTTCCACAGGCACACATGTGGTGTACATATATACGTGCAGGCAAAATGGTCACAAACATACATCTAAAATAAATGTTTAAGAGAGTGTCTGTCACAAAAGATGCTTTTCTTGCTCTCTCTCTCTGTATGCATGTGTTGTGGGATAATCTTTTTGTGTACTGTGAAGATGTGTCTCTGCCAAGGCACCATCTGATTGGTTTAATAAAGAGCTGAATGACCAATAGGTAGGCAGGAGAGGATAGGTGGGGCAAGAAGATAGGAACTCTGGGAAGAAGAGAGGAAGGATTTGCCAGCAAGACACAAGCCAAGAGTGTTGGAATCAGACATACAGTATGGAGGAGAGGTAATGAACCACGTGGCAGAGTGTAGATTATAATATAAATGGGTTAATTTGTTATAAGAGCTAGTTGGGAACAAACTAGCTAGGACCAAGCTTTCATACTTAATAGGAAGTCTTCATGTCTTTATTTGAGAGCTGGTGGTGCAAAGAAAGTTCAACTACATGTGTGTACGTGGGTGTGTTCATGTGTGAACATGTGTGTGGGTGTGTACATGGGTGTGTTCATGTGTGAACATGTGTGTAGGTGTGTATGTGTGTATGCAAGTGCATGTAAACTCCAGATGACATTTTTCTTCAGGTACCGCCTACCTTGGTTTTTGAGACAGGGTCTTTCACAAGACCAGAAATTGCTTAGTAAATTAGTTTGCCTAGCCAACAAACCCTGAATTGCACACACTACCACATCTGGCTTTTGAAAATTGAACTCAGGTCCCAGTGTTTGCATGGCAAGCAATTTCCTGAGTTATCTCACGAGGCCAAAATGTGAGTTTTAGTCTGGGTGAGCAACCCCGAGGTGACGTGCTGCCACTCTGGAGACAACAGGGCTGAATGAAGGAGTAGACCGTACCCTTCCTTGGCACACTTGATTAAAGCTGACTCTGCTATTATTAACCTGGGAGCAGTAGGTGGGGTCTGTTTCCTCCTGTGTTAACGGGAGGTAGGGATAAGCCGTCTGCACAATAGTGCTGTGCACACCCAGTGAGGTTCTGTCCATGAGACATCCACAGGAATCAGCCGCTGCTTTCCCCTGACTGAGGGGATGGTTTGTCCTCCAGTTCCTGTCTTCTGCCAATAGGTGCTTCAGGTCAGGCATCACTGGTTCCAAAGAAAGCAGCCAGGAGAACAGCTGGCTCAGAGTGAACCATCTGGACACAGGCCATTTATAGAGGACGAAGTGCATGAAGTGCAGACTGGCTGCCCCGTGTCACTGGGCACCATGCTTACAGCTCCTGGGATGACACGGAGAGCCCTCCACCCCCTCTCCCCGCCTAGCTACCCTGCTCTGTCGCCTAGCTCTGAGAAACTGACTCATCAAGATAGGTCCAATACCCAGGCTGTGGGAGAACTAACCCACAAATCAGCCACACTATGGTTAGCTCAGTGATGTAAGAGACTGGCAAATGGTTAAGATCTGTATCGGAAAGGCACTAGCCTGACAGATCTGGGGCTTCGGGACTCCATGGCAAAAGTTGATGCAAGTTTGCTTTTCAGACTGCCAGGCTGCACAGAGCCTGTGTAATCCTGCAGCTGGAACAGAATTTAGTGAGAACCTCCCACCCCCCGGAGTGCCCAGTTTAGGATGAACTCTGAAATCATCTGCCTAACTCCTTGTTACATAGACAAGGAAAAAGTCAGAGAACCCCATCTCCCCACTAATGACAAGCAGTTCCAGGGCCAAGATCTGGAGCTATCTTAGTCAGGGTTTCTATTACTACAACTAAACACCATGTCCTAAAGCAACTTGGGAAGGAAAGGGTTTGTTTGGCTTACACTTCCACATCATAGTTCATTAAAAAAGCCATTCAGGGCAGGAACTCAACCAGGGAAGGAACCTGAAGGCAGGGGCTGATGCAGAGGCCATGGAGGGTGCTGTTTACTGGCTTGTTCATCATGACTTGCTCAGCCTGCTTTCTTATAGAACCCAGGACCACCATCCCAGGGATGGCACCACCCACAATGGGCTGGGATCTTCCCCATCAATCACTAATTAAGAAAATGCTGACCAGTTGGTGGTGGTCCACGCCTTTAATCCCAACACTTGGGAGGCAGAGACAGGAGGATCTCTCTTGGGTTCAAGGCCAGCCTGGTCTACAGAGTGAACTCCAGAACAGTCAGGACGACACAGAGAAACCCAGTCTCAGAAAGACAGAGAGAGAGGGAGGGAGGGAGGGAGGGAAGGAGGGAGGAAGGGAGGGAGAGAGAGAGAGAGAGAGAGAGAGAGGGAGAGAGGGGGAGGGGGAGAGGGGGAGAGGGGGAGAGAGAGAGGGAGAGAGAGAGAGAGAGAATCATAAGATTTGCCTGCCACCCGCTCTTATGAAGGCATTTTCTCAACTGAGGTTTCCTCCTCTCTGATGACTCCACCTGTATCAAGCTGACATGAAACCAGCCAGCAGAGACCTTTATTCTGCCTGCCTAGCCAGCCTCTCTAACGCTTTGAACTTGCTTGGAATTCACTGTACTGAAAGCCCAATGGACAGATTTTGCTTGCTGTGTGTCTTATCTGGTGTCCCCACTACGCACACAGCTTCAGGAATCTTGTTTGGCCTCAGAAAGGGGATAAGGCCTGAGTGGTAGTCCTAGCTTTCAGTTGCCCCAAGGAGCCTCTGGGAATCTCTGCAGCTCCAGAATCCAGATTCTCTGGGTTTGGATGGGAACTCTTCAACCCTGGGGATGAGTCCACACAGGTTCAGCTGAGGGTTCCTTGGCTTGTCCTGTGGTTCCCTAGAGGATGCCAAAGAGGTGGGTCATAACTGATGGAGCTTCAAAGCCTCTGGTTTTATTCTACGGAGTGGCTGAGCAGGGCGTGCTCCAGAATGGAATGATCCTTGTGCCGTGTGATGCGCAGGGCAGCTGGCTCTCCCTTGTCCTTGGCCCAGTGCCTGGCAAGTGGTCCCGAGGACAAGGAAGGGAACCCCTTATGAGGAAGCAGGTACTAAAGGGAAGCAGGGGTCTCCATGACAGGATGGCTGCCCTGTGCCCACCCCAGGCACTATGCCAGCTGCCCATGCCTACGGTTTTCTCTTGGACTTCCTCTAGGTGGCAGGGTATTGCCAGCAGGTACTTTGGAGGAGACATGGCTCATGTGCACCCATTTGTAAGAGACACTTCTGTTCAGCCACACTACAAAAGCATCTTGTTGACTTACTTAGTGTCTGTGAAGTTCATATTCAAACTAACAGGATGGGGGAGTTTACAACACCTAGCAAGGCATGGAAATGAATGACAATCTGGGTACCAGATGTTTGTCTCACCTACAAAAAATAAGATAAAGTGAGGAGACCACTGTGGGACAATGGTCTGTACCCCGTCAATTGTATTTCAATAAAATGCTGATTGGCCAGTAGCTCAGGCCTCTTATTAACTCTTACAACTTATATTAGTCCATAATACTTGTTTGTGTTAGCCACATGGCTTGCTACCTTTTTTGGTGAGGCAGTCCAATAGAAGAAGATGGTCCAGATGAGCCAACGTGAGACAAAATGCTAAATTCAAAATTCCATCTCTGAAAGCGGAAGTGGGGAAGACAGAACGTGATGGGGACTCTGGAATCTCGCATTTCTTTCTTGGACTTCACTTGGGAAGTCACTGTCAACTTGGCAGGAGTGGCGAGGCAGCCATGGTACCCTTGTTTGTTGAAGTACGTCGGCATTGACCAGGACAATTAGTGGACACACAACATGGACCTTGAGTGATGGGAAGTCGCATGCCCAGAGGGCCCTGGGTGCTTAGCTTGCTGCTTGCAGAGCCAGGGCAGAGGCAGACTTGAATGTGGAGGGACAGATGCCCTCCTGGACTACCGCGCAAAGAGCAGGACTATTTAAGAGTCCCAGGAGCCATCTGCAGTGTCTCAACAGTGAGCGCTTCTGCTGGCAGAAAAGGCTGTTTACAAGTTCACCGTCTTACAGGACCGCAGGTTTTCCCACACACCCACTTCTCCAGACACCCCAGAATCCGAGCTTGTGTGGATCCTCCGCCTGCAGCCAAGTGTCCCCTCTGTTTCTCATGAACTGGGAGACGTGTCCTCCACTCTCCGGGCCCAGCTCACCACAATTCAGCTTTTCTCATTCTCCTTTATTCTTGTAGCTTTGCCTCAGTCTCACCCCACCAAAGTCCAATACATAGCCCATGTTATATTTTGTAGAATTTCCTTACATCTATAAAGCAACTCAAAACGACCCCACCTGAAAGACTAGATCAGACGCGGTTCTGACCCCACCCTGTGTGAGCCGGGAAGTCTGGTACAGCGTAGTCATCCCTGCGTCACTCAGCCCAGAGATCAAGGCCAGGGGAAACACAGGCCTCTTGAAGGAGGTCTGGGGAATTCCACAGAAGAGGCCTTTCGCAAGGACGGGGACGAGATCCGTTTCAGTCTGTGTCCCTGGCTCAGTCCCCACTTTTCCCTACAAGTTACAGTCCCCGAGCGCAGGCCACCCCGTGTGACCTCAGCACACGCACCATCACTGCCCACATTGCCTAGAAGTTGGTCTCTGTGCTGTCTTGCCAACCTCAAGCAGGTTTGTGTCTCCCAGAAGCCAGGGACTGGAGAGTAACTAGCATTCCCCTGCTGCAAGGTCAGACCAAGCAAACGCTTCTGAGCATTTGTGTGTTGCTGCATGAATAATTAGGATGAAAAAGACATGGATAGAGGATATAGAGATTGAAGGCTGGGTATGGCCTGGCCCCACCTTCTCTCATTGGCACTCTGTCTGCCCTGGTACCACCATGAAAATATCTAACCAGTGCTTCTCAAGGCCACTCAGTAAAGTAACACGCAGAGGCACAGGGCTGAGAGAGACCTTCCCTTCTCAACACACCACATCACACGCCAGCCCATTCTTGGATATAAGAACATCTATGGATAGAAGTACACACTTAGCCGGATGTCATGGACGATACTAAACGTCAGTGTGTGAACCCTGAAATCCTTTCTATTCTACTCTGTCCCAAGAGGATGTTTGCGAATTTACATCCTGTTCATGACTAGCAAGCGAGTCACTGGGGAAGCAAGCTAGGCAAGAAGACAGAGGGAAGGGAGAGAGAGGATGCACACACGGAGAAGTCAGTTGACCTCTTTGGTTGCGTCTGGATGCTCATTCACGGGTCCAGAGTCAACGTTCTCATCGTCCATCTGCCCCAACCTGCCTCCAATCCTAAAGATCCACCTTCTGCCTTAGGATTTGCAGACCAATTTGCTGGTCTGTTTTGTTCTGTGGCCTGTGAACAAAGAATGATTTTAAACAGAACCAAAGGGGAATAATTTTCACAACGAATGAAAGCCAAACGAAACGCACATTTCTGCGTCCACACACACTGGCTCACAACACACCTCATTTGTGTATGGTAGCTGCTCTCCTACAGTGGCTGAGCCCAGATGTTTGCTTTTGAGTAGTGTGGTCCACAAAGCCAAGAGTAGTTATCCTACCCCGACATACAGAAGGAGTCTGTGTACCTCCTGGGTCAGGAGGAGCTGTCCTGAAATGGTTTGTCTGGAAATGCTCTAGGTGAAAAGTGGATGTAATGAGAACATCTAATTTTCTAGAGCCTTCTCTGAGTAGGAGCATCCACTAACGCTGCCATACAGTGAGCTGCTGTAACCTCAGAGATGGGTAAGTTGATCTCCCACAGGCCCCTGCTCCCCTCTCAAGCACCATGTGACCCGGTGCAAGGAGACTAATGGGCGAGGACTCAGAGAGTATGGCCTTGAACAAACTCATCAGCACCAGGAACTGGAGAGGTGGCTTGGTGGTTAAGAGCACTCTCTGCTCCTCTAGGGGTCCCAGGTCCAATTCCCAGCACCCACATGGAGGTTCACAATTGTCTGTAACTCCAGTTCCAAGGGGCCTGACTCTCTTCTGGCCTCCATGGGCACCAGGTACAGGCTTGCTGCACAGACATATATACAAACAAAACACCCCCACAGATAAAAATGTTGTAAAAACCAACAAAACAAATGGATACTCCCCAGAACTGGACTCTGACCGTCGGTCTTTGACTCCTGTATCTTGCTACACTTTTTTTTCTCATCTCTCTCAACCCCCACCATCTTTATGTTGGTTTTTATAAGATGGGCCATTATTTTCTAGCAAAGTATAATATATAAAGGCAGGTAAAAATTTAAAATATGAATGAACACACTCCTCTGAGCTCCCACACCCCATGTCTCCTCAAATTCCCTTCTACCCTAAGGAAGTAGCTAGACTGTCCCAGGCTCTTGTTTCATGAAGCAAGGGAGTGGGGAGTGAGGTGAGGGGTGGGAGTGGGGAGTGAGGAGTGGGTGTGTGGAGTGAGGAGTGGGTGTGTGGAGTGAGGAGTGGGTGTGTGGAGTGAGGAGTGGGTGTGGGGAGTGAGGAGTGGGTGTGGGGAGTGAGGAGTGGGTGTGTGGAGTGAGGAGTGGGTGTGGGGAGTGAGGAGTGGGTGTGTGGAGTGAGGAGTGGGTGTGGGGAGTGAGGAGTGGGTGTGGGGAGTGAGGAGTGGGAGTGGGTGTGGGAGTGTGGAGTTCTTGGCTTTGACTACAGGTACAGAGAGAGGTGCCCCAGGACTCTCAACAGAAACTGCTTCCAGGAAACATGAGTGCACAGACGTCTTCCCTGTCCTGCACCCCTCTGATAAGGAATCAGGGTGGGGGGGAAGAGGGGATGCTAAATCTGAGTCACATGGGAAGGACTGGACAGGAGATGGTTCTCAGGGGAGACAGTCTGTGATGGACAGTGGACACCTCAAAGCCACACTATACAGTCAGCCCTCACGAAAGCTAGCTCATGTCTGGTGACAGGTCCACAGCCAGCACTTGCCTGGGTGACTTCCTAGCCCCAGCTGGGCTCTGTGCCATCTGGCCTGCCCCTGCGGTTTCCCCAGATCTGAATCAGACCAGGAGCTAGAGAAAGGCATAGCTGTTTAGTAAACATGGTGAGTATCATGTCCTCAGTTGGCACAGATCCCGTCACTGGGTTGCTCCTGGACAGCCAGGCTGGTGGCAGTCCCCGGGCAGGGCGCATGTTCCTGGGTACCAGGCTGGTCGCAGTGCCCGGGCAGGGCGCATGTTCCTGGGTGTTCATGTATGTTGGATATACTACGATGGAATCTGGGGCTGATGGAGGACAAGAAAGTATGCGTGCAGAGCTATTGGCAGACAGAAGTCAGAAATGATCCCCATCACGTGACAAGAGTCTGTGCCCAGTGTCCCAGGCACTTAGCTCTCACTCTCCTTGTGTGCATGGAAAAGGCCGTACCCGATGATGGCCTTGCTCTCGTGCTGATGGGCTCTGGGATAGAGATTTCCTGCCATTTCTGCTTTATTCCCGTTTTAGGGTAGGACACAGGCAAGGCGGCCTTTCCTTTACTCTTTCCACACCGCTCCCCCCCCCCACCCTCAGGAGGTGGGGGGGCTGCAGAAAGTGCCCTCCGACTCAGGCATAAGGGCCAGCGCCTCTTTCCTTTCCTGAGGTAGGGCTTACAGGCTAGACCTGTATGTCATATACAGCCTTTCAGCTCCATCACAGACGATTGCTTTGTCTCATTTATTTTCTCTATCTGTTTGAAGTTAGGCTGCAAGAATTTGAAATGGAAATTCATGCAAATGCTATGTAAATTAGGTCACTCCCAGATTAACTAAGGTGGGGGGAATCTGGTGCCACAGCAAACGCCATCTGTTCCCTCCCTATTCTTTCCGCATCTGAACTCCACCCTCCCCTTTCCCAATCAACTTTGAAACTTGTTTCCCGGGGCTAAGAGATCTTTCAAAGGAGGGAATCCAATCACCTACGTTTCTCAGCCGAGCTGTTCCACTCTCCGCTTTGGGAGGAAGGAGAGTCAACTCTGGGCCACACCCTACCTGTGCACCCCACTCCTGCTTTTCTGTCCTAACCCCCCCTCTCCTTGTCACTATCAGCTGAGGTCTTCTCATCAGCCCAGAAGCCCTCTGGCCTCCTCTGTGGCAGATGGAATCAGAAGGGCTGGGAATAGTTGTGATTCCTGAAGGTCTGAGGCCACTTTGGAGTCTGCAAGGGTGCGTTGGCTGAGGACCCAGTGTCCACAACAACATCTCCTGTCCCCTCCCCAGTGGTGAGTCACGCCTGCCTGCTCTGGACAGGACAGGCAGCTAGGGTGTCTGCAGTCCGGGAAGGCAAATCCTGCACCCTTTAGCTTCCTTTTGCCCACCAAGGCTCTCTGGGTGGTGGACGAGGGGCTGCCTGGCTCCTTCCTTCAGGGCTGTTCTATTCTTTAAGGGAAGGAAAGAGAGGTTTCCTAGCTATCCAATAGACCTTCCGTGAAGCAGAGCCACCGCTGACTACCCAATGAGTAACAAGTGATAAGTCTTTCTCATGCTGTTTGTCGTTGAGATTTTGAGGTGGCTTGTGATTGCATCAAAACTTAATGAGAGCGACTCATGCTCCGTAATCATCAAACTCCCCCCCCCCAAAGTTGCCTCAAGTTAAAAAGAAATCCTTAATGTACTTCTGTGATATTTTCTAACTATTAGGCCAAATGAAAATAAAACCATCTTCACTAAAATTTGTTTTTCTTGACTCATAATATGCCTGTACAAAACGGGCTTGCCTAAAATAGACCTCCAAGAAAGGAACAGTTCAAGTGAAGGCCCCAAGGCAGAATAAAGCTGGGGTCGAGTATAAAGGGAATTGGTAGGCAGTGGGCCCCTGGGCCTGAGTTCCAGTCAAGCTGCAATTTCAGGATGGAAGCAGAAGGTGGCGCCGTGACGCCCTTCATGGGCATTGGGGCCCCCACGGGCTGCTGGTGGTGTATCTCACTTGTGCAGAACTGGGACCTTTAAAGTCAGAACTGGGACAACTCTGGAACTGCCTTCATCAATGGCGTGGTGTGGGGTGATGGTGCCTGTATCTCACCTCCAGGACTCTGGGGCTCCCCGGAGTATCAGATGCGCTTTGGGGGTGGGGAGGAGTCTGTGTAATAGTTTAACCGTGGAAGGTAATCTTAGCGGGTTGGAGCCAAGGGGCACCACAGAGTCACAGCATGCAACAGAGCTCACGGGGGAAGTTCGGGGGGGGGGAGGGGTGGTGCAAAGGCGGCCTCTGAGCGGGAGCAGAAAGAAATGGGGCGGGGGAGGGGCGAGTAGGGCTTACCTTTTATAAGGGAGTGTTCTTCTTACTCAGTTGTCTGAGTTGGCTGCTGCTGCTGACCCTGTCCTGCTAGGTCTCCAAAAGCAGGCCAGTGTAAATGCCTGAACGGGGCGGGGAGGAGGGGTAGGGAGGGTGGGGAGCTCCAAGGCTTTCCCTTCACGGGCGCCCCTCAAATGGTGAGGAACCTTCTGACTCCAACCAGTGCTCCCATTCTGACAGGAGCCACACCCACATCCTAGAGTCAGAATCCCTGAGTTATCTCAGTGGGAACCCCAGAGAAAGCAGCACACTGCCAGGCCTGACAAGACCATGGTGCCCTTCAAGAAGAGAGTGTTTTAGCCGGGCGGTGGTGGCGCACGCCTTTAATCCCAGCACTCGGGAGGCAGAGGCAGGCGGATCTCTGTGAGTTCGAGGCCAGCCTGGTCTACAAGAGCTAGTTCCAGGACAGGCTCTAAAAAAGCTGCAGAGAAACCCTGTCTCGAAAAACCAAAAAAAAAAAAAGGAAAAAAAGAAGAGAGTGTTTTGGGGGTAGCCAGCACACAACCAACCACACACTCCTCTGGAAAGCTAGCATGCCTCCTCCCGACTTCTAGATCTGATGGTTTTCAAACATCTGGCTGCATCTATGTAGGAAACAGATGCGTTTTTATTTTAACATGGTCCCTAAATTCACGGTCACTCTGTTCACTGACAAGTTTCTACCTGTTGGTTAAAACTATATAATTAGTTCACTATAAATCAAATATATCTTACAGTCTACAGTAAGTCTAATATAATGGGGGGGGGGGGGAATAAGGGTCTGTTAAATATTCCGAGCTAAATGGGAAAGTTTATATATAAAATGGTTGGAACCACTGCCCGTGGTGGTGGGGGAGGGGGAGGACGACAGAGAACAGTGTGGAGGAGTTCGGTGGTCTCTGGGGAAGGGAAATAGGTGGTGCGCAGGAAGCTGAGGTGGGCCAACACACAGGAAGAAGGCGGAAGTGAGAGTGTGGGACTGGCCAAGTGGAACCCAGAAAGAAACCAAGGCTCCCCTTTGATGAGGGACAATGCAAATTTATACTTCAGTTTCTTCTAAATGCAATAATATACAAAAAAAGAAGAGAGAGAGAGAGAGAGAGAGAGAGAGAGAGAGAGAGAGAGAGAGAGAGAGAGAGAGAGAGAGAGAGAGAGAGAGAGGAAAAGCCTTCTTGCTATTAGGTGTTTGAAAACACCCATTAAATGCTAAATGCAACATTTGTCAGTAAGTCCCTTCAATTCCAGTATGCCAGCAGCTTCCCCGGCCGCACCCCCACCCTTGCCACACGTCTTCTTTCCGGAGACCTGGGTTTAGAACCCAAGCAGCACCCAGCTCAGGGGTTAGACCTCAGGTGGGCCGTCCTCCACCCCTCCCTCCAGGGTCCTTAAAAATCAGACTGCCTAGGAAGGCAGAGACTGTAGGGTCACCTGATTTCTCTCCGGTTTAGCTTAAGAACTTAAGAACGTCCCCCAGACCTGGCTCAATGGCCAGAGCGCAGGCGTATTTATCAAGTGTTTTCTGGCAGCCTTTAGAGGCCGAACAGGAAAATCAGGCCGGGGCAGGTGTCTGGAATCTGGCAAACTCAGAGCTGCCGGGTGAGTTTATACCGCTGCGGGATTCTGACCCCTCCCTGGGAGGTGGGACCTGTTAGCGGGGGAGAGCGGGCTTCCGCTCCTCAAGTTGCTTTCCTTTCAAGCCCAGCCCAACTGTGGCTCCTTTGTCCGCAGAGTTCTGGGCCGGTCTTCTCGGTTTGGAGATTTACCCTGGGAGACACGGGCTAACACAGTGTCACAATGCCCTGCTTTGTGATCTTGACAGGAGGATTTGTCATGAGCTGGGAGATTGGTCCCTGGCAGATCCTGGCATGTGGTGAACAGCTGTGTGTCGGCCACTGTATTCAGAGGACGTCCCATCTGATACAACAGCAGCTGGGCTCTGAGATTTCTTCAAGATGGGCTGCCGCCATCTTCCCGTGGATGCCTGCAGCCTTGGTTGTAGAGCCCAAACTGAGGTTGTTGGTGCTGGTGGTAGATGCTTGGAGCTGGGGGTTTGAAACCAGACTATAGTGGAGATTTACTCCAGTTTACAGGAACAGGGTCCCCACGTTTGTGTATAGCCCTTCTGTAGTGTTGCTAGCAATGGGGGAAATATGGCATATTTAGGGACCGCCCATCCTGTCTTGGAACACAGGCCCCTAACCAGCTGCAGCTGGGTGGGTATCCATCTGCAGAAAATGTAATAAAGCGCATCTTTGATTGTAGGCTTGGGAGTTTCTTTTCTCTCCTTAGTTAACTGACAATTTCACACACACATATAATGCCTTCCAGTCGTATTCACCACCTCCATTGCTCATACACAAGAGGCAGAGGCAGGCAAGAGCTCTGTGAGTTTGAGGCCAGCCTGGTCTACACAGTGAGTTCCAGGATGGCCAGGAAGACACTATCTCAACAAAACTATACATCACAAGTCACTGAATACTTATAATTTCACCTATATTAAAATTTAGAATCTTGATTCATTGGAGAATCTGAAAAAAAAAAAAACCTTAAAGATAAGCCATAAACTAGGGGGGAAAGGTATGTGTTCTGCCCTGATTACGGAGTCCCTTTATTCTTTTTTTTTTTTTTTTTTTTTTTTTTTTGGTTTTTTGAGACAGGGTTTCCCTGTAGTTTCTAGAGCCTGTCCTGGAACTAGCTCTAGCTCTTGTAGACCAGGCTGGCCTCAAACTCAGAGATCCGCCTGCCTCGGCCTCCCGAGTGGAGAGCCTTTATTCTTATATGAGTTTGTGAACTCAGACTCGTGTGCCCAACATATTGGAGTAATCAGAGAGCTTGTTGGGTTTTTATAGTAGCAAAGGTGGGGGTGAGGGATTTCTAAGGTTCAGGACCCCTGATTGGCTGACATTTGTGTAGGGGTGTCCTGGTGAAAAGCGAGGGTGTGTGCTGACAGGTGATCTTGTCTATAAGGTTGGAACATTAGGAATTTCCTTTGGATGGTCTGTTCCTGGGTTGTGCCTGGGTGGTCTCAGCTTGTGGTCTTTCTTGGAACCAGGTACTGCCCTTGGGTAATCTACTGAGACTCAGGCCTCTATTGAGCTTGTCATGGCTGGGTCCTACAGTATGTATGACATACGATACAAATGATGAAAGGCCTAGAAACAGAACACATGGAGTCATGGAATCCTGACGGTAAAGAAAGAGTTGGGGGAAAAAAGCCCAAACCCCAAAAAACCCTCAAGTGTGGATGGGTGTTTTACAGACAGAAGAGCTTGAGGGCCGTGGAGGCAGGGAGGTGATGGATGAGTCTGTTGGTGCCCGGGAAGCTGCAAACAAACACTATGAGGACCATCTCCTGAGTCCAGGTCCACTGTGTCCTAGGCTGAGCCCACCATCTCCCCAGTGTGTCCTAGGCTGAGCCCACCTCCCCAGTATGTCCTAGGCTGAGCCCATCTCCCCAGTGTGTCCTAGGCTGAGCCCATCATCTCCCCAGTGTGTCCTAGGCTGAGCCCACCATCTCCCCAGTGTGTCCTAGGCTGAGCCCACCATCTCCCCAGTGTGTCCCTAGGCTGACCCCATCTCCCCACTGTGGTCCTAGGCTGAGCCCATCTCCCCAGTGTGTCCTAGGCTGAGCCCATCATCTCCCCACTGTGTCCTAGGCTGAGCCCATCATCTCCCCAGTGTGTCCTAGGCTGAGCCCATCTCCCCAGTATGTCCTAGGCTGAGCCCACCATCTCCCCAGTGTGTCCTAGGCTGAGCCCATCATCTCCCCAGTGTGTCCTAGGCTGAGCCCATCTCCCCAGTGTGTCCTAGGCTGAGCCCATCTCCCCAGTGTGTCCTAGGCTGAGCCCACCATCTCCCCAGTGTGTCCTAGGCTGAGCCCATCTCCCCAGTGTATCCTAGGCTGAGCCCACCATCTCCCCAGTGTGTCCTAGGCTGAGCCCACCATCTCCCCAGTGTGTCCTAGGCTGAGCCCACCATCTCCCCAGTGTGTCCTAGGCTGAGCCCACCATCTCCCCAGTGTGTCCTAGGCTGAGCCCACCTCCCCAGTGTGTCCTAGGCTGAGCCCATCTCCATAGTGTGTCCTAGGCTGAGCCCACCATCTCCCCAGTGTGTCCTAGGCTGAGCCCACCATCTCCCCAGTGTGTCCTAGGCTGAGCCCACCATCTCCCCAGTGTGTCCTAGGCTGAGCCCATCATCTCCCCAGTGTGTCCTAGGCTGAGCCCACCATCTCCCCAGTGTGTCCTAGGCTGAGCCCATCTCCCCAGTGTATCCTAGGCTGAGCCCACCATCTCCCCAGTGTGTCCTAGGCTGAGCCCACCATCTCCCCAGTGTGTCCTAGGCTGAGCCCACCATCTCCCCAGTGTGTCCTAGGCTGAGCCCACCATCTCCCCAGTGTGTCCTAGGCTGAGCCCACCATCTCCCCAGTGTGTCCTAGGCTGAGCCCACCATCTCCCCAGTGTGTCCTAGGCTGAGCCCATCATCTCCCCAGTGTGTCCTAGGCTGAGCCCATCTCCCCACTGTGTCCTAGGCTGAGCCCATCTCCCCAGTGTGTCCTAGGCTGAGCCCACCATCTCCCCAGTGTGTCCTAGGCTGAGCCCATCTCCCCAGTGTGTCCTAGGCTGAGCCCATCATCTCCCCAGTGTGTTGGTCCTCCCTCTGTTTCCATGTTCACTCTGCAAACCAAGCTCTTGCTATGCACCAGACAGCCTTACGGGAAGGAGGACACAACAGTGAGCAAGGCAGCCTTACAGCCCTGGCCTCCTGGAGATTGTATTCCAGCTGCCATGACACTACATAGCCTTGAGGAGAAGGCCCAAGTGTCTGAGTGGCCACAGCTGTGAAAATAGTACAGTTTACTGAGCACTCGTCAAGACTGGACACTAACGGAGCAGCTGTGTGGCAACTCGTTCAAACCTCAGTATGCTGTTCTTATGAGGTCATAGAAGAGGTGCCGAGACCTCCCATCACCCCCATCTCCTAGGAAATGGAATTAGAATGAAAAACCAGGGGATAGAAATCTCCATGCTTAGTCCCAAGCCCCCACCAAATCTCATAGTAAAGTTTTATTGCTATCTTAGAATATTAGAACAGGCCCCATAGGCTCATATAGTCGTAATGCTTAGTCACCAGGATGTGGCGCTGTTTGAACAGATTAAAAGGATTGGGAGGTGTGGCCTTGTCGGAGGAAGTGTGTCTCTGGGGGTGGGGTGTGAGGCCTCAAAAGCCCATGCCAAGTTCAGGGTTTCTCTCTTCCTGCTGTTTGCAGATCCAGATGTAGAATTCTCATGGCTCACTGTCATGGCAATTGTGGACTAAACCCCTGAAACTGTAAGTCAGCCACAGTTAAATGCTTTCTTTTATAAGAGGTGTCCTGGTCATGGTGTCTCTTCACAGCAATAGAACAGAGACTAAGACAGGCGGTAACAGGACTCCTCTGTAGGATGCCAGAATGAGTCTGAAGTGGCCACTGTCGCCCTGCTCTGCAGAGGTTTTGTCTGTCCTGGGTACACCTATCTGACCTGGTCCTGTCCAAAGATGCCTGGGAGTGGCTTTTTAGACCTGTCAGACCCCTGCTAGGTGTGAGGGTCTGCCATGGACAGACTTGGGGCCTGACCTGACAGAGAACACAGGGCCAGAGGTGCTTCTGGAGGCTTCTGGAAGAGAACTTCAAGATGCGGGGCCCAAGGCAAACTCTTGAGCACATCTCCTAGCACATGCGGGTGCAGCATGCATGCACCAGCAAAGGCCAAATGTCTTGAAGTACAGAGAGGCTGCCTACCCAGCAGCCCTTGCATGCTGCTTCCCTAGAGTAGAGTCTACAGCACGGTGCAGGGCGGTATTTCCATGTTTCTCCTGTGCCAATAGTGACAGGAAGCTAAACACAGGTACAGAATGCATTGCTGAAATTCCATGATACAATGGAGCTTGCTTCTTCCAGCTCGCGGTGGAAGAATGCCAAGACACCAGTAGGTCATGTGGCCTCGGGGGAGCTGCCCAACCTCTCTTAGGCTCACTGTCTTTGCCTATAAAATCAAGCTAAGATCTCCTTTTCTGCCTCTGGAATTTTAGTGAGGATCACAAGAAACAATGTTCCTAAGCATGTCCTGTAAACCCTAAGGTGACTCCAAGGTATATGGTGACCTTGCCAGTGACCAAATACTCAAATCCTACCCGAGCAGGACACCCCAGAGCTTGTTCAGGTGAGGGCAAGCTGAGGCAGAAACTCCTGCTCCTGAGAGCAGGTCACACGTCTTTCTTCTATGATACAGAAGCATTCTTAAGATTAATGGGAGGCCTGAAAAGTGACTTTATGGGTAGAGGGGTGTCTGCTATACAGACCCAGTGACCTGAGTTCATTCCTTAGAATCCAGTAAAAATGACAGGATAGAACTGATCCCACAAAGTTGTCCTGAGATCTATGCGTGTGTGTGTGTGCGCGCGCGCGCGCACGCGCGCATGCGCACGCACATGCACACGCACATACACACACACACACACATGCATGCACACACACATGCACCCACCACAGCATGCATACCTCCCCAACACATAACATTCACACACCAAATAATCATAGGCAAATAACTTTTTAAAGATTAATATGTTTCCTTAGAAGGTTTTTGTAGTGACTGCTCCACCCAATCCTTCCATTCCTCCTCTGGCTGAGAGGCTGAGGGTTCAGGAGGAGCTGGAGAGCCAGTGTGGAGAAAACAGGTGTCGTCAGGATTGGATTCAGGGCTCACGCCATGCTGTGCTCAAACAGCCTCGCTGCAAACATCACCCTGCAGATCAGCTGGGGCAACAGCTGCAGCAGAAGGCCTCTCCCAGGGGAGTGTGGAACCCAGCAGATGTGTTGTTCACCCTACAGTGAATGCTGTGACCCTCCCCAACAGGCTCCACCGGCTTCTCTTCCTGGGAGGGGTTTCAGTTGCTGGGATGAAGGAAAGTCGGATTTGTTGGCCCCCCTCCTGCTTGCCATATGCAGCTGTGTTTAATCCTCCCATCAGCTCCATGAAGAATTAACCATACTTTATAAACACAAAAGCTGAGCCTTAGAGAGACTCAGCCTCTAACTCGTAGGCAGCAGGCAGCAGGCAGCAGGCATCAGGCAGCAGGCAGCAGGCAGCAGGCAGAAGGCAGAAGGCAGCAGGCAGCAGCAGGGCTTCCATTGGAACTTGGATTTGCTGGGCCCCACATCACATTCCCTGACAAGGTTCATTACAAAGCAGGTCATCTGTGCCTCCTAACTACATGTCCCAACCCTATGCTGGGGCAGGGAGAGAATGAGATGCCCAGAAGAGAGTATATGACCAGGGAAGCCCACAGCTGGGGCCTTCGGTTCTCCCCGCACACTCTGAGGCCATTGGGGGGCCTGGAGTAAGAGCCATGAGCATTTTTGATGGCCTGGCAGCTACTCTGGCTGAAAAGGTCAGCTTAGTTGGACTAGAAGGACCATGTGAGCCACACTCCACATCAGCTCGTCAGTGGTCAGAGGGTCCTGTGTCAATGCGTGTGTTAATGTTGAAGAGGTTGTTTAGCTCAGTCACGGCTTGACTCCTTTCCCAGGGCTCTTTCTACCCCCACCATCAGGCATGAGTTGTGGGGCTGGTGGTTCTGGCCAGTGAAGGGAAAGACGTCAGGGCTTAGAGCTGCTGGCCTCCCTCCAGCATCTGCTTGGTTCACCCACGCCAAAGCTACCGACTGCTTCTGGCCTCCCATACAGCAGCACACAGCACACAGCACCCTTCCCTTCTTTTCCTTGCTGTGAAAGAGAACACAGCCCTGGGTTTCCAGAGCTCACTGGACACGCATCATACCAACCGTTCACTGGGCTGGAAGGCATGTCCTCCTGGGATCCCCTGTCCACACGTGTGGTCATCCATGCTGAGCCTCCCAGTCTAGTTCTACTCCTGTGTTCCTTCCCTGCAGTTACCACCCTACCAGGACCCTTGGTCCTTCAGCCAGAGCAACTTCGTGTCTGTCTGCCATACCATCGAGGGAAAACGAGTTCGTTTTGGTCAAGAGAATGAAGTCTCTGGCCTTAGTGGAGATCCAGCATTGCAAGCTACTCAAGACAGAAACAAGAGATTTGGGCCAGATAGGTCTGATCTATCTTCCAAGGGGCTACCCCTAGGAAGATGAGGAAGATGGGCTCACTTTAAGCCATGCTAAATGGATAGGTGGAACTACACTTTAAGCCATGCTAAATGGATAGGTGGAACAATTAATGAGATGCTTTTCTTTCTTTCCCAGAATTCCCTCCCATTAGGACAGTCCCTACCGGGTGGCCATGAGGTTCGGTTGGAACTACCCACCTAGCAACCCTTTCTTAGTCTTTGCTCTGTCTCTTGGTTTTTGTTTGCCTATTTTTCACAGAGTCCTTTTTTGGTACTTTGGGCTTTCTTGCTTTCCCTAAAGCCTTACTCCCTGCCATGCGCTCTTCATCCAATGTCTGACCCCCAAGCCAGTGTAACTGAAACAATATAGCTTTTTTCCTTCTCCATTCTCCTCCTCTGGGCAGTTGCCTACATTCACTGCCTGCCTGTCCTGGGGGGTTGCTTTTAAACACTAATGATGCCCTAGAGATTCTGTTGGAGTCTGTTCCTGAGACTAAGAACCCCACAAGGGGATCCTGAGTTCCAGGTATAACCTGGCACCCGGGTAGGACTCCAGTTTTGAACTCAAACCCTTCCTTTCACAAGGAGTTGGCTTCTAGGCTTGCTACTCTGCTTAGAATAAGTGTTGGCTTTGACTGATGTTCAAACACTCCTCTGCCTTTTAATTATTTAATTGACAGAGAAGGCAAACTCGGTTCCTGACCTCCATGGCAACACCTCCAGGAAAGGGTTCCACCAGTCAGTCATAATGCCTTGAGCTCAAGAAGAGAGCAATCCAACAGTGGCTTAAAGACATCTTCACTGGTACACTGAGTTGTGTCTAAATGCTAAGTTCGATACCAGGGAATGGACACCTTTTACCTTTGTCCTCAGACCCACCCTCCCCCTCCAAGGGTTCCTATTAATACTTAAAATCCAGTGTTCAGGATGAGTGGATTTTTTTCTGGAATAATCTGTGGAATGCTTGCTCTTTCCTCCAAACGTCTTCCCCAGTCCCACACTGCTCCCTGCTAACTGCAGACTGTATTGTGTAATATAGAAAATATGTGTTTACATACTTATTGCTTTTTCTTTGAGAGAAGGACTCTCCGTGTGGCAGTCTGGTCTCACCCAGGATCCTCCTGCTTCAGCCTCTTGAGTGCTAGGATTATTGGCATCCGCCCACTACCACGCCTGGCTAAGCCTCTTGTTCTCCCTAATGATTCTCAAGACTTTCTATAGAGGGTTTTCTCTTAATGCAGGCGAGCAGGGAGACTGATTAGCCATCCTCCGAGGTCAGAATGCACAGAATCACACTGGCTCTGCCATCAGAGGCCAGGAGGGTATCTGCCTGAGGAGGAGGGTTATGGCTGCATATAGTTAGTGGGGATGTGGGTGCTGCGTGCAGCTATCAGGGGTGGGAGTGTGGTTGCTCCCTCCAAACCCTCCTGCTTCAGTCTCAAGCTGGCTTATGCTCTTCAGCCCTCCCGCTAAACTGCAGCTCGGACATACTTAGCACTAAGCCGAAGGGCCGCAAGTACATGAGATCATGTTCTAGCTCTGCCGTATGTCTCTGGCTGGGCTATCCACCTCTCTGCACTTCTGGCCTGTGTCTCTGTGTACAGGTTAAGGTAAAATGACTGTGATCTGCCTCATGGAGCATCCAGCACATAGCAATTTCCTAATCAATGACAATTTGCCCTTCTGAAGCCCGGGGAGCCTGAAAAAAGAAGTCCGGCGTTAGAAGACTGAACATCTACTGGCAGCGTCGCCATGGAGATGAGAACCATTTGGGAAAAGCCTAGAAAGGGAAACATGGAATAGAAGTTCTTTGCAGAAAGTAGGGGAGTCCCTTGTAGAAGCTAACTCGATTCAGAAAATAACCAGGCTAGCTTAAAGATAAAGCAACTATATTTTTATTTATTTTAAGGGGAAAACTCACGAAACCGGAATGAGAAGTCCAAGCTCAGCTGTGCGGCAAGGGAATGAGAGAGAGAGAGAAAGAGAGAGAGAGAGAGAGAGAGAGAGAGAGAGAGAGAGAGAGAGAGAGCGCACCTGCACCATGCTCCCAGAAAGCCACACCCTAACTTGGTCCCACCTCTTAAAGATAATTGGTTAACAAGGCTTCCCCATCAGTCCCTCCTTCTGAGTTCTGGAGAACAGATGCTTCACAGGGTGAGTAATGACCACAGAGAAGGGGAAAAGTTTTCCACATATGATACAGGAAAGTCATTTCCTTCACGTGGGGCCGCGTGTGGCTCACTGTCATGTCCCGAGTACATTGCTGGTTTCCTGTATCAATGCCCTAGCTCAGCTCTTTCCTTGTTAAGAATGCAAACCCTTGAGCTGGGGAGTTCAGAGTTCAAGGCCAGCCTGGCCTGCCCTGCGAGCTCTAGAACAGACTTCTCTTTGGGGTTCTGTGAACTGCAGGACTGAGATACACACTTCTGGTGATGCACCCTCGGGCCCTGGCTCCAGCAACAGATCCCTTTTCCTTGGATCTGTGCCAAGCAATGCTTGCAAGAGAATGGCCTTCCTGCCCTTACAGGTAATATGGAGCCAACAGTCCCCTATTTAAGATTCTGCTCCCCTCCCCGTCAAGCTCCCATTTCCTGTTAGTCAAACAAACAGCTGTCTGTGACCCCTTTCCATGGTGTTCCACACCCCATCAATCATCAGGCCTTGTCAGTAAGCATCCTTTAATATTCATACATATATGCACCTATACGTAGGCACATAAATAATTTATGTGGATTCCACTCGTGGGAACCACTTCTCTCCTTTAAACCACTGGTTTCCAGGGGTTGATCTCAAGTCTTCAGGTTGGCACCAAGCCTGCATACCTGGTGAGCCATCTCGCCTGTCCTCAGCCAACACTCCTCACAGCTTTAATGTGAAGTCACTGCTGCTCTAATGACCTACACAGACTGCGTCATTTTTCCTGATCACCCCACCCTCCTGCCCCATCTGCCAGACTCTCGTGGTCCACTCACCCGTCACTAACATCGCTGACTTTTTAAGACCCCAAAGGCCCTCCAGACTTTCCAGGTTTGACATGGTCTGTGGCCAGGCACGAACCACACCTGTCTGTCCTGCTGGCTCACCGGCTTGACTCGGATCTGTTCTAGAGGGAGTTGCTGCAGTGTCTGATGGAATTAGCCATCGTATGGGGAAACAGACACATGAAAACACACGCAGTACACAGGACACTTCGTTACACGGGATGGCAAGGGTAATCAACCTAGTGAGTATGAGATTGCTGGCTCCATCCTCCTGGCAGTGCTGGAGCAGGACTCAGGTCTCTGCGCCACTGCACAGCCTGCTTCCTCTGCCCGCAGGGCACCATGCCACCCTGGGAAAGGTCCGAGTCTGCCTGACTGCAGGCGAATTAGTCAGTCTATCATCTAATGGTTGTTTCCAGGAGACAGAGATTCCTGAGTAAGAAGAAGTAATGGCAGCAAGAATAATACCAATTTAATACCGTTTTCTGAGCCCAGGTTATCCAACACTAGGATTCAGGAAGATAGCAGAAACGTAAATAAGATATTTGAGGTCACACACTTTTGAACCTGGCACTCAGGAGGCAGAGGTAGGCAGATTTCTGGGAGTTTGAGGCCAGCTGAATCGGCATCAAAATCTAGGCCACCCAGAATGACAAAAATAGCAAATAATAAAAATAAAGACTTGAGACCACACAGTCTCTTTCTTTTAATGGTGGTTGTCCAAAAGACAGCATTTACAGACTTCTGGATGTTGACTGAGGCCGCCATAGCAGCAAAAGCGAGCGCCACACTACAGAATCTGCTCAGGGCATGGTGAGGAGACAGAGAGGATTCAACAGATGGATCGCTCGGCTGAATTCTGAAACCGTGGCAGAGAGCAAAGGGCTGTGGGAGCCCCGGGAGGAGGAAGCCAGTGAGCTTCAAGTTTTCATCAGAAAACAGATATTGGTCTTGGAATAAATACAGCATAAGGGAATGAGGCGGAGCCTCTTAGGATTCGAATCTCACAAAACAATGTGTCACACACACACACACAAACACACACACACCCTGCCCCCCAAGGAGAAGTGGTGTCCTACTGAGGAGCCAGGCTAGCTGTGGGAGGAGGGAGAGGGTGTCCGGGTGGGGGGGGGGAACTGGGGAACATTTCCTGAGGTGGGGCTGGCCGGGTGCTCATCATCCCGGTATAACACCAGGCAGCAGCAAACCGAATCCATTCTGGGCTGAATACAAGTCCGGAATTCCACCAAGCCTGCTAGCCACGCCCAACGGGCAGAATTCCGGATCAGAGGCTGACAAGTACTGCTGGCTCACAAAGCAATTTCTGAAGCCCAGGGGTCAGTGGTATCTGTTTGGAGTTAAGACAGCATGATCTCATCTTAACTCCAGCCACGGGCAGGGCTTATCCCAAACTCTGGCTGGTGAGCGTGTCAGGTTCTGGGAGTGGGGGACAGTGAAGGCGGCCCCACACAACAGCGCTGGCGTGGGGGACAGTGAAGGCCCCACACAACAGCGCTGGCGTGGGGGACAGTGAAGGCGGCCCCACACAACAGCGCTGGCCGTGGGGGTCAGTGAAGGCCCCACACAACGGCGCTGGCTTGGAGCCATCTCTCTAAATTTTGCATCTGGCACCTTCCCTCCCCTCCCCCGGCAGACCCACATCAAAGGTGGGCTTGTTCCTCCTAGCTGGACTGAGGGCCCCAGGAGAGAGCCCTGTCTTTCTCTTCTGCGGTGCACCAGGAGTTCCGCTCAATTGGGCGGAACCAGGGACGGAAGAGTGAACACGCCTAGCCTGGGGGAACGGCTAGTGCAGTGTGGGCTTAGCCGGACCCTCTTCAGAAAAGGAAGGGGTGTCGACCCTCTTCAGAAAAGGAAGGGGTGTCGTAGTGGCAAGGGGACTTACTTACATTTAAAATAAAAAAAAAAAAAACCCAAACAACAACAAAACCTAAGCATTTCATTTACAAATCTGGGGGCAAACTAAGGAGATTATGCTGTTTTTCTTCTGTAGCCCCTCTTCTCAGGCTCACCCCACCCTCGCTGTCCTCCTAAACACCTCCACCCCAGTTTGAGAAGCTGGACTGACCCACGCGACTTATCCCTCTCTGTCCCTATTTTGGCGGGGTCTTCAAGGGGTCCTGGGGCCAAGTAGAGGCTCATGGCAGGTCCTCTGGGCTTCTGCCTTACGCTGTCAGGCGAGGAGTTAGGATCACCAGCAGGGCTTAGTTACCTGAGAACATGGTTTTCTGGGAGATGGGAAGAGAGATGGGGGCAGTCTAGAGGTAGTCGCTAGCCCTGCTGCTGGTCCTGCCCCTCATGACTGGACACTTTGAACACTGCTGTGCTGACTATAGAAAACAGGAAGCATGGTGCACCAGACAGTCCCGCGAGGATTTCTGAGCCGTTCAGGGAGCTGGTATTGGAGGATGGAGCTATCATAGCAAATAAATGCATGTTCTACCAAAGAGCTCTTGCCCAGGGACACCTCAGGCATGCACAGATTCCTCTGACCGCTTTGGAAACTGCCTGTGTGGTGTAAAAACAAGCGTGTTTGCACTCACCGTATTTCCTCTTGGGCAACAAGGGAAGCTTAGCTGCCAGGACTGGAAGCTGCTGAGTCTCCCCTCCCTGGAGACCGGCAGGGTCACACCCACCTGACAGGGGTTCCCTTAAAGGTAAAGCAGTCTTGGGAAGGCATTGATTCCTGTTTAAGCACAAAGATAAATAGCATGGGGGGGGGGTGTTACAGAGATCACTTATCTTCTTGCTGAGGGCAGACAGGAGCTTTGGCCTGGGGCCCAAACTTCTTGTCCTTGATAAACACATTTTAGGTGTTGTTGGCAGAGGCATCCAACCCTGATCAAGCAACCAGGCCTATTTCAGAGCTTCCTCCTGCTTCTGAAAAAGTACAAGATAAGATTTTCAGAGCCACTTCTTTCTGTACTGTGGGAGACAGCCAGAGGCTGGCGAGGAGAGCCTGGAGCTGGACTTCAGGGGTGCATTGCCTTCCAGAAAAGCAGGTCCAGGGTGCAGCCAGCTCACTCAAAAGCGCTGTTTACAGTTCTGAATCCTAACAGGGCTCCTGAGGCATTTGTTTACATGTCATAAGCTCACTCCTCGGAGCAGCTGTGCGCAGAAAAATTTCAAGATGATGCTTGGGGAGTGGCAGCCTGAGAGGGTATTCAACCAGACACAAACATGAAGAGCCTTCGAAATGTGAATGTGAAGTAATGAGTCAGGACAAGCACCAGATCATCAGCCATCTTAGAGAACATGTCCAGCCCTTCACGGACTAGGTAGTTAATACTTCAGTGGCTGCTCAGCCTCAGTCATTACCACGACAATCTTCTAGTAATCTCCACACAAGGCAGATTGCCCTAAAACAGATTCCTGCAAAATGGGCTTGGTTCTTTCTTTTCATCATGAGAACAAATTTTCACATCTGGAGTTGCTTTCCTGATCAGGGCATCGGCATTAAACACATCGTATTTGATTGGATGTTTTCCATCAGAGCCCTGTGCTCTTTACAGTGAAACGGTACTCTGAGAGCGAGAGCAGAGGTAGACCTACTGTGTGCACCGGTGGCTGGCCTCCTGCTGCTGCTACCCATGACCTTGGCATGGCCCAAAGGCCCTTATACTAGCCCTGAGGTTGGCAGGTCTCAGTCTTGAATTCATAGAGTTGGAAGCATAGGAGAAACACAGAGAAATGAGTTTTCTTTGGAACTTTATGTGTGGCCTTTACTTTTCACAGCATTTAGTGACTACCAGGAGGGGAAGAGCATTGTATAAGCTTGGCTAAGAATGTTGCTTCTAAAACACTTCCATGAACCATACTATCTTATTCAGAGTCTGAGGCAGCAGGATCCTGAGTTCTGGGACAGTCTGGAGTAAACATGGAGACCGTCTTAAACAACAGAACCCCAAACAAAACAAAACCCTACTTTTATCTATTTATTTGAGTCTTTCTCATTTAAACTGCCTTCTGTGTTGCGGGGTGGGAAATGAAGGGTGTGTAACATAAACTTTGGTAAGCAATCACATAGAAGAAAGATCTGAAACCCGCGACGGTATGCACGTGGTCTGAACCAAACGTTAGCCCTTAGGTGAACATTTACTGCACAGTGCTTTCTACCCCTAGGATGTAGATGAGCGGCTTGCAGTTCGACTTTAAACAAATGGAAATCCACCCTTAGGAGGTGTACATGACATTGCTTCTGTTGTTTGTTTCCTCAAGTTCAGAGCAAGGTTTTCTAAATCTTTCCCTGGGCCTTAAGTCTCAAGCGTCACGGGGTTCACGCGGTGAGAACTCAGCCGTCATACTTCAGAACTGCAACACTTTGTGCTTCATCAGAAAGCCATGAAAGCGGGCTCGTGCCAGTTCATTTGCTGAGATGTTTAAGGAGCCATTTGCCGTGTTTGGGTAGCGGGATTAAGGGGAAATTCTATTAAGGTTCTCACGGAAATGCACTTTTTAGGAAATGCTCTGGAGTGTGCAGAACACCACTGATAACATTCTCGATGGATGGTAAGCTCTCCGCTGGTCCACACATGGGCCTGATGCCTTTATACCACTCTCCTGTGATAAACGATCTGGCTGGCTAATACCCAGCCAGATGGTCAGCACCACTTTACCTCAACAACAGCCTATACTCTGTCCAGGGCTTGCCTCCGGTGGACTGGGAGGGAGTGGGCGTGGCTTGTCTCTTAAAGGGACAAAGCAGACCGTTACAAACCACACTGACCCATCCGTCTGTCTGTCTCACATCAGCCTCTTGCCTTCTACTCTGGCGCTTGGCACCCACTGCATTTAAAAAATGAATATACAGGTTAGGTAATGGCACATGCCTATAACAGTTCTCAGGAGGCTGAGGCAGGAGGGCCACAAGGTCTGGGACAGGTATGTTGGTCTCAAACAAACAAAATAATCTTTAACATTTAGAAAATGAGCCCACTGGGAACGAGAGGATATTTTTGTAATGCATTGCCTCGGCTGTGAGAGAATCTGACTTCATTGGGGAAGCGCAGGGACTGGGAAGGTTCTTACGGCTGCTAATCTGACATCACAGACTCAAGCTCTTTTGCTAGTTTTTAGTTCCCCTGCTGCAGATCCAGCACTGCTTCCAGACGGTTGGGCCTGATGGTGAACAAGGACTTTGAGTCTATCACTCAAGGCAGAAGCACTTTCTTCCACTGGTTTCCCACAGGGCTTCAGGCCTCGTCTTTTCAGTAAATGCCATATTCCATAACTCTCACATGGTGCTGCCCCCCACATCTCTCATCCTTTGCTTTGCCTTTCCCTCTGCCAAGACTCTCGCTGTTACACAAACGCATGACCAAACACCCTTGTGCTCTCTTGAACTGTCTACCCTTTCAAAGAGTCTTGCCTTGGCCTTCTATCTCGTCAAAATACTGAAATTCAAACCACTTGGTCCTAGGCATTTTAGATGAGGGACACTCAGCCTCTCATGTGGCTCCTGTGCAGGCAATCCCAGCTGCTGTGAGCTCATGGGCCCTGTGGTGCCCAGAGGGCAGTTCCTCTCTGCTCCTCCCTAACCTCTGGCTCTTAAAACCTTCCCATGCCTTCTTCAGAGATGGTCCCTGAGCTGTTGGGGAGGGGATGCAATGTCCCATCTGGGGCTGATGACTCCACTAACAACTTACTCTGTGCACTTTGACCAGGCGTGAGTTTCTGTATTATCCACTGTCCACTGCACAAAGAAACTTCCGTGATAAGGTCTGAGACCCAGACTGATCTAGGGGTACAGAGATATAGATTTAGAGGGAAGCTTGACATTATGTTTATTTAGTAAAATAATAATAGAGTTATTATAATAGTAGTAGACTCACTCTGAGGTCTTTGAACTCCCCAACCATGTGTCTTGGAAGGCGTGAGTTTCAGGCATGAGTTTCCTCCTGCAGAGTGGTCCTTAAATCCGATAAAGAGAAAGCATGTGTTTATCCTATGTCACTCATGCTGCCATTGCTCCCCAGGGCACATGCTATCATCCCCTGTCATTGTAGCTCACGGGGTTCACAGCTGGGTCAGACTGTTGGTGACTTTCCCCTCACATTGGCTTACAGAACACCTTCTGGTACTATGAAATCTCATTGGCATAGAGGAAGTGTCCTCATCAGCACCAGCTTGATTTTCCCCATGTTGTATGACCAAAGTGTGTGGTGTTTGTATGCCAGTATCATACTGTTTTGGATACTACGGCTCTGCAGTGTAGTTTACGATCAGGTACTGTGATGACCGCTTTGTCCATTTGGCATCTTTTGTGTTCCATACAAATTGCAGGGGGGTTTGGTTGTTTGTTTCTCCTTTTGTGATGAGCTTCATTGAAGATTTCATGGGGATTGTACTAAATCTGCGGATTTCTTTAGATAATATAGCCATTGTCACAATATTAATTCTGCCTGTCTATGAACATGGAAGGTCTTTCCATTGTCTAGTGTTTTCAGTTACTTTAGTGTCTTAAATTTTTAACTGTAGAGGTGTTTTACTTCCTCGATTGGATTTATTATTAGATAAAAAAATAAAAGCCAGCAGGTTCATTATTGGTATATAGAAAAGCTACTCATTTTTATGCATTGATTTTATATCTTGTTACTTTCTTGAAGGTGTTTATCAAGGCTAAGAGCTTTCTTATGGAGTGTTTAGGGTCTTTTATAATATCGGATCATGTTGTCTGCAAATAGGGGCGATTTAACTTCTTCCTTTCCTGTTTACTCTAGCTAATACTGCAAATTCTGAACAACTGCACCTCACCCTGTGCAGAGGACACACATTCGGTTTCCTCCTGTTAAGCAATGTCAGCCCAAGGTTTGCCTACACGGGCCTATAGTTCTGAGATGTTCACTCCTATTCCTTCCTCGTTTCCTTGGGAGCTTTTATCAAACACTGTAAAGGCATTTTCTGCAGCTATTGAGATGATCATGTGATTTCTGCCTTGGAGACTATTTCTGTGCTGTATTACGCTTATTGATTTACATATCTTGAACCTTTTGTGCTTCTCTGGAATAAAAACTACTTGGCTGTGGCGTGAGATTTTCTTAATGCCTTCTTGAATTCAGTGTGCAAGAATTTTTTAAAAAGATTTATTTATTTATTATGAACACGGTGTTCTATCCACATGTCTGCCTGCACACCAGAAGAGGGCATCAGATCTAATTATAGATGGCCGTGAGTCATGTGGTTGCTAGAGATTTCAGGACCTCTGAAAGAGCCGTCAGTGCTCTTTACCTCGGAGCCATATCGTCAGGCCCAGATTAAAAGAATCTTATCGAGAATTTCTGCATCTATTTATCAAGGAAATTGATCGACAGTTTTATTTGTTGTGCCCTTCTCTGGTACTGGTATCTCAGGAATACCAGCTTTGTAGAGAGAGCTTGATCATGCCCTCCCCTTCCTACTCTATGGAGCAGTGAGAGGAGCTTTCTTTAACAGTTTAATGGCATTTTACAACAAATCTATCGGGTCTTGCATCATTCTTTGTTGAGAGACATTTTGTTATTGCTTCTGTCTTGTTGCTTGTTAATGGACCAAATGAAGTTATTAACATCCTGATTTAATTTTGGTAGGTCATATGTACCTAGATATTTATCCATTTCTTGTAGATTTTCTGTTTTTGAAGTATGTTTTCAAAACACCCCCTACTGATCCTCTGAATTTCCTTGGAACCTTCTTCAATCTCTCCTTTTTCTTTTCCTTATGCAATTTTATTAGTTTGGATTTTTCTTCTTCTTTGGAGTTTGTTGGATTTGTTTCTTTTTTTCAAATAGCTCTTTTTTTGATTGATTCTGTGTGTTAGTCTCTTAGTTGCTATTTAATAATTTTCTGCCATGAATTAAATTTTATAATTTTTTATTGTTATTTTATGTGTGTGGGTGTTTTGCCTAAATCTATATCTGTGCATCAAGTGTATGCCTGGTGCCCACAGAGAGTAGGAGAGGATGTTGGATCCCTTGGAACTTGAGTTATAGACAGTTGTGAGCCACCATGTGGGTGCTGGGACTCAAACTCGGGTCCTCTGGAAGAGCGACCAATATTTTCAACCATCTCTCCTGCCCTCTGCTCTGATTTGTATTATTTTTTGCTGTCTGCTTTTGTGTTTGAGACCCCAGGTCTCTCATTACTGTAATGAAGGCACCCACTACTGGTGTGTCTTCTATGCTATTAATGGCTGTTTTATGGAATGGGGAGCACCAACATTTAGTGTGTATACTCAACGATTGTGATATTTTTGTGACAATTGCTTGAGCACGAGCTGCTTGCTAAGTGTCTTTCCTGTGATTTACGTTGGTGCTGAGCCTGCCCGGGGCAGGTGCTCCTTGTCTGTCAGAATTGTCTTAATAGTTGTTCCTCTTTATACATCAGTACCCTCTGGGCCACACCTAGTTCCACAGTCTGACAGCCAGGCAGATCATCCCAATGCAATGGTCTGAATAGGAATGACCCTCACAGACTTAAATGCTTGGTTGTCAGCGAATGGTACTACTTGAGAAGGATTAGGAGGTGTGGTCTTTAAGTGTGGCCTTGTTGGAGGAAGTGTGTCACTGGGGATGGGCTTGGAGGTTTTAAAAGCCTAAGCCATGCCCAGTGGCTCTCTCTTCCCACTGCCTGTGGATCAGCTACTTCTCTAGCACCGTGTCTGTCATTCTCCCAGCCATGATGACAATAGACTAAACCTCTGAAACAGAAAGCTAGCCCCCAATTAAATTTCTTTTATAAAATTGCCTTGGACATGGTGTCTCTTCACAGCAACTGGACAGTGACCAAGACACCCACGCTCCTGAGACTCCCAAGATCACACATTGTGGCAGATGTGCTAGATGGAAGGAGGCCTCTTCTTCAGCGCTGTGAAGGCAGAAGACCTGCCTCTGGAGTTCCCAAAGCCCCTTGTGTGGGCGGAAGACCTGCCTCTGGGGTTTCCAAAGCCCCCTGTGTAGGCGGAAGACCTGCCTCTGGAGTTCCCAAAGCCCCCTGTGTGGGCGGAAGACCTGCCTCTGTGGTTTCCAAAGCCCCCTGTGTGGGCGGAAGACCTGCCTCTGGAGTTCCCAAAGCCCCTCCGCATTGACAGCTGCTACAGAGAAGCTGCCAAGGCTGTGGGTGAAACATCCCACTGCAGCTTCTGAGCTCGGACTTCGTAGCTGTGAATGCACCTAGGAGTTCCATTCACTCCACCAGGACCTCGGGCCCCGGGCTGTCAGATTCCAGCTAGCCCCTGCCGGGGAGTCTGCTCCCTTTCCCTGTGCATGCCACAGCCTAATTAGGTTTTCAGTACCTGCAACCCCCTGTTCCCCCCAACCCCTTCCACCTCTGCTCTACACAACAGTCTTATGCCTGGCTCTCAGTCTGGGGCGCTGACACATTAGGTTCAGTGTCCCTGACTTGTGGTTCTTCCCTATTGTCTGGTCCCCAGGGTATCTCACTTTTCCACAATAGATTCTCCTTTAAAATACATTTACACAATGGAGTACTACACAGCAGAAAAAATAACGACATCTTGAATTTTGCAGGAAAATGGATGGAGCTAGAAAACATCATTTTGATTGAGGTAACCCAGACACAGAAAGAGAGGTATCACATGTACTCACTCATAAGTGGTTTTTAAACATAAAGCAAAGAAAACCAGCCCACAAATCACAATCCCAGAGAATTTAGACAACAATGAGGACACTAAGAGAGACTTACATAGATCTAATCTACATGGGAAGTAGAAAAAGACAAGATCTTCTGAGTAAATTGGGAACATGGGGACCTTGGGGAAGGACTGAAGGGGAGGGAGAGGCAGGAGGGGAGCAGAGAAAAATGTAGAGCTCAATAAAAATCAGTGAAATAAAAAAGTTAAAAAATGGTTCCTGGCCCTGTTCTCTGAGTCATATAGAGAGGCCCTACAGGATTCTTCCTCACCTCTGGGCGAAGAAATTATGATAATTATGATCTCACCAAAACCTGCACCTTTTGGTTTCTGCTCCTGCCCGGGAGCTGCACGGTGGGGCAGTGTTTAGCTTGTCTCACGTTTCAGTGTGTAGTATAGTTTTACACTCCGCTAACTTTCCATTTCTAAAGCCCTTCCTTTCTTTCCCCTTGGGGCGTCTGTTTTCTCCTCATCCGATCTCTGCCAGCTTCCACAGTGGCAGCACTAGTCCACAGCCTTTCTGGAAGTCTCTTAGAATAATCCTTGTGTAGTTTGGGTTATATATCTCCCATCCCACGATCTCTCTAAGCTACTTCCAGGGCTGAAGCTCATCTTGGGTCTCCTACTTTGACACCTGTTATCTATTAACAATAATAGCTCAGTGTCTCCTTTTGCACAGTTTTTATTTTTTCTCATCCACTGTGTTGGCTTGGATCTCCAGAACAATCCTCTTCCTGGAATCAGCATTATGGCTCCAAGCAAGCTCCATCCCAGCCATTAGCTTTTGGAGATAGGGCCTCGCTATAGCCCTACTTACTTTGAACTTCAGATCCTCAAGCCTGCACCTCCCACATGCTGGGCTTACAAGTGTCTCCTATGCTTGGCAAAACCTTTTAATGCAAATCTCTACTTCTCACCTCCTGCCTACTGAGTCTGATGTCACATCCCTGCTCATTCTCACGGGATGATCTTGTTCATTTTCAGAACAGTTGCAAGGAAAGAGAACATTCTTTGCCACTATATCTAAGCAACTTCCTTAAAACTTCTGTTTTAGGCAGATCTGGGAGGTGGCTCATCAGGCATGGGGATCTCAATCCCCACATTCACGAGGAACAGCCGGGTGCAGTGGAGATTAGTAATAGATTGTGGGGCCAGCATGAGGGAAGCAGAGGCTGGAAGGTTCTGTGGGGCTTGCTGTCCAGACAACCGGAAGGAATCAGTGAACTTCAGTTTCAGAGAATGACTGAGGAGGAAGACACAGGACATCCACCATCTGCCCTCCACATACATCCACATAGACATGCCCTTTCCCATACACACAGGCACACACGTGCACAGACACACAGGCATGACTGTCCTCGTGTGTGCTTTCCCTTGGGTTTAGGATCCCCGCCTGTCCTCCTCTCTGGCTCTGCAATCCTTCCTTTCCTTCCCCGTACCAGCAAGGACTTTCCAGTTCTCTGCCTCCCCCCACCGCAGAGCACCCCTAAAGGAATGCCCACATCTGCTCACATTGTCCTTACCCAGACTATTCTTTCCTGTGCTACTCTAGACCATTGCTCCTAAAATTCCTCTGAAATTGCCTTTGCTGAGGAGAATAACCAGCACATTGTCAAATAAATGTGGTGGTTCTTACCCTGAGTTCTGTTAGTGCTCACTGTCTTGGCAGCAGATGGCAGAGCTGACCTCTGGGCCATGTGAGGACGGTCTAAATGCCAGATACTACTTCACTTATTTTTTTCAATACAGTAAGACAGTTAGCTAATAAGATACAAATAACTTTCTGTTATTGGCCAAAAAAAAAAAAAAAAAAAGCCTTCCTTGCCAATTCAGAATTTATAGTGTGTTAGAAGGAACAGGGTTATGTGTGGGATGTGTGTGTGTGTGTTGGCTTGCACAGGTCAACACACTTCCCTTCAATGAGGGTCCTCAAGGTGGGAGAGAGAGGAAGATAATATAGGGAGAGCTAAACTGAATGGCGCTTTGGAGGGAAGGAGAGGCTTCCCATTAAAACCTGGAGCAATGCTCTGAGGACAAAGATGGGAGATAAAGGGCATGAGGTGGGGGTGGGGCGGAGCGAGGAGCCTCTTCAGAGCACCCCCCCTCTCCACTAGGGAGGCACACCAATCCCCAAAGGAAAGGTCTGACTTTTTATAACTTCTGGGGGAGGCAGGAAGTTTCAGATCACACAATTTTGTTCAGCACAGGGTGTCTGACAAAGAGGACAGAGATGCCAGGTCTCACAACTGAGAGTGGTCACAGTGCTATTGTGGAATATTATGTTACATTTGTTGATGCTGTGGAACATTTGTTTTAATAATGCAAAGATGAGTTGCATTCTCTTTGGTTCAGTTGTTGAACTCTGTGAAGCTGTGTTACTTTGCCTGCCTAAAACACCTGATTGGTCTAATAAAGAGCTGAATGGCCAATAGCGATGCAGGAGAAAGGATGGGTGGTGCTGGCAGGCAGAGAGAATAAATAGGAGTAGAAATCTGGGAAAGCGAGGAAGAAGGAATGAGAAAAGGAGAGAGGACACCAGAGCTAACCACCCAGCCACACAGCCAGTCACAGAGTAAGAAGTAAAGAAAGGTATATGGGACAGAGAAAGCTGAAAGACCAAAGGTAAAAGGTAGACGAGGTAGTTTAAGAAAAACTAGCTAGCAACAAGCCAAGCTAAGGCCGGGCATTTATAAATAAGAATAAGCCCCCTTGTGATTTATTTAGGAGCTGGGTGGTGTATCCCCCAAAAGAGTCAGAGTAAAAAAATAGCTACGCAGTACAGTCTGCTTCTCAATCCTGTTCCATAGGGAGCTTCACAGACATTCAGTGTCATGATTCAGGATGTGGTATCTGGCCTGAATGTGCAGGCTAAGTGGGGCTGGACTGGGGGTCCAGAAGTACTTCTGCTTTGGGAATGATGGGGATGCCACGTTCTCTCAAGCTTAACTCGAGACCGAGTTTATAAAGCAAGGGAATTGAATCTTCCAGGGCTGACATTCTGCACTCAATTTACACGTATTTCTTATGTATTGCATAAAACCAGCAGCATGAAGACAAATTCTGGCTTAAAATGAAACTTCACACGGACGATTCTGCCATTTGAAATCCTGGAAAAGGAGATTTTGTGCCAAAACTCTTTCTACACTTAGATGGTTTTTCCAGGAGATTTGTGCTAAGCATGGGAAAACCAAGACTGAGAGGCAAAGACATTTTCCTTCCCCAGTCTTCCTCTGCTTGCTGAGTGTGCAGTTTGGCGGAAACTTTACTCAGCAAAAAGAGGAAGGGCTTGTTCCCAAAAGTCAGAGAAGCAATGCATTTCCTTACTTCTCCCACTTAGCGGAAAAAGTCATTATATATCAAGAAATACAAATCTCCAAAGGTAGAGAGGCAGAGGAGCCCTGGGGTCTTTCTTTTCTATTGCTGTCTTGATGACTAAGGGAAACCTTGCGTTCCGCATCCATCCTGGTACCTCCTAGCGGTCTGTCTCTAACTCCAGCCCCTGGACGGTAAGTTCTACTCCTTGATCCCCACCCTCCCGTGTCCAGTGGTGACCATTTACTTATGACATGACTGCTTTTTGTTGGCTTCTGTAACCTGCTGATGCAGACATTCAGATACTACTGTTGGTCACCTTGACCACCTAATCTTGGCAGAGCAACACTGCTCTTGGCTTGCTTGTGAAGATACTCAAGGTTTTAAATCTCCTTCCCTCATGCCTCTTCATGTGGTAGTTTCTAATTTGCCTGAGAGATTGCTGTCCTGCCAGCAGAATCAATAAACTTAGCTAATTATAACCTGGAGTGAGTCTGTGGTCTTCCCCGGGGGGGGGGGGGGTCTCAAACTCCATAACACTGTGACGAGACACAATGATGAAGGCGACTTATAAGAGAAAGCATTTAATTGGTGGTTTGTTTACAGTTTCAGAGGGCAAGTCTATGACCATATGGCAGAGAGCAAGGCAGCAGTCAGGCAGGCATGGTGCTGAGAGCTCACACCCTCATCAGCAAGCTGAAAGCAGTGAGAGAATGACCCAGTGTGGCATGGCTTTCGAAATCTCCAAGCCCAGCCCCCAGTGACACACCTCCTCCCACAAGGCCACACTTCCAATCTTCTCCAAACTGTTCCACTAATTGGGGACCAAGCATTCCAATATATGAGCCTACGGCCATTCTCTTTCAAACCACCACACCTGGCCAGGGACTGGGAGCCAAGGTCTGAATTTTTGCTTTGTCTCATAAATTCTAAACTTGAAGCTGAAGAAGATGGCAACAATGGAAAACATTTAATTGGGGTGGCTTGCTTACATTCCAGAGGTTCAATCCATTATCATCATGGTGGGGAATATGGCGGAATGGTATAGTGCCAGCTACATCTTGATCAGAAGACGACAGGAAGTGGACTTAGTGTCACATTGAGGGAAGCTAGAGCAAAAGAGACTTCAAAGCCTGCCCATACAATGACACACTTCCTCCAACGGGGCCACGCCTCCTCCAAAACTACACCTCCTAATAGTGTCACTCCCTTTGGGGGTCATTTTCTTTCAAACCACCATAGGTCCTCTCCCAAAAGTAGACTCTCCAGCAAAGGATGAAGACAGGGGACAGCCAGGCAAGCCCGAGAACCCACCCACTGCAGTCATACACTACGGGGAGAACCTGCTCTTACTGACTCATAAACAAGTGGAGGTCATATATACAACGGACAATTCCAGCTGGACCAGGCTGTGCTAGGGGTCCCTTCATCTACCTGGAGGAGTGAAGCCACAGGAAGCCTATTGAAGCAAGGTGCAAGACCTGGAGTCTCAATGTACTCCTCAAATGTCTGGGTTATAATTGGCAGTCCTCTGCGCACAACAGGCCAGTGCGACCTCAGGCCACAGGAAAACCCGCAACAGATGACGACAGTGCCTGTGATGTCACAATTACCTCGTAAGCCTGGCCAGCCAATCACATAACATGCTTACCAAGCAGTGCTTGAAGCAGAGGGAAAACAGAGCCTCAGCAAAGAAACAGAAAATATGGAGAAGCCAATGAAAACATACCGAACCCCCATTGATGGATTCGGCAACAAAATCAATGGCTTGGGAGAGACTAGAAATTGTCCATTTTCTAAAGAGGAATAGACCCGTTGGGATTCTAGCCAAAAATCTAACAATCATGTTAAAGCCCTATAGGACAGGAGAAAAAGAAGTACCAGGACAGGGCTCCAAACCCACCAAGTCTTGCTAAAGATACCTCTGCTCCAGAGTGAAGAAATGGAGCCAAACTCTAAAGTCAGGTGACTTATTCTCAGTGTTATCAACTTACTGTAGCCTTATTTTATCAAAAATTGAAAAGATTCAAACTACACAATAAGTAACCTGGTGTACCCTGCAAATGGAATGCTGTACCTGAGTATTCCCTTCACACTCACCAAATACAAGGCACGAGTCCCTTCTCAGCAGGGACACATTCAGAGGAATGCACGAGAAGACAATCTCTTCATTGTGCAAATGTCCGAATGTATTGACCCAAACCTGGACCGTGTGTGACACTGTACACATAGCCTCTATGGTCTGTCACTGATGGTTATGACACTGTGGTATGTAAAAGTGGTTAAAATTACGACTTATAACTAGGTCCCCAGAAACTCAGGGAATCTCAGGAGACTGGATACAGCAGCGATCACAACATTGTCACTTCAATAGATAAAAAAATGACGAAGTCCCATATGCTTGGAAACTACTAACTGTGGATTGTGATTTAAAAAAAAAAAACAAAACTGGGGACTGAAAAGTTGGCTCAGCTGCTTAGAACACTTGCTGCTTTTACAAAGGACATGGGTTCAGTCCATGTCCAGGACATAATATACCCATGTGGGTATATCACACACTCAGTACACATACATTCACACAGGCAAACGCTCTTATTGAAACACTTTATCCACATAAAATTTAAAAATATCTTTGAAAGAATCATGATAGGGAGCTATGATAAAATGAATGGTAGCAGGAAACTACTTTGAACTATGACCCAACACTGTGCCAAACTTGTGGGACAAAGGAAGTTGTGGAAATTTAAAAATCTTGAACGTATATGTTAAGAGAAGACAGGTTGAAAAATCAGTGTACTAAGTACCAGTCCACATTAGAGGGAGAAGAAAAGTAGACTAGAGGAACTAAAGACAACGACAGCAAGAATTACAGAAGACAGAAGCTAGCAAGGTCAAACTCGGCCTACGTAAGACTGCAAGCCTATGGCAAAACGGATCAGGGGAAAATAAGGCTCAAAAATGATAGACATGAAAGGAACATCGCTGCAGATGTTAGAAATACAACCAAGGACAAGAACTTAGTGCTAATAAAGGTGAACACTCACGGTGAATCGTCCTGCGACCACAAGGAAGACAGCATCAGCAACCCCATGAAGTGAACTTCAGGTCACATCAATAGACTAGTGAACCCCATTACACAGGCCAAGGAACACAAATATCCCAACCGTAAACAAATTATCCCAGAACGACAGTCACTGGGTTTACTGCCTAGTTACAGTAGGAAGAAACAGCAAAACAGAGATTCTACAGATAGACTACGCACACGGTGTGTAAGGCAGGGTGCACGTGGTGACAGAGCATTTGCCTAGGATGCTTGTGACCCAGGATCCAAACTCAAGACTGAAAAAGAAGGAAAAAAAAAAAAAAACCGTTCAAGCTCATTCACTCACTCATAAGCAAGAAAATTAAAACCAGTACGAAATCACATATTCACCAAATTAGCAAAAATTAAGCCAGGAAATAATGACACCCCTCATCCAACCGAGGGACGTGTGCTGTCATAACTATTTTGAGAACTGTTTGGCAATCCTAATGTTCCTACAGCCCAGCGATCCCTCTGTATTGCTTCACAGCAGCAGAAGCTTCCGACAACTCAGATCCTGTCAATAGGATAGATGCGTGAACGACAACATATTTATAATGAGACACCGTCTGTGGGGACCAACAACATAGCTACAGCCACCAACATACATTTTTTAAAAGCAGCAGATGAAATGACTTTTAAAGATGAACAGTCACCGTGGTGAGGAGCAGTGACTGACACACCGTTTAACTGACTCGCCCTTCAGACAGGGCATGGCCAGCCTGAGAACTGGACATGCATGTTCTCATGTATTTTTAAGGATTTTGTTATGTGCACACATGCACCTCCCCCTTTCTCTGTGTACACATGCCACACGTGTGTCCACGGAGGCCAGACGAGGGCGATGAATCCCCTGGAGCTGGAGTCACGGGCAGTTTTGAGTTGTTCAACATGGGTGCTGGGAACCCAGTTCAGGTCCTCTGTAAGAGCAGCAAGACTCTTCAGACCGAGTCCTCTGAAGTCATCATTATACATTCATACATATTCTAAAACAAAATTATTTTGTGTAATAGGACATTTGGTCACCCTTAAAATATCAAATCTTTACCCTAAGAACTTTGAAATGCTGCCTTATGTGGAAATGGTCTCTGAAGATGTGATGAAGGATTTATCCAATCGTCTATGACGCCAATTATCTTTAAGAGAAAGGGAACGGAAGGAAATTGCACCGTTCTAATAATGCTCATTGTAAAAAGGACCAAAGTAAACTGGGCATGGTGCTACAGGCCTGTAAGCTCAGCACCCAGGAGCTCAACAGGAAGATGCTGCTGAAAGCAAGCCTGAGTTACAAAGTAAATTTCAGGCTGGTCTGGACTAAATAGCAAGACCCTAACAAACAAAAAACCCAGGAGGAACAAAGGGAGATTTATACACACACGTAAGGTGATGTGAACAGTGGTGGAGATCGGGGTAGATTGGCTGCTAGCCCTGGAAGTCAGTGACCACAGGGAAGAAAAGCAGGGAGTCTTCCCTGGCTCTCTGTGGGGAGTGCGCGCTTCCTGACACCTTTAATTCAGAAGAAAACAGGCTTTACTCTCTTGGTTTCAAACCTGTGAGAGAACAAACTACTGTTTTAATCCAGTTTGTAATTTTTCCAGCAGTTCGGGAAACTAGTTTGTATGGTGAAGAATGGGTAAGAGAGGTCACAGGACTTCTAAGGAGGCTGGCAGAATCCCGGGCGTGTGTGGGTGTCCTGAGGGCCCAGCAGCGCTCAGCAGTCTTCAAGCAGAGAAGAGCGGCACGGTGATGGGTGACTGGGCTTTTGCTTGACAGGCATGGAGGTGAAAAACAATGCCCTCACACTAAGGTATGCCCGGCTTACTCACGCGATTGACTAGGTCAGCGACCTAGTGCAGATTCTGATTGGTCTTCACAATGAAAACCAGGAGTCAGATACAGGGATTAATGCTGAAAGATCAGAGAAGCAGAGCAGCCAGTCACTGTTTCTTACCGCTGTTGAATCCTCAGACCACAGGGGCGATCCTGTCCCTAAGAATCAATCCTCAGACTGAATGCAATGAGCTCCTGCCTCCTCCTGCCTGTGTTCTCTCTGCCTAGCCATATCCCTTCCTGTCTCCATTTCTCTAGTGCTGGATTAAAAGCATGTGACTCCCAAGTACTGGGATTAAAGGTGTGAGCAGCTCTGTTTCTCTTTTAGACTGGAGCAATCTCTATAGCCCAGGGTGGCCTTGAACCCACAGAGATCTGTCTGCTTCTGTCTCCTGAGTGATGGGATTAAAGGTATGTGCCACCACTGCCTGGTCTCTATGGCTGACTGGTGGCTAGTTCTGCACTCTCAACTTCAGGCCAGCTTTATTTGTTAAAGCACAAACAAAATATCACCACAGTGAACAGCTCCAGTCCAATGAAGGAACAGCTGAGTGGGAGATATTAGCCGAAAAACTCAGGGTGAAGCGGTTTAGACGTGGGTGAATGAAGTGTAAAGCACTGGTCCCCACGGTGACTAAGACACTAGTCACATTCTGAGGAACTCAGATCACAGCGCCTCCTTTTCAATAAGTTCTGAAATCGACCAATAAGCACAGCACAATGACTTGAATGAGGCAATTAAATGTTCACAATGCCTTTCTGTTGTCGTGTGGCCAAGCAGCTTAAGCCTGCTCTTGGTGAGCTAGCAGAGCCCACGAACATTTAGGATGCGCCCCAAAGTAAAGGATCCTTGCAACCTTTTGTCAACAGGATCCACTGGTTGGCAGCATACCACTGTTTGTGGGACTCATTAAAATGCAGATTCCTGGATGTAAAATGCAAACCGTGAACACCAAAAGGCACCCGAAAGCTTGGATTATTAAAAATTTTATAGACACATCAAAGTAAATACATAGGAAAATATGGTTAAATCAAAAATGTCAAGCACAAGGCAATGAATCTGTTGTTTGAAAGAAAAAGAAAGAACAGCCCAATAGATTTGCTTTAGAATTAGAACCACAATGGCATTATTACACACCTACCAAAAACCAGTTCCAGTTCCAAATTCTGAGCAAGACACCTAGTGATGAAGAAACTCGTCTCAGACGCTCTTGGTCCACAACCACTTTCTCAGGTTAAAATATCCCTACCATATGATCCAGCTGTTGTTTTTGCTCTTTTGGGGTGGGGGCTGCCACCCAGCTACCAAGTCAATCACATATGGAGGTTTATTTTTAATTACGAATGCCCGGCCTTAGCTTGGCTTGTTTCTTACCAGCTTTTATTAAATTATCCCACTTATGTTTGGCCTTGGGGCTTTTATCTTTCTCTATTACTGTGTACCTTTTCTTTCCTTTTTACTGCATGCCTAGCTGGGTGGCTAGCCCCTGAAGTCCTTCTCCTTCTTCTCATCCCAAGATTCCTTCTCACATTTATCCTCTCTGCTTGGCAGCCCCACCTGTTCCTCTCTCCTGCCTCGCCCTTCATTAGACCATCAGGTGTTTTAGACAGGCACAGTAACACAGCTTCAGAGTTAAACAAATGCAACATAAACAAAAGTAACACACCTTAAAATAACATTCCCTAGCAAGCTGTTCTACTAGTAGTCTCCTTTTTAAAAACTTTACAGAAGTGTACGTCTCCACATGTGTACATGCAGTGTCCACGGAAGCCAGAATAGGGCACTGGAACAGTAGCTAGACGGCTGATTCAGGTGCTGGAAACTGAGGTGTTCTTACCTGTTGAGCCACCTCTCCAGCCCTATTTGCGTGTGTGTGTGTGTGTGTGTGTGTGTGTGTATGTGTGATGGGGAATTTAGTGTCCTGTATGTAACCAAGGCTGGCCTTTAACCTGATACTCTCGCCCCACCTCCTCTATGACGGAATCAGAGGTATTTACTATTTACGGAATGTCCAGGTATTTATCATTATAGTATGTACAGTTTTTTATTAAAATTGTTGTTTTGAGACAGGGTCTCACTATGTGTCCTATCCTAGTTACAGTTTCTATTGCTGTGATAAAACTCCATGACCAAAAACAACGTGGGGAGGAAATAATTCAGTTTACACTTCCCCATCACTGTCCACCACCAAAGAAGTCAGGGTAGGAGCCTGGAGAGAGGAGCTGATGGAGAGGCCGTGAAGGGGAGCTGCTCCGCCCTGGAAAGAGGAGCTGATGGAGAGGCCGTGGAGGAGAGCTGCTCCGCCCTGGAAAGAGGAGCTGATGGAGAGGCCATGGAGGAGAGCTGCTCCGCCCTGGGTGGCCCCACCCACAATGGGCTGGGCCTGCCACATCAATCACTAATTAAGAAAATGACTTATGACCAGATATTATGGAGATGTTTTCTCAACTGAGGGTCCTCTTCTCTCAAGACTCTAGCTGTGACAAGCTGACATAAAGCTAGCCAGTACACTATGTAGCCCTGGCTGACCTTGAACTCACTATGTAGACCAGGCTGGCCTTGAATTCAGCAAGATCTGCTTAGTCCTGCCTCCTGGATGTGGAGTCTAAAGGGGTGTGCCATCACTAATACTTTTGTCCTTTTTTGTTTTTCCCCTTTGAAATAGGGTCTTATCATGTAGTCCAGCCTTTCTTCCAACCCACGATTCTCCTGCCTCAGCCTCCCAAGTGCTGAAGCTGTAGGTGTGTACCACTGAGTCCAGCCAAAGGACCCGTGAGTGTTCAGAGACGGTCATCAGCCTATTCACCAACAGAGGCACATAGCAATTCTGGTAATTTACACAGAACACTCAAAATAAAATATATATATTATGTACTAAGATAAACTCATTTACACAAAATCCTAGAAAATACTCAGAGACAACAGCTGCTGGAGTGTGGATACTGGTTCATCATCTAGACGTGGTGAGCGTCACGAATGCATCTCAGTATTAAACTGTATACCTCAGACATGCTAATATAGACCAACTATAAATGCCATTTTTAAAAAAACTTTTTCCAAATAGGGTTTCTCTAGCCACTAGCTGTCCTGGAACTTGATCTGTAGACCAGGCTGGCCTCGAACTCAAGAGATCCACCTGCCTCTGCCTCCAAAGTCCTGGGATTAATGGTGAGCCACCACCGCCTGGCTCGAGATGCTATTCTTATCCAAGCAAAGTCAAACAAATTCCAACATAAGAGACTCATATGATCATTCTTACTGTGACTAATTTAATCCAACTAGTATTTTCCACTGAGGTGTCAACTCTACAAAGAAACACTGATACTAACCAGAATTTAAGTTACTACAGCATCGATACACAACAGTATAAATATGTGGCTACAAGTCTGCACTGAAGCTGTTTTCACCATGGCAGGTCAATATTTATTTTCTTTTTTTAAAAAATATTTATTTATTTAGTATGTATACAATATTCTGTCTGCATGTGTGCTTGAAGGCCAGAAGAGGGCGCCAGACCTCATTACAGATGGTTGTGAGCCACCATGTGGTTGCTGGGAATTGAACTCAGGACCTTTGGAAGAGCAGGCAATGCTCTTAACCACTGAGCCATCTCTCCAGCCCCCTCAATATTTATTTTCTACTTTTAAAATAGATTTTCTTGACAACTATATAGAGGATGATAATTAGAAAGTTTAGTCTAATTTCCAAACATAATAAAACCATCAATGTTTGCAGATGATAAACATTAAATACCAGAAAAATTTACATATTAAGAATTTACATATTAAATTTTACATATTAAAAATTTACATATCAAGGTTTGAAAACCTGCCAACTTCTATTAATATCAGTAGGTAAAAATGCACACGTGATGTTTATGTATAACAGTAATAAATAATTACAACTCAACTTAGAATATAATCTAATGTAACTATGTAAACAGCACAAGCACTTTTGAGGCTAAGTATAATCATATCTTTATGTGGAAAACAAAACTATAGAGAAACATAGGAGATATAAGTGCAGAAACATACCATGTTCATAAATACAAAACCGTGGCATTATAAACTTATTAATTCTCCACAAATGGATTTATAAACACAATGCAATTCCATACAAATGCTACCTCACAAAGGTCTTTAAGAACTGGATAAGCTGATCCTAAAATGTATACAAGAATAAATGACTTCACCATGGCCAAAACACTGTGGAAAACTAAAAGCCATGGGAAGATAGTCACATAACAAAACAGTGAAAATACAAGCCAGAGAAGGGAGAAGCTACAGCCTCTGTAAATGCCACGGGGTTATACCAAGATGATGTGGGGCACTAGTGACATCCACAGCAAGAAATTCTCACAGAAGAAAATCCTGGCAGCAACAAGCATTGGTCAGAATACTCATTTCTGAGCTATCTGTACCAACTGCATCTCAGAAGGGAAAAGGTTGTTGTTGTAATGCTTTTTTTAAATCTGGCAATTGATCAGTATATTATACATTCACGTACTTTTGGAATTATTACATAAAAACTTTTAATTGTGCCCCAAACATAAAATATGTACTGCTGCCCTTTCCTACAGATTAAAAATCTTTATCATGTGAACTTTATTTAAAAATAAAAACAAACATTAGCTACAAGTCTATCTCTAAAAAGCTGTCTGCAGCTGATCTCTCGGAAGTGGAAGCTTGTATTGAGTTTGTCCTACAAACTGTCTCTGTAGTGTTCACTAAAGAGCAGGTGGAGGGGACAGGTGTCCTTTCTACGTTTACTCTAATTTCAGCACACCACCACTTATTCCACTCACCTTATCAATATCTACCACCAAACAAACACAGTCACACCTAGGTCTGGTGAAGAGAAATCAAATTGCAAACACCGCAAAGGGAGAGGCTTGTATGCTTGAAGCTCTTCCTGCTTCCCCAGCCCCTTGCACTCCAGGCTAACAGTCTAGACATAGCTAACATTCGGCTGAACACAGTTTCACAGCCATTTGCTTTTCGTATGCTTTTTGAGGTCAGTTTAAAAAGACATGAGTGCTTTGCCTGCTTGTGCTTATCTGTGCACATGTGTAGGGCCTGTGGAAGTCAGAAGATGACACTGGATCCCCTTGGAGTTATAGGTGGTTAATAGTTGTCATGTGGGTGCTGAGAATCGAAACTGGTCCAATGGAAGAGCAGCTGGTGCCCTCCACCTCTCCTGCCCAAGGTCAGTACTCTTATTTCCGTGTTTTCAGACACAAATGGAGGTAAGAGGGTACTTCCTCTGGAATGGCCAAGGTTATGTTAGCTCCAGGGTGGAGTGAGAAAAAGAAGATGGGAAGGAAAGGAGGAGGGGGAAGGGGAAGGAGAAAGAGAGAGGGGGAACAGAGACAGAGAGGAGACAGAAATGAAACACAATACACTCAGAGACAGAAATGCATAAACACAGAGAGAGAGATGAGAGACATACATACACTCAGAGAGACAGGGAGAGATAGAGATCACACACACACACACACACACACACACACACACACACACACACACGGCACTGGCAAGGAGGAAATGAGCGTACCTGACTCACACAGCCCAGCCTGGCCTTGGGACTCCAGCTGGATCATGCAGTGCAGGGGGTTAAAGCCAGGGCCTTGTGTACGTAAGACAAGCAGTCTACCCAGTGGGCTATATAATAAGCAGCTGCATTATATAGCAATAGCAATCATAATCTTTGCTATCTGCCTGACCAATTAGAAAATGTGCATCAGGAAACAACCGAAGAGCTATGTCTTCAAATGAGAATGAAGCCCAAAGCACCACAGTCTGTTCTGCTCCCGGACAAGCTCTTACTACCGCTACAAGTCTACGTCCTGCTTAGGAAACCAGTGTGGTTCTGCAGTGCTCACCCTGAGGCTGAGGGCTCGCTGCGACATAACAACTGGGCACTCTTTACTTTAACTTCTTTATTGTTTGCAGTATTAAACACAAATTCTTACAGAGCCGCTTTGCCATGAATAAAGCAACAGAATAAGGTACTATCTCATGATGTACTTTACACGCATACCTCCCTGTAAAACAGAAGTCTGGATCCCTGTACAACAAAAAGCTGAGGAACAAAAGCACTGTATTCTGAACATACCCCAACGTGTGTGTAAAGACAGCACACACACACACACACATCCAGCTTACTTAGGTTCCTTTATGAGCATAATTCCTTAATCATCTCTTTGTGGAATAAGAATGAATATTAAGAAGTATGAAATCCGAACAGCATTTATTTTCACCATATCAATGTTAAACTCAGGAGAAGCAACTTCATTGACTAAATGTTGACTGTTTCAAAAGTAAAAGGCAACCTTAATTTTTAGTGACCCTATAACCAGGGTCTTGAAGAAAAAGGTTGATTTTTATCCCTTGGCATGAACAAAGACATCAAACAAGGGTCACTGAGAATGCCTACATATATAAAGCCATCGTTGGGAATGATGCTCTAACATAGCAAGCCTAAGAAACCACCAGAAATAACTGTGACAGAAGCGCCAAGTTAACACTACACGTTTGTTAGAATTTCCAAGTCCTTGCTCCTAAGACAATCTTAGTACACCTAATAAGTATAGCAGGTCATTTAGAAAAAACATTTAAAATATATACTCAGTCTTTGCAATTCAAATTTTTTAACATGAACAATATTCAGATATAAAATTGTACTAATTTTTTTTCTAAATACAAATTATGCAATCAAGGTTTTCTTAAACAGGCCATGCCTTAGAGATACGATGTGTACAAACTAACAGTAGTGTATATTCCAAACCCATTCTTCCTATATTATGACATGACATAACTTTTCTGAATGAAGGTTTATATTAAGGCTTAAGATGTAAACACTTTAGAAGGTAACTTAGTGAAATTACTGTTCACTTAAAAATAAGTATCATCTCATAACAGGTTCCTGAATGTTCAAACTTACATGTACAAATACATTTACATCTTACATTTCTAGAAAAGGCACATTTTATATAGAAAAGCAGCAAAATCTTAAACCCACCAATTTACTGAAAAAACCATTACTTTTTATTAGAAACAATAATGCTTCTCAAGATGTTGGCAATAAAGCATAGGATAGCACACATTTCATACAGTATTTAGTTATATTCCAGAAGGGGGTGGGACGCCTCCTTGGCTGTGGGAAGCTGACGTATTTGATGGACTATGTAAGCTGGTCTCCTTGTACACAAACCAAGCATTTCCTCCCCAAAGTATCATATTCAGAAAGCCAAAGATCTATGAAAGAGGGAAACAAATATAAAAATCTAATGTTTGCTTTAAACTACATACAAATTAGAATAAAAGACAAAGTCTATACATACAGCCCATCGTACAAATTTTGGATGCATAATAATTTATTATACCCAACTAACCTCTAAATCTGTAACATAAAACAACAAGAAATGGCAACCTTTTCTTTCTGCACATAGGTTCCCATTTGAGAAAAATGACTTTAGACTCTGGTACCCAGGGTGAAGAGGGGCAACAGGAAGCCGAGTCTGCACCTGCACGGTTCTCACTTTTCTTGCATTCCGAATGGTTAGAACCTCATTTCCCTCCCTCTTCTGACTGCCCTCTGCTACTCCAACAGCGGCAGCCAGAAGTGTACTCTCCACACCCTGCACTGACCAACACGCACGCAGGACTCACTGAACCTACGGGGTCCTTCAGCACCAGTGACGGTGACTTACAAGTACGAGTGGGGTGAGAAGCTGAGGAACTAGAAAACTTTACTTTTTCTGTGTAAGTACACTCATAGCACTGCCTGTCAACACAAACTACAAATATTGGCTTTGACATCACAGAGTTATTATCAAGAACATGGGTAAACAGCTTTATAAAGTAATACCGACTTCATCTTATGGGAAAGTATTTTCTGGCAAGTCTTCCAAAACAGATAATATTCAACGTTATTGGCAAGTTCAGTTTGATGAACAGTAGAAAAATATTTAATGAATCAGACATATTAAATTTTACAGATTTGAGAAACTTTAAAAATGTCAGTTCTATGTTCTCTTAGTAAACCAGACTTAAGAGAACAGTGCAAAGTCAGATTTGGTTCAAAAGCTGTGTCTCCTCAGAGGAACATAACACATTTCTCAGCTGTACAACGAAGCTAACAACTGCTTTTCATATTCCTCTCAGAGTGGCTGAGTAACTTCAGATACTATAGCACAATGGCTAGCACAAAATTTCAATAAAAGTTACCATTGCTAGTGTCTTTTAGTCTCTAAATCTTGGTTACAGGTCACACTTTTCACAAGTATATATATATATATATATATATATATATACACACACACCTAGAACCCATGTGTCTCATATATATATATATCCCTAGAACCCACATGTCTCATATATATATCCCTAGAACCCACATGTCTCATATCTATCTATCTATCTATCTATCTATCTATCTATCTATCTATCTATCTATCTATCTATATATCTCCATCCCTAGGACCCACATGTCTCAGTAAGAACCAATTTACTCACAGAGATTATTACAAGTTACTTTCTTAAATGCTGTTCTATTAAATGAAGCGCACTGTGCAAGCAACAGATACTCACCACAGACACATTCAGGGATCCCATACTCGTCACAGAGTCAAAGTAACACAAGGGTTCTTGTGGCTGCTGACAGGGAGCAAGCTCCTTAATAATATTCTGTCCGGTAGCTATCTTAATATCTGTAAGAGCTTTAGCCCAGGCCGAGGAACTCACCAGCCACAGAAACGTGGCAACAAGAGTAACAATAAAGTCCTAGAGCAAAAATAAGCTCCAGTAAGTGAGCAATCAATTTAAAAGCAACACAATTCCTACAAGCAATAAAGAAATCAGGATTATGTTTAATCCCATAGTATCGATGGTCCTCATGACAGACTTTATTTAAAAGGTTGCATTCAGTCTAATCATTATTGGTGTTTACTATTTCTAGAGCACCATGCCAGAGACACAGTAAGACTTAATCATCTCCTTAGAAGTCTACAATTTAGATAAGCGTGGTGGTGCACGCCTTTAATCCCAACACTCGGGAGGCAGAGGCAGTAGATCTTTGTGAGCTAAGGCCAGCCTGGTCTACAGAGCAAGTGCCAGGACAGGCTCCAAAGCTACAGAGAGAAACCTTGTCTTGAAAAAAAGAGAAGTCTACAACTTAAAATTTTATTTTTGAGGCAGTGTTTTGCTAGTCTTGACCTCAGAGTCATCGTCCAGATATAATTTTGGCACGCGTGCACGCCCACAGGCACACGTGGACAACACTTCAGACAGGCTGTCTAGCGAGAAGGCCCCAGGACCACCTATCTTCTCTGCACGTAACACTGAAGCTAGAGGCACACCTGCCCTCGCCCACACATCACGCGCGTGCTGGAGGTCTGAGCTCAGACCCAGCTCTCACAAGTGCTTTCATCCGCTGAGCCACCTCTCTATCCCCGAAGTCCACTTCTTATGCAAAAAGGTCGAGTTTTCTAAACTGTCACCACAATCTCAGGAATACACTGAGTCCTCCTTTCCCCTGCTGAAACGATAAGAACACTTTCCATCATCTTTTTGTTTTGTTCTGTTTCTTGAGACAGTCTTGCAATGTAGCATTGGCTGGCCTGGAACTAAGAGAGATCCAACTGCCTCTGCTTCCTGGGGACTGAGGGCATGCACCCTAGACCAGGTGTTTTCCATCCATCACCTTTTATCAACATCCTAACTGCACAAGTCTTTGGCCCAGCTTAGACCTAAAAACAACCCTACCATTTCTTCTTTTTCAGTTACCCACTTCACTCCCATCATTACTTGAATTACTTAGATTGTAAGATATAATTCCTTGCATATACAATATAAACCCCTTCCCATGTGCAGTTAAAATTCTCAATCTTGTCAAAAATAATTCTCCAAGGGACGGATTACTGAAGTGGTTTAAAAAAATAAAAGAACACAAACCAATCTTTTAAGTTTAAGAACGTTCATTAGGGGTTAGAAAAATGGCTCAGTGGTTAAGAGCATAGGCTGTTATTCCAGAGGACCCAAGTTTAATTTTCAGCACCCATAGGGTGGTGCCTCACTTCCTCTAATTCCAGATTCTGGGGATCTGACACCCTCTTCTGGTCTCTGTGAACCCTACACATGCAGGCAAAATACCTATATATAGAACATTTTAAAAAATTATAGGGGCTTTAATTAGGGAGGAGAAGAAAGGGGAATACGGAAGGAGGGTAAAATAATAGGATGTCTGAAGTTATCAGGAACCATATTATTATCTAACCACATAAAATGAGAGAGAGAGAGAGAGAGAGAGAGAGAGAGAGAGAGAGAGAGAGAGAGAGAATATAAATGAAGTTTCCTATTTAGGTCAACAATGTTCCCTCAAGAGACAAGAACCATAGACTTGCTAACAGAAACTCTAACACCAAGAGTTGGTCAGCGTTGTCCAAGAGACTCCCAAACATTACAGGCTATTGCTGTTGCCCTTGGTTGCCCCCTGGAGATGCAAGGTAAGTTCCCATTGCTGACAACACTGCATTTCTGACACAGAACCCAGAGGACCTGCACTAGGGGAGCTCTCATGGTCCAGTAGGCACCATGCACACTTACAAGGGAAGGAGGCAGCCAACAGTCCTAGTCAGCTCTGCTATGAACCACAATGACCAGAGGGAAATCGTGCCTGGTACTGGAAAAGCCTAGCCGACTACCCAGAGCCAGAGAAATCATGGATCTTGACGGTAACCTACAACTGTCACCTGACTAAATAAACCACTCTAATTCCTAACTACATTCTAAGTATCTACCTCTATACCCACAGACATCACAGAAAACCACAGCTCTGGCATCCAAGGTTCAGGGATTCTGAGAAGAGGAGACAAGAAGACTGTAAGAGTCAGAGGAACAGGAGGCGGCTGTGAGATCATGCCTCCAAGAACGTCAGAGATCTGAACAAGGATGACCCCAGGAGACAAGCTTGTAAGGAAGGAGGGAGGCTCAGGGCTCAGCGGAGACAGGGAACTCTCAGAGTAGAAGTGGTCAGTCCTGAAGTCACCCACACACAAGCAGCATTACATGAGCCGAGCAAGTTCTAGTCACATATTTAGGAAAAAAAGTAATAACAATCAAAGAGGCCATGAATTTCAGAGAGAGTAAGGGGGATACAGAGGAGGGGTTGGAAGTAGCAAAGGGAAGAGGGGAAATGATGCAATTATAATTTCAAAAATAAAATACTACTACAAAAATTTAAAAGACAATGTTCATTTTATTAACAAAAAGATGAAACAGTACCTTTAGAAGTTCAGAAGTTTTCTACTGAATCCTGTTAATTATTACATTCTCAAAAATAAACATGAAGGTTTTAGTACTTTAGCTTTTTTTTTTTTAACAGTAATAACAAGACAAAGAAAGAAAGAAAAATCTCCTTACCCAATCTTTTCTGCCAGGGAAATAAAATACTGCCCACTGGACTGGTTTCAAAACCTAAACACTCAGAGTGTGAACTGTGCACTGTGACGTCCTCTCAAGTCTCACCTTATGTGGTTGTCCTGTGAACTAATGAACTAAGTATGAATTTAGTTATAAATAATAGCTTTGATGCTCCTCTACACATATAGGATATCAAGGCATCTGCTCAGGTATGTTAGCAGCAGAGGCCAAGAAATGAGTTCTAAGGCTTATCACTGAAGAATTCTTTAAAAAATAATAATAAAATTAAAATTTAATTATCTTGGACCAGGGAGATAGTACAACAGATAAAGGTGCTTGTCACCAAAGCTGACAACCTGAGTTAGATTCATGGAAGGAGAGAACAGATCATGCAAGCTGTCCTGACTCCACATGTGTACACAAATGGAAATGAATGCAAACTTTTTTAAAGACCTTACTTATCCCACCAGCCTCCTTTTAACCATATGACGAACAGTATTTGTGCTCAGAGGACAAACTAAGGGCTAACTATACAAGCATGGCTGTTTGCAGTACTTGAGCCTCTGCAGCCGACCCTCTCCCCTGCACGCCTATCCTCTGCAGCCAACCCTCTCCCCTGCACCCCTATCCTCTGCTCTGTTTCTGCTGCACACAGACATTTCCTAAGAACTTCTTGTCTTCTGGAAACTTGATAAAAATGTCACACTAAAAACATTCCCTTGACGATAAAGTTATAACTTTGACAAAAAATATGTCAAATGCCTTAATTTTCATCCTTTTGAATTCTTGGCTAAAACATCTGCTTTTCTCCTGCTTATGCTTATTTTCTGTGTGTGTGAATATAAGTGCTTGTCTGTGTGTATGTGTGTGTGTGTGTTTGTGTAGGCAGATGGCCGGCTCAGAGAACTCCGCCGTGTGCTGGGCTGCACACCTGTAGTGAGGTGAGCTCAGGCCCTCAGGCTCAGATAGCAAACACTTTACCAACGAGCACAGCCATTTTCCCAGCCCACAGGCTATGCTCTTGAAATCTGATTCGCTGACATTTAGATTAAGGCACCACATCCACCTATCTCAAAAAAATAGTAACTTTTCTAAACATGGAGCATAAAATAAACTCTGTGGAAGAAAACTGAGCGACTACTTTGGTCCCTGCTCCTAGACCCTGTCACACGGCAGACCACGGTTTGCACATAGCGGTCTGCAATGCAGTGAGTGACCTGCAGCTTCTGGACTCCAACCGGTAAGTTAATATGATTCATCAAAGATTTTAGAATTTGGAAATCCTTTTTTTCTGTGTTTAAATTTTGATATTCCTGACTTGTTGCACCATTAAATCATCTGCTACTTTATAAAAAAAAGTACTATATTAAAAAAGAAAACCTAGACTCAAAAATCTGAACCCGAAATACTTAAAATACTTTAGTACAGAATTGAGAATGTTAATTAACAACAAACTTGTAACTTATCCTTGTTATATTTAAAATTTGGGTATATAAAAATTTACTTTTATTATTTTAAATTGTGTGTGTGTGTGTGTGTGTGTTTCTAGGGAGGGTAGGGAGCATCATTAAAGGGTACTGCATCCCTCTGGAGCCAGATATGGGGGCTGGGAAATAAACTCAGGCCTTCGAGTAGAACAGTATGTGCTCTGATCTGCTGAGCCATCTCTACAGCTCCAGAATTTTACTTTTATAAACAAGAAGCACCCATTTTTCTTGGCATGGTAGTACAGACCTGTATTCCCAACACTTAAGAGCAGAGACAGAAGACCAGAAGGTTTAACGTTATCTATGGCTAACTAGCAGGCCAGCCTGTCTCAAAAACAGCAAAACAACAACAAAAAATAAGAACTCATCCTATGTTATACTAGCAAAAACCATCAATGAAACCAACTGTGAAATATCTACATGACCAATAACATCACTCTAATACAGAAAAATACTTCTGAAAAAAAATACAGAAAAAAACCCAGCTAGATAGATTGTTTTACTTTTATCATAAAGAAAGCACTCTAAAATCGAGTACATTTACACGATGGAGTACTACACAGCAGAAAAAAAATGACATCTTGAATTCTGCAAGAAAATGGATAGAGCTAGAAAACATTATTTTGAGTGAGGTAATCCAGACACAGAAAGACAATTATCACATGTATTCACTCATAGGTGTTTTTTAAACATAAAGCAAAGAAAGCCAGCCTACAAACCACAATCCCAGAGAACTTAGACAACAATGAGGACACTAAGAGAGACTTACATAGATCTAATCTACATGGGAAGTAGAAAAGACAAGATCTCCTGAGTAAACTGGGAGCATGAGGACCTTGGGGGAAGGCTGAAGGGGAGAGGGAAGAGGCAGGGAGGGGAGCAGAGAAAAATGTAGAGCTCAATAAAAAAAAAAAAAGAAAAGAAAGAAAGAAAGCACTCTACAAACTAGATCTTAATACTGACTAAAGTGCAATAATTTTTAAATTACTGGATAAAATACAAGAAAGGGTTGCTTTATTTAGTAAAAAGGAATTTTTTTGGTATAACAAAATGCAAAATAAAACTAAACAAAATACACTTTACAAATGAAGAATTTTCCCCAGGACTCAGTAAGCAGAGCCAAGTGGCTCTCTTTGAGTTCGAGCCTGGTTTAGTCTCGAGAGCAAGTTCTAGGACAGTCAGGACTACACAGAGAAACACTGTCTTGAAAAACAAAACAAACAAGCAAAAAATTAAAAATATTATCAGTATGATCAATCTAGTCACTTTTTAAGGCAAAGCCCGAACTGTCCAAAGTTATAGATTCCTAATCTGTAATGAATAAACACTTCAAAATGTAATTAATAGCCAAAAATATTTATGGAAACAACCAGCTTTCTTCTGCTTTTCCAGACAAGAAATAGAAAACATACATGTGTAAAAAATGATTTTGTTCTTTACTTACCATTTATATTCTATAATCCAAGCAGCAAAAGTTAAAAATAAATTGGTAAATATATCGTATCTCAAAAATTCCTTCATATTAAAGCAGCCTTCTTTTTAAGGTAAATTCACGACTTCTTTGAAGACTTCAGTGCTTTTTTTTCACAGATACAAATGACTAGCATAATCATAAGACCCTCCGCACTGACTTTAAAGTTATTCCTTTATAGTGGAGGTCTAACACAAACCATGGCTTATCTCTGGACTTGCCCCTGATAACCCTTATTCTTGAAGATTATCTTAGTTCTAGATCAGCAGAATCTGAAGCTCTAAGAAAGGGATGAAGATCTCAAGTCCAAATCCTTTGTTGGTATCTCATAGGATCCGCTGTAACTCGCTGATATCAGGATAATGAATATAAGAATTATCTGGTCAGAATTTAGCATAAAAGCAGCCATATGCAATGCATGTATAAGGGGTCGAGTATTGCTAGACAACGTCCTATTTAAAAAAGTCAGATCTGATCTTTGGGCCACACTTTGCTGATAAAGAAAACAGAGCTCACTTAAAATGGTAGTGCATAAAAGGGGTTTTGAGGAAAGAGAACAAAGATGTGAAGCAGAAATGAGACCTGCAACTCTTCAAATTAAAGACATCAATTTCTTAACTTTTAGCTACTTAAAACTTATGGATTTATCAAATATTCAAGAGTTTTCCAGGTCAGGCTATGACATTGGACTAAGCCTGATGACTGGAGCGAGCTCTCCTTTGCTCCCACAGCGCACCCAAGATCACTTACAATCATGGGCAGCTTGCGGCTCTCCCGGTAGAGGCTGGTGTAGCCCACGTAGAGCACTAGGGCAGCCATGCAGTAGAGGAACACGAAGACGGCAAAGGTGACGTAGAACTGCGCAGAGGAGGAGTAGTCACCGATGAGGACGTTGTTTTCCCACGTCACATTACACACGGTGCCACTGGAGTCTAAGTGGAAGGACGCCCGGTTCAACCTATAAAAAATAAATACACAAACTGCTGGACTCCAGCAGAGAAATACTGACATTTCAAAATAAATTCCCAAATATACTAAAAACATTCTCTTTTTAAAAAATATTCAAATACTTAACTAAAACAAAAATTTCATACTACACAGTCCCATAAATTTATTCAGTAATAGGTTTATGACAGAGTCACTACAAATGGAGTCCAACAGTTTTAACATTATTTATATTCTAGGAGGCAGAGGTCTGGGCCACTAGTTCTAGGAGAACCAATCAATACGATCTTCTTCTTCCTTTTTTAAAAAAAGATACTGTCAACCAACCTGGAGGCCCAGTTTTAATTTTTATTTTATGTGTGGATGTTTTGCCTGCATCAATGTCTGTGTACCACCTGTGTGCCCATGCCTGCAGAAGCCAGAGGAAGGCATCAGATCCTCTGGAAGTAGATTTCAGACAACTGTGAGCCATATATGGGTGCTGGGAATTGAACCTAGGTCCTTGGAAAGAGCAGCCAGGGCTCTTAACTGCTGGGCCATCTCTCCAGCCCCACAAGTCATATTTAACCCTTGATTAATTAGTTGCTAAAGGAAAATTCACACTGCCTTACATTTACCCATTTGTAAGTTATAAACCCAACTGTCATTAAGGATGACGGTTACTGTAACCAAACAAGTTAAGTGGTAGAAAAGGTTAGATGATTAGTGAGCTCTCAGGATATACAGACCTTTAATGTAATATTTTATTCGCAGAGCATAGCAGTGTAGGCCTTTGTTCTTAGCACACAGGGGAACAGAGAGAGGCAGATCTCTACGAGTTCTTGGGCCAGCCTAGTCTACACAGCAAGTTTCTGACCAACAAGGGCTATATAGTGAAATCTTGCCTCAATTTTTTTTATTTATCAAAATATCCTTAAAAGATTACACTTCCAATTTATTGGACAGAAAATCGAGTCTTTGTGAGATATCAAGTAAAGCCAAGCAGAGAAGACTCAGACACAGATGTCCCCCACAGACCTTCCAGTGGAAATGGAAGTAACACAAAAGAGACCTGCTGCTGCTATGCACCTCTCAAAGTCCTCTAAACGTAAAATACATATGATTTTATACTTGAGAAACAGTATGCTTTGTGTATGTCTTAAAATGACACAGAACACTATTAGTTCAGGAACTGCAGAGGCATGCGGAATATGTGTTGATAAACCGAGTTTGCTCACTAACAGAACAGTCTCCATTTTCCTCCATTTCTGATCTACTGTCATGTGACAGAATGTCAAGACAATGTCACAGTACTAAACGTTTCTAACGTCCGCTTTCTGCTATCATTTGATCTATCCACCCCATCCCTTTCTACCTTTTTCTCTCTTTTGAGACAGGGTTTTCCTATGCTGCCTCGAACTTGTAATGTAGACTGGGGCAGTCCTCCTGAGTGCTGACATTAAAGGCACGTGCCACCACACCTGCCTCGCTGCTGTGACTTTAGTATGATAAGTCTTATGTAAGCTCACTGAACGCTTGGCTCCCTGGTGACACTGTCATGGCAGGTGCTGGAGGAAACGGCGTTTGGGACATCTTGTTTCAGCATGAGATGAAGAGCCGCCTTTGCCACAAACTCTGTAGTGATTCCGCCCAAGGTCACGAGGCTGACTTACTACCATGGTACAGCCTCTTGAAACCGTGGGCCAAAGCAGTAATGAATAAACTTCCCCTTTGTATATTTTCTTCATCAGACACCAGAAAAAGTTTGCAGATAGGTGATGTGGGATTCCCATCCACCTGTGAATATGTTTTACTGCCATTGGTTAATAAAGAAGCTGCTTTCAGCCAATGGCTTAACAGAGTAAAGCTAGGTGGGAAATCCAAACAGATGTAGAGAAAGAGAGTAGGTGGAGTCAAGAGAGATGCCGTGTGGCTGCGCAGGAACCTTGCTGGTGAACCACGAGCCTCGTGATAAAATATAAAATAATAGAAATGGGTTAATTTAAGATGAAAGAGCAAGTCACAAATATGCTTAAGCTATTGGCCAAACAGTATTGCAAATAATAAAGTTTCTATGTGATTATTTTGGATTTGGGTGTCTGGGAACAAACAGTCTCCATCTACAGACAGGCACCGGTCTGCACCATAGTCTAAGTAAAAACTCACAAGTGAAGATCCAAATCCAAACTATTCTACCACCTTCCATGAGCAAATGCTGGAGAATATGTCCCAGTTCATGCAGTGAGAGCTGAGGCAGGCAGGGTCTGCTCCCCAGACCCCCTTGGAGTCGTCTTGCCTTGACTTCCCAAGGGCCGTGACTGCAGAGTCCAGAGCAGTTGTTGGAAACCCTAGTCACTGCATATGGAGTTAAAACAGTGATAAACAAGTAAAGACAGCTCACCTGAACGGGTATCCAAACGCCGCTGTAGCCGTCTTGTTCACAACACCCTTAGAAGGACAACTCACTAGAATCTCGGTTTTGCCCTTAAACCCGCCACAGGTGGCAAAAGCAAAGATGGAAGCAAACTACATAAAACGAGACCAAAACACAGAAAAAAGAGAAGCATTACTATACCAAACAAAAGTCATTAAAACATAGTACACTGATCACTAAGTATTCTAGAAATTACTAGCCACATGCTAACAACATTACAAAACGTGAGTATTTTCCTGAGTATATAAAATACACTAGCCCATACAGTAGGAAATGCAGAGAAGACTTCTGGAGCATTGTGGCAGAGGCAGGACTGCTGTGAGTTCAAGGCCAGCCTGGTCTACACAGATGCAGAGAATTCCAGGACAGACAGATAATAGAGACCCTTTCTCAAAAAAACAAAAACACAAAGCAAAGAAATTCAAATAAGACTCATTTTTCTCTATCAAAATTTTAAACAGGGGTAAAAGGAAGGTGTTTTTGTTTGGGGCTCAAGTAACTGGTATACTGTTGGAATCAAGAAGTTGTATAGGACAACACTCTTTTCTAACTCATGAATGTGTGAAATATCACTTTCAAGTATTTTTGGGTTTCGATACATATGCTTAAAAATATAATAATGCTTCCTTAATTCTATTTATAACAGAGGAAACCAAGAAGCATGTTACGTATCACTAGAGAGTCATATAAACAAGAATTCATTTATACAATAGGATAAACTTTTAATTACTAAAATATTAGAGATTATTTAATAACACAGCAACATGCTCATAACATACAGAATGTTCATACATTATATATGTATCCGCATCTACACACACAAAGAGGGTACAACATAGAAATTTTTATTAAATTTTTACTAAAATTTACATGAAAAATTTTAATAGTGATCATCTTTTAGTACAACACAAGATACAAGATTTAATTTCTTTTTGTCTTCTAAATTTTTTCCACAACAAAAATACTTTGCTTTGGGTGCTATCATAACTAAAAATTCAGTAATTCAGTAAATGTCAATATTTCTTATTTTCAAAATACATGTGGAGCCTACCCATCACCTCCTAATCTAGATGACTATCCAGTCGCCTCTCGGCTGGAGTCTGCACTAACAGCCTCGATTTTGATTCCTTCTTTGCCACACTTCAGAGCCCTGCAGTATGCACACATGTGTGAGCAGACTACCTTCCATGGGCTGAGCCCTCGAACACCCTTTACTTCCCTCATGTCTTTAACTCTGTTACACTGATTGCTATTTTCCCTTTCCCTTAACTTTCTACACACTTCCTATCTGGGGGCTGGTCACTAAACACCTCCTTCAGGGCCTTCCTTCGCTGTTCCTTCTGCCTGAAACACATCCACTCCTGCATGTAATCTCAGCAGAGCTGTTCTCCTTCATGCCCACCTCTAACACTAACCCCCTGAGTGCTGGAAGCACAGGCAGGAGCCACTATACCCAGCACGTGTGTCTCCCATGCCACGTGCTAGGGTCTGAATCCAAGACCTTGAGCAAGCTTTGGCACGTGCTCTTCCACTATACCCTCAACACCCCCCCATTCTGGAGACTACAAGGGCATGGGACCAATACAACCACATGACTGAGCTTGGAAGTGGAACTGTGAAGGCCAGCAGTCATGAGAGCCAGAGGCTGTAAGATTAATACAGCTCTGGCCAGTAGCTGACAAGAACCTCAGAAGCCCTGAACCCAAGGCCTCTGATTCCTTCCACATAGAAACCATGAGGTAATAAATATCTGTGGTTTAAGTTGCTGTGCTGGGGCATTTTTCTATCCGGTGACAGATAACCAAGTAAAGGGCTAATCAATACATGGCTTAAAGGAGCCACAATCTAAATGAAAAAGCCTTTAAAAAGGAAAACCTGCAACCATGCAGAATAATTTAAGGCACTAACCATAAAACAGTTAATTTCAACTACAGTAGAAAGTTTAAAATCAAAAGTCAATTTTTGAATATAGAGCAAGCTAAAAAGTAGATGAAATGCTTGTAATAAAAAGTCACAGAACTAGAGAGAGGGCTCAGTGGTTAAGTGCTGCTCTTCCAGAGGTCCTGAGTTCAATTCCCAGCAACCACATGGTGGTTCACAGCTATCAATAGTGGGACCTGATGCCCTCTCTGGCATAAGGCTGTACATGCAGATAGAGCACTCATATATACAGAATAAATAAATAGATAAATAAATCTCTAACAAAAAGGTGCCTGAAGATCTAAGGAGACCCTTTCTCGTACTGAGCCTTCTCTATGAATGCGCACAGCAATACTGTTTATATCCAGGGGAGGAGAAAGCAGCAGGAAAACTGACCATAGAAGCACACTCTTACAGTGCAAAGGTATAACCAAATGAGATACCCTAGCTACCATCCTGTTCCCTGTCCTCTTGCACTGTCCGCAAACCATTTTTTAAAAGATTTATGTGCATGAGTCAAGAGTTTTGCTTATATGTGTCTGTGTACCACAAGAGTGCTGGTGACTCAGAGGTCAGAACAGGGTGATGGATCCCCATGAACTGGAACCATGGATCGGGGTGAGCCGCCACACAGGTGCTAGGAATCAAATCTGGGTCCTTTTCAAAAACACATGCTTTTAAAAGTCAAGCCATCTCTCTAGCCCTTCATTCTTAAAAATTAAAACAAAACAAAACACCATAAAGAAAAAAGTTACAAGAGCTACAGCTTACCACATCAATATAAAGGAGTTGCAGAAATCTAATGCTGAATTTAAAAAAAAATCAGGTTGTCTAAGATTATACAGAATATGAACTTTCAAAAAAGTTTGTTAAAGATAAAGATCACTTTCCAAATGAGGGTGGCCTTCAGCTCACAGAACTGTGTCTTACTGTCTCCACTTCTATGCTCTGGCTTACACCAGCAGATCTAGTCTAGAACCACTTAAAAGACACATTTTTTGTATCACATCTGCAATGCTTTGCTTAGGCCCTTACTGGTTTTCACTGGACTCACTCAACAAACTTTTGCTGTTTCTAATTTTATTCCAATCAGCACACATCTTCCATTGTGTGGGCTCTAAAGCTACAGCACCCAATGAAAACAACCACCAGACACAATGGCTGCTGAACTGTGAATGCTGCCCTCTAAACTATAACATGCTGTACGTGTAAACTACATAAACTGGGGCTGGGAATGTAGTCAGTTGTTGTCATAGCTCGAGTTTCTCTTGCTACAAAACACCATGACCAAAAAGCAAGTTGGAGAGGAAAGGGTTTATTCAGCTTACACTTCCACAGTGCTTTTCATCACCAAAGGAATCAAGACATGAGCTCAAACAGGGTAGGATCCTGGCGGCAGGAGCTGATCCATGGAGGAGCACTGCTTACTGGTTTGCTTCTCATGGCTTCTCACAGAACTCAGGACCACCAGCACAGGGGTGGCACCGCCCACCATCAATAACTTATTAACTTCACCTTTATGGCTAAAACAACATTAAATTACTCTGTAACGTATGTTTGTTTGCTGTGTTTTACTTTTTGGACAAAGTTACTTTAGAAAAGCTGTCACACTAATCTGAAATAGCAATCTGATCACGTAGCCTGGTTTAAAGGGAGTCAGTCCTCCAATGCTTTTCGGGTCCGTATTTAAGAAACAAATTAAACACCTATCACCATGTCGTGAATGGCACAGCTACTGCAGTCACAACCTTTTCTCCAGATTTAGTGGAACCATGTTCTCTGTCAGGTACTGTTATGACTGACACTCTGAACTGTTACTGCTTCTGGAACATGCCAGGATCTATGCTAAGTTGTATGCATAAATTTCTACCTAATTTACCGCGGCACTGACTTGGACCGCTACAGACACTAGTCTATCCAGTACTAACTCTACCACTAGAATTTTCCTTGTGCATTTTGTTATGTAACAAAGACTTTGGTTTTTTAATACAGAAATTAGAGAGCACTGTACTATCCTATCAAGTGTTGCTTTCATGCTAGTAATTCTTGTATTCTTTTTACCCAGAAAAAGGAACAAGGCGCACATTTATAATAACTGAAATACCCAAGGTAATTATTTGAGTAACCATACAACCAACACTCTATTTTTATTGTACAGAATGTCTGACCAAGATTAGAAGTTATATACTAGCTGAGAGTGGAAGTACATACCTTTAATTCTAGCACTTGGGATGCACAAGCAAGTAGATTTCTGAGTTTGAGGCCAGTCTGAGCTACATAGCAAGTTCCAGGCCAGCTTGGGCTGTATAAGACCCTGTTTCAAATAACAAAAACCCAAATAAACAAAACCCCACCAAAACAGTAAGTTATATACTGGCTGCCCACCAGTAAAACCTGACTATGCTAAACTTGCATAATTCTTTCAGTATTTATTTTTAAAGTGTAAATTTATCATTAAACTTGGGATGCTGCACATAAACCTGGGCTTCCTGCTTTTCCTGAGCACACATGGGAAAGCTGGAGATAACGCAACATCAGAATCACTCTCACAGAGAAGCAGTCATACAGAACAGGAGTGACATCAAAGACAGGGCAGGCACTTTCCAGACCGGCTCGCTCTCTAGTGTCTGACAACCTGCAGGAAGCACGTGGTAAGAAAACTATAGTCTTTTCAGCCGCTCACTTCTCCTGGGTGCTATGAACACGATGATCTGAACCAGCCAATAATAAACGACACTAATTCCTGGTCCCCTGTGAAATTCACTTTCCTCCGCTAACCAAGAGGAATGAAAGCACAGACATGGGATTCTCTCTTCAGCTGAACATCTTTTTAAACATTTTAACTTTTTAAAAATTTATTATTATTAGTTTTTCAAGACAGAGTTTGGAGCCTTTCCTGGAAATCGCTTTGTAGGCCAGGCTGGCTTCAGACTCACAGAGATCCCCCTGCCTCTGCCTCCTGAGTGCTGAGATTAAAGGTGTGCACCACCACTGCCCAGCTACATTTAAACTTCTGTTCACATAGTTCTAGAGAGAATTAGAACTTTATTGCTGGGCCTGCATGTTAAGAAGGTCGTATGTGGATGCAGTGGACTAGCTATGTTCTGGATCCTACACCTGGAAGAACAGAGCAATAACCTCACTTATTTTCTTGTTTTTAGTCTTCATATATTCCAACGTGAGTATCCTGTCTACACAGGTTTATGGAATAAAGTAGCTGTAACCAAATGAACCTTTACAAAATGGAACTATGTGCTAGGGTGTGTAGACTGATAATACATTCACACACAAAAGAACGGAAGTCACACTGTGAGATAAAAACAGAGTCTATTTTATCAAACTAGAATAAAAAAATGATTGCAATACGAGGATTTTTAAAAAATGAGGATTTAAAAATATAAGCTAGCTGGGGTGGTACATATTTATAATTCTAGCATTCAGGTGTTGGGAGCAGAAAGATCAGGATTTCAAGGAATGCAGCCCCAGCTACAAATCAAGTGTGAGGCCAGCCTGGGCTACCTGAGACCCTATCTCAAAGATGTACAAAAGGAAACAAAATATATGAATGTAAATTTGTCCTAAATATACATTATGCCTTAAAGTACTATCATTAAAATGTATACCCAAACTACAGATGCATAGAGGGCTTTGTGCAAAAATGTTTGCACTGATAAAATGTTTTCATGTAGGAAAAACCTGGGGACACCCGATATTTTCAGTGAACTACCTATCCTATCGACAGGCACAATACTATCTCCTAGTCATATACTTTGCTTATTCTCAGAATTCTACTGGAGATACTGAGCTCCTCTAAGTGAGAGAGCGGGAACAAAGCACTTCCAGACCTCCACTGCTGCTCAGTGTCATCACTAAACCAAAGTTATCTGCTTAAATTTCTTCATGGTTAATATTTTGTTCTGAAAGGAACCAACTGAAATATTTAGAAACACACCTGGAATCTACTGCATGTGTGTTCCTATATAAAGCCAAACACCTTAGTTGTTCTTACTAAGTCCAACACTGAGAGCACTGACACCTCAGCTTACTCTCACAGAACGAGCAAAGAAACCAGCACCAGTGCTTACTCCCCCTGTCCACTTCTGCAGGACAACCACACGCACCTCCACAGCCCTGCAGGATTAGATCCCTGAGGTCCAGCTAACTGACTGTTCTTTTCTGACTCTCAATCACTATGCTGGCATTTGTGCCATCTTTACCATTACACATGTTTGGTTGAGTACAGAGCTGTAAATCCCCATATTTGTGTATCTATAATATGTATATTACATATACATATATAAACATATTTACTTTAAAATCATTTTGAAAGCCAGTGCTTCGGCTGCTGTAAGACGCTGGCCACTGAACCTCGTGATCTGAATCCAATCACCAGGTCTCACATGGTAGAAGGAAAACCAACTCCAGGATGTTATCCTCTGACCACATGTGATAAATAATAATTTTCAGACTTTTCAATTATTTTCATGACCTCTGGAGTAAATCAGCATCTTCACTGTTGATATGGCTGGCTGGGTTGACAGGAGTATGTTTTATTATGGAGAACTAGTAGGATTTGTTAACACTTGATAAAATTTGAGTTAAGTAAAAATTGGTTTTCTTCCTATGTTTCAGGGTATTTGATGCAGGCTCAGAATGTTTTTCTTCCCAGCAGGGAGACTGGCCCAGTCTCAGTTGCTAGGCTGTGCACTATCCTGTGCGTGCCCATGCTGTGATCACCTTCTGTTGTTCTCAAGTCGCACTGTTTGAGGCAGGGTTCTCACTGAACCAGGAACGTCTTATTTCTGCTACACTGGCTGGCCAGTGACATTCCACAGCACTGAGATTACAGATGTCTACCTGCTGGGCATCTAAACTCAGGTCCTGGGTTTCTGCAGCAAGCACTTTGCCCAATGAGTCAATTCCCCAGTCTCTCTGCCTATCTTCTGAAGTACTCATATCTACATCATACCCCCAGAGGCGTTTACTCTACACTGTTTCTGGTCCCCAACAATGTTTTTTGTACAGTAAAACATTCATCTCAGCCTGCAGACCCCTGAGAGTTCTCAAGACTCTTAACTTACAAAGGTCAAAATTACTTTTGTAATAACACCAAGATATTATTTATTCTAATATGTTGACACCTGCACTGATTAAGCAAATGGACTGATGGGTAAACGGTTGGGCTTTAAATAATCAGCAGTATTAGCAGCTTGGGGGAAAAAAAGTTCACTTAAGAATGTTTGATGGCCAGGCAGTGGTGGTGCATGCCTTTAATTCCAGCCCTCAAGAGGCAGAGATAGGCGAATCTTAGAGTTTGAGGTCAGCCTGATCTACAGAGTAAGTTCCAAGACAGCCAGGGCTACACAGAGAAACCCTGCTGTGGGAGCTCCTTCAGCTCCTTCAGCCAAACCCTGCCTCAAAAAGCCAAAAGAAAAAAAAATGTTGGATGAAGCAATAAAAATGATTAAACCCTGAGTCCTAAATCTTACTAGTTTAAGAGAGGCGGAAAACACAAAGATTTTTGTTGCATATCTAATGATAATGGCCGGTTCTAGAGAAAGTATTTAAACAAATGAGTTGTGACTGAAATTAGTATTTCATTTTTCTTTCTAACACCACCAATTCTCCTGTGCCCCCAAATACTGTCAACCTTCACTGAGTTCATCACCTTCCCAGACACCCACCCCTTAGCTTACACCAAGGTGGTTTCTGATTTTACTGAGACTACTTTTGATAATGTCATCAAGCCTCCTGACTACAAAAAGAAGACAGACGCTTTGGCTCTGATTTTACCCACGTGCTCCATAGCGCCTGACATTCCTGAGCATTCTTTACTTGAAATTCTAGCAGTGATGTCAAGATGTTTCTCAACACCCACCCTAATTCTTTTTTCTTTGCTGACCTGTATTCTTAACAGTTAAGCTCATATATGCCACTGCCTTCAGGACACTGCAACTTACATTATGTGAAGGGATTACCAACAATATATCCTGGTTAACCATCCAAATATTTTTCTCTTCCTTTTAATGACTTGGACAATAAGGCCATTATCAACCCAAGCCAGAAATACGCTAGTCATCACAAGCATGCTACTTCTCTCTCTATATTTTAACTTCTAGACCTCCCATCCTCACAGGTAATCTCTAAAGCAACAGCTCTCTCTCCATGGGGGGCCATTTTTACACTGTTAACAACGCAATGAATCCCCTAAGCGTAACTGGACACTACCCAATAAACAGCCTAACACTTGATATCTTGTACACAAAGGGCCAGTTTTTAAGCCTGAAACCTCAGGACCATCAAGGGCTTCAAAACCTACCTGTTATAATCATCTAGAACCATACTTTTGCCTGGTATGTCCATGTTCCAACTGGGTACTTCTTGACACAACACTATGCTGCCTCCCACTGAACGTAAGATCCTTCTGCCTAGAAAGTCACCCGGTGTCCCCACCCAAATGAGTGCATCCTTCCTTCCATCTGTAGAGGCCTCGCCGCCGATCCCTTCCTGCTTCCTCTACACTTCACAAGGAGCTTAGGTACAGAACTTACCATATGGTGTCTTTATATACTCCACGCCATCCGGAACGATCATCAGCACGGCGCTCTAATAGACCGCCTCAAATATTTGTTGGGTAAATATTCAGCACGCCATTAACACAATACAGTCTTATTACAAAATTACTGCCTGCGTGGTAAAGTCTTCAAACTGAAGGTAGCATTTCCTTACATTTAAGGATAATTTCAAAATACTACAACAACAACGACAAAAAAATCACCCCTACTTCAAAATATTCAAGAAAAACTTGTAAACTGCCTCTTACATTTAAGTGAAAACCTAAATCATTAAACTGAATTGCAACCTTCAAAGAGACTAAACGTAAGGGATTTTCTCTGATTTTTTTTCTTTACATTTCTTTGATTTCTCGCCTATACTTTGGGGATTAACTTTCTTCTAAACTTAGGTTTGTACAAAAAGTCACGTGTCTTTTGCCAGTTGCAAGAAACCGGCACCCCTTCCAGTTTTCATAAAACTGGTGGCAAATAGTGTAAATAGAAAAATCAGAGCATCATCGGAAAACTTGAAGTTCTATGTTAAAACACATGTAGGGAACTGGAATGAATTGTGAAGGAGTTTAACGTTACTGGCTATAAAAACACAACCTGAAGGCACACTGGGCAAACAAATGCCAACCGCGTAAGTTAACAATTTTTAAAACCGGCACCGAACTGTATAGTGGGCCGCGAAGTGTGTGAGGAAGATAGCATTGCTTGGTAAACTAACTTCGAGAGCCAAGGTCGAACTAGCAAGTCTCCTTTGATGTTAATGATTGTTTGCTAGGGAAAAGGCTGAGAGCTGACTTTCCAAGCAGGATGTTGCTACAAGTAAGAGAAAACCATCTTGATGTCCTCGGCAGGCAAGGTATTAAATGGGCCGAGCAGCAGGATGCGTGAGCGGCAAGGGCCTCGCTCCGCGTCCCTGACCCACACACTATTTTTAACCAGGCCAGCGAAGAGGCAGCGCAGCGCAGGTCGGCACGGCCGCGGAGGGCGCCGGCCTCCGGGCGCTCGGTTTCGGTTGGACCGCAGCAGGAAGTCCGGTCTTCCTTTGCGGCTGGCTGTGAAGCTTGAGAGGAAAGCGAGCCGCTCCCATGCCTCCGCGCCTAAGGGCGGCCGGGACGAGCCACGCGCACCCGCGCCTCGACGCCACCGGCCGCCATCTCCGCCCCGCGGCCTGGGAGCGCGATCCCCGCCTCCCCGCAGGGCGACCCCCGTGCCGGGCCGGCCGGGGTCCGCGTCGCCGGCTGCACTCACCCACTCCAGGATCTTGATGAAGCCGAGCGGCTCCTTGAGCGGGTTGAGGTTGATCTGGAAGGCGGACATCCTCTGAAGGAAAGGAGGGAAGAGAGTCAGGACGCTGGGCGGAGGAGGGGAGCGGCGCTACCGGAGCGGCTTGGCGGCGAGAACAGGAAGGCGGGGCCGGGGGGGAGGAACAAGGCGTGGCCGAGGGGCGTGGCCAGAGGGCCTGCGGGGCGGGGCGTCCTATGGGGCGGGGCGTCCAATGGGACGTGACAGGAGGGTCTGCGGGGCGGGACGCCCGATGGGCGTGGCCTGAGCGCCTGCGGGGCGGGGTCGGATGGTCTGCGGGGCGGGGCGTCCTATGGGGCGGGGCCGGACGGCGGTTGAACGTCACTGTGGAGCCAGAGCGGGCGAGCCGGGAAAGACGAGGCTGCGAGGCGTCTGGGCAAGGCCGGCTCCTCCCCCGGCCGCACCTGACTCAGCCCGCTGAACCGCTGGCGAACTAAGAAGCCATTGGAAGCCATGCGTGCGCCGCGCCCCCTTCCTCGAAGCCCGGTCCCTCGCGCGCTCTTTACGGCGCGCGGGCTTCCTAGGCCCCAGCCTCGCTTCCGGTCTTCCTGCGCCTGCGCAGCGCGGACCTCCACCCTGACGGCGTTCTGGTTGCTATGCCCCTTTGTGGCTGTTGCAGCCCGACCCCGCTACGCCCGCCTCTGCCTCGATGCTCTCCCCTGAGCTCTCAGCCTTGGGACCGGTTTATGAAGTATGAGCACAGAGAACGCCGCACTCGTGTTAAGGGCCCTTAAAATGAGTTATTGCAAAACAACAGACGTCTGGCGAACCCGCCTTGTGTAAGGGTACTTGAAAGTGTGATTCACCAAACGTTTCTGCGGACGTTACTTTTAAAAATTGTTGGAGTGCGATTAGGAGAAAGAACACCGGCTTGCAGAAGCCACGGCCTGACAGGTATCGCCGGCAGTCCGTCTACAGCCCCGCATACTAAGTTATCTACTGTCCTGGCGAGGCCCGAGTTTGGGGCAGTTTTTATTTTATTTATGTATTTTATTTGTAAAGTTAACTCTTCTTTCGTGACTTGCCTTAGGTGACACTATCTCCTCCCACCAGAGTTTTGGAGAGCTGGGACAGTACCTGTTTTCATGCTTGCCTACCATGAGAGGGCCCCAGGACGGGCGTCCAGGTACTTCCTTGTATTTACTAAGTGTCGTTGAATTAATCCATCAGAAATGACCACTTTTAGTGGACGTTTGCTACCACGCTAACACTTTCTCCTCCCTCCTTTTTATTTCTGTGTATTTCGCCCCACCGTTTCTCCTTAAGCCCTTTAAGTTCTTTTCTGCTGAGGCCAGCTGGATAGGCACCTAGGAGTGGATTATTTAGCTTTTGCTTCATATATAAATAGTGAAAGTAGACTCCATGTAGTTTCAAAATGAGATATGACAGGATGGACCACTGCACTTCTTGCACTTTTATAAGTCTGGAGGCTCAAAATGGTTTGCACCCGTGGTTCATTCCTTAGTTTTGCCACCAGCCAGCTGGCTGAGGTTCCTGTGACTGTGTACTTAGATAAGAATGTGAGGGGCTGGTCTAGGGCAGCAGTGAGTGGTGGCTGTACCCAGGCAGAAGCAACAGCAAGTGGCACCCTTTAGTGTTGCTGTCCTCAGGACTTAACCATGAAAGTTTTAAGTTTTTAAGTCTAGGAAGCTGAGTTTCTCAACCCCTGGCAGCCCTTGGCCCCAAGTGAGACCTTTGGCCCTGAAGGCTTAACCACTCTCTGGAGCTCTTGTGGTGACCAGGGCCTGCCCTTTCTCTTCTCTTGGCTCTCCACCTTCCCTTTCCTTTTTCTACTTCCACAGCTTTTCTCCTTCCTGCCTGACACGCCTTGAACGTCTCAGCTTGGTTTGCCCCATAGCTGGCTACCTAGCCCCTTCAATGACTGTTACCACCAGACCGCTAGAGCTGCACACGTTGGCCACCTTATGACACGGGGCGCCTGCTGCTGCTGCTGCTGCTGCTGCTGGGATGGTTCTGCAGCGACCACTTCTGCCTCTCCTGCTTCCTTCTCTGGGTCACAGCAAGGAGTCAAGGCCTCTCGAGAGCAGTTGTTTGGGGGAACCTAATGCTGCAATACGAGAGGTGAGGTCAAGTATTCTTTTCTCTAGACCCCCAAAGAAGTGCTCCTTGTCTGGATGTGGTAGGAATATCATAGGACCACTTAGAGTTCACTGAGGCTTGAGGTCGTGAAAGATCTGATATAAACTGTTTCAAAGGCCCTGACTGGCGCTGCGCCTCCAAGAACAGAGCAATCAGCTGCAATCTTTGCACAGTTGCGTCAGGGTGTTCCTGGGCTGCTCAAGATGGCCAGTACTGGCGTGAGAGTAGCTCTGTTGGTCATTAGACCGTTATTTGGATGAGGGGAGCATTCTCCTATTCTCAGTGTCTATACTAGTTTATAGGAAAATGAACGTCAGAAGGAATACTTTAAAATATAAACTTAATGAAAATATTTGGACGTGTAGCGTAGTGGGTCCCTGTATCTGTCTTGGTCCGTTAGTCCTTGGTATTCAGGTTAGGAAGGAGGATCATTTGAGTCCAGGAGTTGAAGTCCAGCCTGGGTAACATAGTCAGAGCCTGTTTCTTTCTTTTTTTTAGACAGGATTTCACTGTGTTGCTCTGGCTAACTTTGAATTCAGAGATCACCTGCCTCTACATCCAAAGTGCTGGGATTAAAGTATGCACTACCATCCCTGGCTTATTTTTTTTAAAAATTATTGTGTAAGTTAGTAAGTCATTTTTTGCAGTTCTCTGGGTTTTTGTTGTTTATTTTTGTTTTTAATTGTTGTGGCTTTTTCCCACTTACTGTGGTCTCAGGAATTAAGATAAGATAGGCTGGGCCTTAGTCGCCTTGTGAGCTGTAATTATATTCCCCTCCTCCTTTCATCTCCTTTCTCTCCTGCTTGTTCAAACCCACCAGTGGAAGATCTTACCACAGCTTCCCAGGGGATTTGTAATGCTATAATGTAATCCTTGAATTTTAAGGGGGTTCTCTATTGGCCCTGTGCCATTGGTTTTTAAATATAGAGCCCACTTAGGGTGAACGGAACCATCAGATACCTTGTCAGGACTCATCTGCAGGATCTGACTGAGCAGGACCACAGTGAAGCATAAACCTTCAGTCACATATGGGCTGGCACTGCTGCCCGGGCTGTCAGGGACCGACAGAGACAGTGATATCCGAGCAGTTATAATAGCTGTGAGAGCCTCTGACCGCTCCCACACAGGAGTACTTGGGCAGCAGCATCCCACTGAAAGCATAACTTCAGAATCTGGTGACTCCACCGGCTGCAACTGGTCATTTCCTCAAACTGAAGGAAGGAGCCATTCTGCACACAGTGTGTTCCTGTTCATTTTAATTTTTGAAAAAGATGTTTATTTCTTTCATCTATTTGTATGTGTATGAGCCTGCATGTGTTCATGAGCCTGCGGATACAGATGGCTGTGAGCTGCCGTACGGGTGCTAAGACCCAAACCTAGGTCCCTTGCAAGAGCAGTAAGAGCTCTTAAACTGCTGGCCCATGTCTCCTCTATGAGGGCAGTTACAGAAATAGTTCCTGTGATGTCAAACCCTGTCTGCAGTTGCGTTTATGTGGATGAGAAACAGCTGGTCACTGTTCTGCTCTTTCTACGCTGATTACAAACATTTGCCCCATAGGGACACTAGGATTTAGAGATGTCCAGAGTTCAAGAAAGGACGCTACATTTAGACAGAAATCACAGTGTTGGTTAGCTACAGTATACTTCTGTTTTTCTTGATGCTTATACAAAATTTCTGGCTCTTTACTGGCAAAATGAGTCTTTGTAACTAGTTCCCAACTAATACTTTTTTTTCTAAAAAGTATTTTGAATGCTCTAACATCAAGTTCAAACCTGCCCGAGTCTTGTTTACATATGCAAATAGTTTCCTTTTTCTTCCCCTTAGTGGATTCCACAGTAATTTTTAGAAAAAAATTGTGTGCATTAAATTGTACAATAAATTATTCAGTAGGCTTGACATAAACTGGAGTCATTTGGAGAAGAAACCTCAATTAAGAATTTAGATTGGCCTAACATCAAGCCTGTGGTGTGTTTTCCTTTCTTTTGGGGGGTTTGGGATGGAAAGTGAGACAGGTGCTCTTCTGTGGTTCTGGCAGCTCTCCTGGACCAGGCTGGCCTCAAACTCACAGAGAGTCCTCCTGCTTTTGCTTCCCAAGTTCTGGGAGATGTGCACCTACACTCCTGACCCCCGTTTTCTTGATTGTGCTTTTTATTGGCAGTGCCCCACCTGGGCTGGTAGTCCTGGGCGCTGTAAGAAAGCCAGTAGAGCAAGCCAGTGTGAGCAGCCCTGTCCTGACTTCCTTCAGTGATGGACTCTATCGTAGAACTGTAAGTCAAATAAACCTTTTCCTCTCAAAGCTGATTTTGGTCATGGTGTCTTCCCCTAGCAATCTAAACCCTAACTGAGGCAGCTTGGTAAATCTCAAAATAATTAAATTAAAGCCTTTTAAAAATAAACTTGCAATTTTTAAACATACACTTTAATTTTTAAAATGTATTATTTCTTTTAGATTTATTATGTTTGTATGAGTGTTTTGCCTGTATTTACACTATGTGCATGGTTGGTGCCCATGGAAGTCAGAAGAGGGTGTCAGATCCCTTGGAAGTGGAGTTACAAATGGTGGTGAGCTACCATGTGGAAACTGAGAACCAAACCCAGGTCCTCTGGAAGAGCAGTAAGCGTTCTTAACCACAGAGCCATCTCTCCAGCCCCATAAGCTTTCAATTTTGAAGTAATAGTTGACATACAGAAAAGTTCTATACATAGTTCAGCCATTTTTCTCTACTGTTAACACTTTCTATAACCACCACACATTTGTCAAAAAAGTATGTTTTTAATTAATAGAGCATGGTGTCACAGCTGCACTCCAAACACTTGGGGGATAGAGAGAGGAAAATTAGGAGTCAGCATGAGCCTGGATTACATGAGATTCTGTCTCAAAAAAATTAATTAAAAATAAATTTAACATCGGTGTACTATTGTTGACTAAATCACATAAATTTTCTTTTTTTTTTAAATATTTATCTATATATTGATTGATTGGTTGATTATGTATACAATATTCTGTCTGTGTGTCTGCCTGCAGGCCAGAAGAGGGCACCAGACCTCATTACAGTTGGTTGTGAGCCACCATGTTGTTGCTGGGACTTGAACTCGGGACCTTTGGAAGAGCAGGCAGTGCTCTTAACCGCTGAGCCATCTCTCCAGCCCAATCATATAAATTTTCAACCCTACCAGTGTTCCACTAATATTTTTTACTGCTCTATAATCAACCCAGGAAAGCGCATTTACTCTTATAAGATTTTTTTAAAGGTATGTTCAGTGGTGTAGGGAAGCATGTAAGACAATTATTTCCCATCCTGTCACAAGCAGAAGAAAGCAGCTCATGGCAGACTCCCTTGACCCTGTAGCTTCCAGCTGATGGACTTTAACTCAGTAAGTAGTCCAGGTTAGCCTTAGCCTTGAACTTGATCTTCCTGCCTCCACTTCCCAGCACCAACCCTGCTTAGTTCCCATACTGTGTTTGTGTTCCTACAAGTCACACAATTTGACACATGCCTGCACAGCCTTGCCTCCTTCTGCCCCTCCCCCATCTTTATGCTAATTGTGGGGCTCTAGAGAGTCCCTTAAATTTCTGTTGTCCCATAGAACAGTGGTACAGTTCAGCAGTTAAACTACCTCTGAACTCTGCCGTGCCCTCCAGTGGGAGGCTTAGAGTTTTTCATATCCTCATTCCCACTTAGCAAAAAGGAAATGGGAGTTGTTACAAGGTTTGGATTTTATAACAGAGATCAAAGGAGTGTTTGAGAAGGTTGATGGTGGGTTGTCTTCTGACTTCCACATGTGGGCTGTGGCACTTGAGACCCTCTCCAAATAAATAAATGTGATGATGGTGGTGATGATGATGATGGTGATGATGGTGGTGATGATGGTGATGGTGGGGATGGTGATGGTGGTGGTGGTGGTGGTGGTGATGGTGATGATGGTGGTGGTGGTGATGATGATGGTGATGATGGTGGTGATGGTGGGGATGGTGATGGTGGTGGTGGTGGTGGTGGTGATGGTGATGATGGTGATGGTGATGATGGTGATGGTGATGGTGATGACAGTGATGATGGTGATGATAATGGTGATGGTGGTGACGGTGGTAAAGAGTCCTGGTTCTGTGAAAGAACCGAGCAGATGTAGCCTTTACTGCCACTGTGTCCCAGAAAGAGTCGGTGTATCATCTACAAATTGGATGGCCAAAAAGCAACAAAGACTTAGTGTTAATCAGAAAGCTATGTGAGGCGATCATGTTTTTTTTTTTAGGCAGAGGGAGTTATACAGAAGACTCTTCTTTTGATAAAAGAAATAAAAAGTTTGAGAATGGAATTTTAGAAAGCAAAAAAAGTTTCATAACTGAACATCACACAGAGCAAAGTCATTCTCGTTTCTGTATGGATCCAGTTTTATTTTTTCTATTTGTGTTGGAATTGAGCATAGTTCTCAGTATGTTTCAAGCTTGGATTATATTGAGGCCTTGGGTAAGGAGGGGAAATGTTCTAATTTGTAGATGCCAATTTTACACTTATCACAAATATTAGCATTTCTAAAGAGAAGGAGCTTATTGTGTAGATTATTTTTTGTAGTGATATAAATTGGCTTTTGTATAATATTTTACACTCTTTGGAGAACTTTCAGTCATGTTTCATGTGAGTTAAAAAAAGAGGATAAGAATTACAACTCACATCTTGATGATCTGGAAACCAAGGCTCAAGGGGAAGAAAAAATATCAGCAAGACTCCAAGCAGGAAGTGACAGAGAGCTAAAGCTTGATCAGAGGTGTGCCGGCTTCCCTAGGTAGGAGGCTGGGAAAGAAGCTTTGTAGAGGAGCAGCCATTACACACCAGCATACATGTCTGGACTGCATTCCTTGACAGAAGGTAAGGTTCTAACAGAGCAGAGTAACATGAGGAAATCTTAGTTAGGAGGATCACTGTGACAGGTGTGTAGAACAGGAAAGGGAAAAGTCCTCAGCTGGTGTGTGTGCAGTAGCAGGAGTGCTCTAAACCTGCTGGTGAAGGGCCCTCAGGCCCCAGTGTCCAACACTGTCCAAGAGCAGGTGGCCAAGGTAGCAGCGGCAGCTCAGTGTTGCATGCAACAAAAGCATGAGGTTGAAATGCAGCAACCACTGGGTCCTGGCTGGATTTGTCACATGTGCGTGCTTCCCAGAACACTGCTGTTTAATTTCCTCTGGCTTACATTGTCTGTGTAATGAGGGCATTCGTTTCTCACCAATTTTGTGTATATCAATTAACACCAGTTGAATGCTTCAGATAGTAAATCAGGCCCAGAGAATGAAGACAAAAGTCCCAGGCTGCTCCCAGAATTGTGCCCCAGAGCAGTGAGCACAGCGGGTTGCCTGCATCGTTATTCCTAGGACTTGCACATTTTTTGTCTCTCTAGACAGCGGAGCCCCTGAAGCCTTAAGCAGAATTCTCAAGTTTAATAGTGTACAGTTTGGAAGGCTTTCTCCTGAAACTAGATGAGAAGCAGCGTGAACCACCTCTTTAGGATGGTTTGCCATCCCACAGAGGACTGGGTTCCTGTCAGGAAGAGCCCAGTGTGATAGTTCCCAGGACAGTGAACTGGTGGTTAGAGTGCCGGCCAGGGTGGCCTGGGATCCGAGCTTCTCCTTTGTCTGTACACTGGGGACTGGAGCATAGCCCACCCTCCTGGTTCTAGCTTTGTAGAATGTGTGTTAGAATCACCATGATCTTCGGAGTGGTATCATAGCATTTACTAAGAATAGACCAACAAAAGTGGTCACTTCCCATGCTGGCTTCTTTCTTCACACATCTATAATCTCAGCAACAGCAACAGAATCCTCTTGGGACATGTGAAGAGGGGACATACAGAAATGACCAAATGGAAACTAACTAGGAAAATACAAATATCAATGACAGGATACAGTGGAAGTTTGTATGTAATTGCGTTAGGCAACAGAAGAAAGTACTCCACACATTAGCTGAGTTTCTAGAAAACTAATTATAAATGCAACTCAGTTTAGTCGCAAATGTACGCTAGGAGATGGCCATTTAAAGGAACCCTCAGGGTAACCTGCTCTGATCATTTGTTTTGTAGGATTGTGTCTTTTCTAACCCAGGGCAGCTCCGTGCTAGGCATGTGGTCTCTCAATCTTGAGGCAGGGTTCCAGTGTGGCCTCGCCTGGCCTTAAACTCACAGTCCTTCTGTTTTAGTTTCCCAAGTGTTACGATTACAGCATTTGACTCCACGCTTGGCCCTGAATCTCTTTAAAGCAGTAATCATTTGTAATTGTCTTATAAGCTAAATAAAATAGTCTCCACTTTCTTAAGCAGTTTGTTTGGTTTGTATTATTTTCCCTTGGAGGGAAAGCAAGGGTTTTCATTCTTCATATCTCCGCTTCTCTGCGTTCTTGTTTCTCTTCACTGTTGTTCTCAGTCTCCTCACGTGACCTTGACTTTATGATCAAAAGGCGAGCGTCTTTATGAGGAGTCCTGGAAAAACAAGGAAAGGGTGGAGCACTCTACCCCCTCCTGTGGAGATCGCCTCTCTCTGTCTCCCTCCCTCCCTCCATTTACCCATCCACCATCCACATCTACCTACTGTTCTGTATCGTCACTAAACCCTGAAATGCACCACAGGCTGACGGCTCCGTGTTCTAAAATACAAACACCCTGGAGGACGACTGCAATAAATGGTCTATTACAGTATGACAGGAAGTCATCTGATTTTATTTTTTCTGGCAATGAGACTAATGGAAGTTTTCATGTGAGTGTATGAAGAAACAATCTTGGAGTCTGGGATATAATCCAAGGAAGGTAGGTTTAACTGTGGGTCAAAACTTTGGGCTGCCATGAAGGGACATGAGACTTACTGAATGCTTAGGAACATGGTCGAGTCTGCTCGGTGCTGAGGGAAAGGAAAACAAAATAAACAAACAAACAAAAAAAAAAACCAAGGCAAACTTAGCATAGGTAGTGAAGGTGGTCATCAGCCATCTGTAACAAGAGTCCAGATGTCCCATACCTTCTTTGCAACTTTTATTAACATTCATGTATACCAAGCACCTTGGTAAGCCCTGATCATACAAGAAGAAACACAGTATTATCCTTGTTCTTCAAGAGTTGACATCCAAAAGGAAGGAATACACCAATGATAATAAAGACAATGAAAATATATGATCAAGTAGTGACGAACACAAGAAAGAACAAAAAACACACAGTTTCTGATCTATAATTTGGTCACCTGCAAAAAAATCTGTGGTCAAACAGTTGAATTCACAAGGGCCACAGTCTCCATGCTGTATGTGACCCAGTTCTTAGGAGTAATCCTATGACTTCCAGGTCTTTTGAGATTCTGTGGACTCCATGTCCTCCACATGGAGCTGCCTGTGTGGTTTGAGACTGAGCTTCTGTTTGCCATTCTCAACCCAGCACCATGCCTTGGTTCTGCTACATTTCCCAGCATTTCAGCATCAAGAACTCTAGGTCAAAGGAAGAGAAGAAAGAGAAAACTAATTGGTTATGGGGCAGCGAGAGACAAGGAGGGAGAGGCAGAAGGAATTTGACCAGACCCTGGAAAATAATTAACAAGAAAATGAGTTGGAAAGCGTCACCAGCTGGTGATCAGTAACTCCAGGGAGGAAGATCCCAGAAAGGCCCCTAAGCTAAGAGTGAAGTGCCTATCTGCGTCTTCAGAGTTACAGCCTGGGCTCTGGAGACCCAGCCACCTCCAGTCTCCCGTACGCTAGCCAAGAAGACAAGTAATCCAGAAAAGCAGAGAAAGGTTGTTTAGTGTGGCCACATTGAGAAGAGGAACAAAGAAAGAGGTTTACATCCTCCGCCCACCTAGTTGATTTTCAGAGTCTTCACTCATGGTTTAGATTTAAATACGGGCAAGAGGCATGGGTAACTAAGCGGTCCTGGTCAGGGTGTGGTTCCTCCCACTACTAATCCACCTTGATTGCTTCTATCCTAGTGGCCTCTGGTATGTTGTCAGAACCAGATACAATCTTACATGGGGAGGCAGGCTTGTCCTCTGGCGCTACCGGGGCTTCAGCCTGCTACAAGTTTCCGGGGCAAATTTGAAGTCTTGATAGCATAACTGTCTCTCTTTAAAATTCTTCTCTCTTGCCAGGATGTCTACAGTGTGAGAAACCAGTACACAAAACTGCAAACTATGTCCTTAAGTGTGATGTTACTGTAGTGTTAACTCACAGTGAGAATGTGCTGTGATAGGCTGAAAGCACAGCCCCAAGGATCCTTTTATGAAAGCACGTGACTGCTAAATCTTACAAGATGAAGTCAAATAGATAACGTGACAGTTTTTTGTTGGCTTGTCTTACTGGATTTGGGGTCCAGCTATTGATTATTGGCCTCCCCGTATAGCCCAGGATGGTCTTGAACTTGGGATCGTACTGCTTTAACTTCCTTAGTGCTAGGGTTACAGGCAAATGGTACCACACTTAGTTTGACTTGTAATTATCAACACAATACTGGTGATCAGTATAAAATATCTTTTGGCTTATTCTCACATACTTGATAGTGAAAGGGGAAATGAAAGAAGACAAGACTGTATCCTCCAGTCTCTTAGTAGTGCACAGCTACTAAGAGAGCTTGTGTCTGGGCAGCGTCCCATTGAGGCAGCATCTTCCCTCTCCACACATCCCAAAGTATTGCTACTCATGTGATCTGGCTTAGGTTTGAGTATATGGCCTATGCTCAGTTAATCTGTATATTTTATCCCACTAGGAACAGTGATTGTTTTATGGAAAAACATGTAAATGAGTTGAGCCTGCAGAAATATTTGGATTTTTATTAGCTCGTCAGTAAAGTGCCCTCTTCTGTGGGTTCATAGTCAGTATCTAGAGGTTTGAAGCAGCCAGGAGCCATCTTGCTGCTTGCAGGAGGGAGCCAGCTTGGCGCTGGAGCCAGTAGAGGCAAGCAGTACTAGAATGGATAGGGGATGAGTGAAGAAAGACCCCCACAGACACTTTTATCCTTTGCAGGAGAGCTTTGTGTGGATGAAACTGGGAGAAGGCCAGGGCACCAGGCTTCGGAGAAGGTGAATGTGTCTGTGACTCACCAAAGAAGCCATGTCCTTGCCAGGAGAGACTGAGCTTCTCGGCATTTATAGTGACAGGAGAGTGATGCTGGGGCCAAGAGGGGCTGGGACTTGGAATTAGGTGCCTGTGAGTAACTTTAAGATAGGCATATGCCTGCCCATTATTCTGAAGCCTCCTTGTGTTTTCTAATGTTATCCTGAGTTGTCTAGTTCACCTTGAGGGGAAATATATGTGTATAGTTTAGAATCAGGGCTAGAGAGAGGGCTTAGTAGTTAAAAGCACTTGTTCTTGCAGAGGACCAGGTTCAATTCCCAGCATCCACATGGTGACTCAGCATCTGTAACCCTAGCTTCAGGGGATCTGATGACTTCTTCAGGCCTCTGTAGGCACCGGACATGCATGTGGTGCACATACAAGACATACAGACAAACACTCATTCTGTAGCAGAACCTCAGACCTCAGCACAACTGTAACAGCCCAGACCTCAACACAATGTAACAACCCCAGATCTCAGCACAACTGTAACAACCCCATACTTAACCACAACTGTAACAGCCCAGATCTCAGCACAACTGTAACAACCCCATACTTAACCACAACTGTAACAGCCCAGATCTCAGCACAACTGTAACAGCCCAGATCTCAGCACAACTGTAACAGCCCAGACCTCAGCACAACTGTAACAGCCCAGACCTCAACACAATGTAACAGCCCGGATCTCAGCACAACTGTAACAGCCCAGACCTCAGCACAACTGTAACAGCCCAGACCTCAACACAATGTAACAACCCCAGATCTCAGCACAACTGTAACAACCCCATACTTAACCACAACTGTAACAGCCCAGATCTCAACACAATGTAACAGCCCAGATCTCAGCACAACTGTAACAGCCCCAGATCTCAGCACAACTGTAACAACCCCAGACTTCACAACTGACACATGCACATAGACCTCAAAACCCTGCACATAGGCCCCCATACCTGCCAAAACAGGAACAAAGACCTACCCATCAAAGACCTAGTACATAGTTCCAGGAAAGTCCCTACCAGTACTAACCTGTCTTTTTTTGCTTCTATAATTTGTTTCTTGCTAACTGCAGTGTGACAGCCAGGGAGTGGTGTTTGTGTCTTACAGACACAAGGGCTGCAAGGCTCAGGGCTGCGTGATTGGGATAAGTTTCCCATGCAGCTGCCAGCTGGCAATAAAGACTTTCTTCTTGGCTTTAAGAGTGTCTGTGTGGTCTTTGGTGGGCTTACCTTGCAACAATACAGTATACATAAAATAAAAAGAAGCAGATCTTTTTAAAAAAGAAAAGAAACTGGAAGCCCAAGACTCTGTTCAGGTTACACAAGGTGTTCTTTTCTAAGGCACGGGCCAGTTACCTCCTCCTGCGTCTTCAGGTCTGGTGCGGATCTGGAAGGCATCAGTCTTCCTAGAGTCAGCCCAAGAACCTCATTGTTTTGGATCAAAGTACTTCCTGTCCAAACCTCCTCTTAAAAACGCAAACACCCATAGGAAACCTAGCACATTTAATTTTCAGCCAACAATTCTCGATTTTGGCTGTTAACAGAACAAACGGGACAACACAGTCGGACTGTAGAGAACACTTAGTGTGTTAGAAAAAACATAGGTTTGTGTAAGAATTTGGAAGACAAAAGCCAATTATTCACTTACAACCCTCCCAACAATGAGAGGGATGGACCTAGAGAAAGTTACAGATTTGAAAATGGAGAGATGTAAAAGAACGCTACAACTCTACCATCCATGCCGCAAAACTCGCAAACAAAGAAAGTGCCCATTAAAAGGGGTACACTGTGCTACCCCTGAATATTACAAGGCACTGAAAATAATGAATTGTACTAACTTACGAGAGTGTGGCTGAGCCTAGCAGTTAAGCAATAAACTCTAAGTGAAAAAAATATTTCAAATTTACATATAAACTTTTATAGATTTAAAGCAATATAGAAAGGATACATTTTAGGAATGCATATAAATGCAATACTACATGTTTTTTAAAAAGTAGAGGAATTCTGAATAATGGTTTTCTTGGGTCGGGAATAAGATGGAGGGGCCATATGGCTAAATGAAGGGTACATCAAGGACATAGCTTTGTTATGTGTGCTAGAATCACAGGCACATAGAATTAATAGTGATGTAAAATCCTACAAGCACAAACAACTTGGGTCCTAGAAGAAACTGAGGCCCATGCTTCACTGGGAGAGGAGGGGAGGGGAATTGTCAGGCCACCTCTCTAATAGATAAAGTCCCAGAGGAGCCACTGATGGGTGCTCATCTGCTCCCTGTGAATGACAGTTGGGGACCAATGCTTATACTCTGTTTGTACTGAGTCTGGAGTGGTGGAAGATGTCACCCCTGTGCATCTTGGGCCTTATCCTGCATACCAGCTACAGCAAGGGGAAGTCCTGGCTCTCCCAGTGCACTCTGCCCGTCCCAGGCAGGCTTAATTCATGCTGTGGAGACAACTGAGACAGCCCTATCAGCAGATCATCCAGGCCAGGATAGCAGTGGGGACAATACACGCCCCTTATGAGCAGGAGCTGGGCAGCAGAGCCAGGTTTGAATTTCTGTGTCATGATATGAGCAGGAGGGACCCTGGCTGGACCAAGGAGCCCCCACGGTGGTTGGGAGATAGACCCGCCATGCAGACAGAGCTCATGTGGAGGGAGGGAGGGAGGAAGGGAAGGAGGGAGGAACAGGAAAAGAGAGAGAGAGAGAGAGAGAGAGAGAGAGAGAGAGAGAGAGAGAGAGAGAGAGAGAGGAGGAGAGGGGGGGAGAGAGAGAAGCAGGTACGGGAAAGGAAGAGAAAGAGAGCAAACAGGCACGGGGCAGGGGTTCTGCCTTTTTAAAAGGGGGTAGCTGTAGCGATGTAGTTGCAGGTGTTGTCAGGACCCTACTGCCTGAGTACTGTCAAGTGCATGCTTGTAGGGATGACACTCTGTCAGGTCTCCAGGGGCGGGCAAGGTGTGTCTTAATGCTAACACTGTGAACTCAGAACAATTCATAAGAAATGTGGAAATAGCAATAGCTACATTTAAAAGGTTCTTTAATCCCACTGCCTTTTCTTCACTCAGAGTGGCCCCAGGACACTGGCCTCATTCTGTAACAGCTTCTCTGCTCTTGGTGTGAAAGACTCCCAAATGGAGTTAGATGTTCAAAGCAAACAAATGATTTACCTCTTCAAATACCTATCAAATGTTTATTCTGGGTGGGTGCAGAGCTCGCCCAGCAGGATGAAGGTACCTTTACCCCGTGTGTTAGCTGTAAGTAAGGGATGATGGCGTGTTTCCAGTTTGTTTCAGGGATGTGTTAACTCCCTTAAGACTTGCTGTCTGGGCACTTGTTCTCACGGTGTGGTGGTTGGGATAGGTGCAGCCCCACAGACTTGTGTTTGAATGCTTGGCCATAGGGAGCAGCACTATTAGGAGGTGTGGCCTTGGAGTGCGTGAGGCCTTGTTGGAGGAAGTGTGTCACTGTGGAGGCGGGCTGTGAGGTCTCTTATGTGTAAGCCATGCTGAATGACATAGTTGCTTCTGCTTCCTGCGGACCAAGATATCGAACTCCCAGCTCCTTCTCCAGCACCATGTCTGCCTGCACAATGCAATGACATAATGGGCTAAATCTCTGGAACTGTAAACCAGCCCCAGTTAAATGTTTTTCTTTATAAGAGCTGCCATGGTCATGGTGTCTCTTCACAGCAATAGAAACCCTAACTAAGACACATGGCCGTTCCTTTATGTGTCTAGAGTACCACAAAGGGAGACTAGGTCAGCTAGACACCTTGTTAGTTCATATGCTTAATTTAATTCAGAATTGCTCTCCGTTTTTGGTTGGTTAAGAATATCCATTTCAAGGACTAGAAGATGGCTTCTTAGGTAAAAGATCTGAGAAGGCCAGGTGAAGTGATTCACACCTGTAACCCCAGCCCTGGAGGGCAGAAGGATCCAGGAAGCTTGCCAGTGGCCAGCCTAGCTGAAACGTGAGCTTGGAGCATCGTCTCAGAAAATAAGGCAGGGAGTAATAGGTGAAAGGTAACTTGATGATGTCACCTTCTGGCCCCCACATGTGTGCACGTGGGTTTGTTCACATATATACACAAGCATATACCACGAACCACACACACACACACACACTCAGCAGGGGACATCCATTTCTGATTAGGGATGTGTTTTAGTGACAGAGTGCCTGGTATATCTTCAATACTATTTCCCAATTTGTTTGTCTTACCCGGCTGTGTGCCTGTATCTTCACAATATCCATTGGTTCTTATGATTGAACACTTCCCAGGGACTAAGATAAGCTCACGCTGCTGCGGTGCTAAGGAAATGTGATGGATCACAGTTGAGGTTTTAATATTTTAGGTTTACGTGAGTACTTGCAATTCTCTTTTCTTGTTTTTACTTGGCTTTCTGTCTCTGAGGTAAGGTGAAGGTAGGTGCTGGCCGGAGATAAGTCTCAGAAGGGGCTCACAGAATTTCTTTCATTTAGTTAAATTTGAATTGTGCTTTAAAGGGTTAACACACAGGAGGGCTGTGTGGTTTTATCTTTGCATTTCTGTGGGTGTGAGTATATGAGTGCCCGGGCATGGATGTGCCTGTGGCGGTCAGAGGCCAATGCCAGATTTCCCTCCACCACTCTTGGTCTGATCTTTTACTGAACGCCTTTAGTCCCAGCACTCAAGAAGCAGAGTCAGGAGCATCTACTCAAGTTCAAGGACAGTCAAGGCTACATAGAGAAACTCTGTCTCAAAAAAATCAGAGAGTAGGGGAGAAGGGAGGGAAGGAGAGAGGGAAGGATAGATAGAGAGAGAGAGGTACTAACTGAATCAGGGACTGATTGGTAGCAAGCCTCAGGGGTCAATCCTGGCCGCCATAGGGTTACTGATATGCATGAACAAACTGCCTGGCTCCTTTCCATGAGTGCTTGGGGGCCAAACTCAGATTCTTGTGCTTGAAGAGGAGACATTTCACAGACTGAGCCATCTCCCAGACCCCAGGACCAGTGGCCAGTGTTCTAAACTGTCCTAAGTCATATATGACTTTTGTTTGTGTTAAAGTTTATTTGTTTAAAATTTTATGTGTGCCAGTATTTTCCTGAATGTGTGCATGTGTCCTCAGAGGCTAAAAGAGGATGTTAGATTCCCCTGGGATGGGAGTTACAGATGGCTGTGAACCTCCATGTGGGTTCTGGGAACTGAACCTGGGTCCTTTGCTAGGGCAGCAAGTGTTCTTAACCACTGAGCCATCTCTCAAGTCCCATTTGTAGATGAAAGTTTTTGTCCCACCTAGTCCAGTAGTCATTCAGTCCCAAAGAAACATACAGAAGCTTATATTAATTATAAACTCTTTGGCCTATTAGCTCAGGCTTATTACTAACTAGCTTTTACAACTTGAATCAATCCGTAGTTCTTATCTATGTTTAACCTCATAGCTTGGTACCTTTTTTCAGTGCAGCATTTTCACCTTACTTTCTCTGCATCTGGGTGGCGACTGCAGACTGATCCTTTCCTCACCCCAGAATTCTCCTAGTCTGATTGCCCTACCTGCACTTCCCTGCCTGGATCAGCATTTTATTAAACTAGTACAAGTGACAGCTCTTTACAGGGTACAAGAGCATCATCCCACAGTGTCCATCCTATGTTTTAATGTAAATGTTCAGTGGCTCTAAGGACAATTGGAGACACTTAGTGGCCCAGGACGCAGAGAAAAGATTTACTGAGAAGGAGTTACAAAAGTGACATTTTGAGACTGACTCCTCCAGGCTTCCTTGTAGAAGGAGTCACTGACTTCCGTCCGAGGTCAGAGAACCACAAACAATCACAGAGCAGAAAAGTCCCGCAAGAGCTGACATTTCAGTCACCTACCAGAAAAGTCCCCTTTCAGTTTGCTCAGATCATACTTAGAGCGTGTTGAGAATTGGGTGTGAGCATGTAATATGGTTCTTCTGGTGTGGGGAGCAACGCTACACACGTCATCCTATGCCATCTTCTCAGTAACCCACAAGGCAGCACTTTCTAAACCACAATTTTCAGACTCTCAGAAGTAAGCTCTAAGAGATGATGTGGCTCACCTAAGTTCACACAGAGAGGGAACGGATCCAAGTCCTGCTGCTCTAGAGTTCCTGTCATTCCTGGAGAGATGCCAGTTGCTTCTTTATTTAAATATTGCTTTATTTTTAACAAAAGGACTTAATTTCCACATTAAGACTTTACATATATATGCTTCAAACTATTAACAGTGTTTATCTGTATAGCAGACTTAATCCCTTGTATCCAGCGGAAGTGATGGCACACACTCATGTTCCCAGCACTCAAGAGGCTGAGGGAAGGTGATTTTGAGTTCAAGGTTAGGCTATGTGGTGAGAACCCACCTCAACAAAAACAATACTGTATTCCTATTTCTTGGATTGTGCCTTTTTCAGTTTTTCTGAGTGAGAATTGTAGACGTGGTAATAAGAACTTAGAGGGTCACTGAGTTGTCAGCAAAGCTGATGATCTGGGATGTGGGTTGTCCCCTCTTTTTCAGATGGTCTAAATGGCCCCAGCTGCAGTGGAAGAAGTCTTGAATGCCCTCCCGAGGAAGAGACAAGGGAAGGGAGACAACTGAATTCGCTTTTTCCCTCGGCTGATTAAGGGAAGGCACTTTTGGGGGTGATCCTGGTGGCTGAGAGACTCTGATGAGACATGAAAGGTAATCCTCCATATACCTATGTATTGGTACAATGTGGCCACCAATCCTGAACTTAAAACTTGGGAAGCAGAGGCAACAAACCTAAATTTAAGCCCCACTTGTGCTACCTACAAAGACCTTGTTACAAACCCAAACAGAACAGAACAAGAGGAAATCCTTGAAATTTTGTTCATATTCTATCAAGGCCATTGGATCCTCTGGGAAGGACTTGTGAGCGCTTCTGAGCTTCCTTGGGAGTACGGAAATCAACCAGGTCTCCCGGAAGAGCAGCCAGTGAATGTTGAGTTGTCTCTTCAGCCCTGGTGCTATATTTTTTAAAATCAATTCAGGTGGTTGTAAAACACAGAAAATATTACTACTGTAGAGTTTCAAAATCAGAAACAAATAATGGATGTGAGTCTTCCCGCTGTTTTATTTAGTTTCAATGGAATGGCACCGTAGATGGAAAGTCACGTGGGCGAGAAGCAGTTTGCCCAGCCAAATGCTGGTGAAAGACAGGGTACAGTTTCCTGCACTCCTGCGGGAGCACATTTACAATATTGTTTTGGTGGCCTAGCTTTTTATATACCCAGACAGCAAACACTTATTTCTTTATCGACACAAAATAGATTGATTATACTACCTGTCAAAATTATTGCCTAGTAGGGAAACTCAGGATATTTCTTTTCTGATTCTTAGTACTTTGCAAGACTGTATAGTGAGTCATTGTGACTCCCACACAGCTTAGAAGTAACTGAAGGCCACATTTTATGACTTGTGCATGGAAAATAACAGATGCACAGTGCACACACAGAGATGAGAGTGGGCTCCAGCTCAAGCAGCTGTAGCTTCCTGTTGGCTGTAAGTCCAGCTCTGCTGGTATGGAAGCTAAGGCAGTCTAGACCACCGTCTGCTGTGGGGCTAAGGCAGTCTAGACCACCGTCTGCTGTGGGGCTAAGGCAGTCTAGACCACCGTCTGCTGTGGGGCTAAGGCAGTCTAGACCACTGTCTGCTGTGGGGCTAAGGCAGTCTAGACCACTGTCTGCTGCGAGGGCTAAGGCAGTCTAGACCACTGTCTACTGTGGGGCTAAGGCAGTCTAGACCACTGTCTGCTGTGGGGCTAAGACAGTCTAGACCACCGTCTGCTGTGGGGCTAAGGCAGTCTAGACCACTGTCTGCTGTGGGGCTAAGGCAGTCTAGACCACTGTCTGCTGTGGGGCTAAGGCAGTCTAGACCACTGTCTGCTGTGGGGCTAAGACAGTCTAGACCACCGTCTGCTGTGGGGCTAAGACAGTCTAGACCACTGTCTGCTGTGGGGCTAAGACAGTCTAGACCACTGTCTGCTGTGGGGCTAAGGCAGTCTAGACCACTGTCTGCTGTGGGGCTAAGACAGTCTAGACCAGTACAAAACACAGCTAAATCCCAAGGGGGCTCAGACTAGAGAGGTTACCTGAACTGTGGCCTGGTTAAAGGTGTGTTCATGTTTCCTAATTTAACCGGGTCAGTTTGGTGGTTTATTTTTGCCATTTGGCATCAAGGCAGGGCCTGATTCGATGTGGCAGCGATCCCCAGCTATTGCACGATTTGAGTGACAGGGACAGGTGTTCATGAACCCACAGGGACTATTATTTAATTTTGTTCCTCCCCCAGCCTCATGCCTATTTCTAGTTCTATTTTTAACTGAGCATGCTCTGTTCAGCTGGAATCACGTTCTCTAAACGCTGCATTATGCAAACTGGCTCCAAAGTTTGCCAGGAGCGCTAAACCAAACTGTGACAATTCCCAGCCATCGTCATCGAAGCCCCCACCGTGAAGCCAATAGCATGCTTGCTTGCTGCAAGATAGAGTTTGGGCTGTGTTAGCCAACAACTGTGCCTGGTGAGAAAGCATGACTGGCCATTTCAGAGCGCCGCTCGGCTCCACTCCCGACTAACCCCAGAATGAGTCCTCTGGGCTGTGAGGAGACATTCAAAGGGCGCTGGTGAAGAAGAGTAAACACACACAAACAGGTCATAATGAGGCTGCTGGCTACAGCTAATCTCCATCCCAAAATGACTCAGACTGAGGGTTCCCTGAGTTGGTGTCCTGGAGAGCCACTCACAAGGTAACACTGAGGACTTGCACCTGCCCTCATGGGGGTCCCAGGGTTTCCCCTGGTTCCGGAGCAGTGACAGCAACAATCCCCAGAGCCTCCTGGAGAGCAGAGTCTGGTTTATTTAAGCTGATCACACAGAAGGGCCAGACAGGGATAAGAAGTCTCTGCGGGGCAAATGAACATCAGGTAGGGTTCTTTGGTGGCAAGAAAGAGGAAGGAACTTTTGATACGAGCTAAGGCACCTGAAGCTGAGTGTGGTGGATGAATAGGGAAACTTGAGGACTAGGGATTTGAGGCTGGCCTGTGAACCTGATGCTAGCCTGAGCTGCATACTACAAGGCCTTGTCTTCTTGAGCAGGAGGACTTTTTAAGAGGTAAGTTCCCTGAGAGCCAGGATTACTTTGTTCTATTTGTCAGATTGTTTCCCCAAACAGAGAGTAGCACAGAGTTACAAGTAACTGTTAGTTAACTTCCCACTCTGCTTGCGTGAGCCAGTTACAGGTGACTGTGAGTCACCTGGGTGAGACTACGGTCCTCTGCAAGGCTAGTACAAGCTCTTAAACTTTTTTTTAAAAAGTATTTTGTTGTGAGGTGTGTGTGTGTGTGTGTGTGTGTGTGTGTGTGTGTGTGTGTGCACGCGGGCGCATCACAGATTCTGCAGAGGTCCGAAAAGGTGTTAGGTCCCCTATAACTGGAATTGCAGATGTTGTAAGCCATTATGTGGATACTGGGAACTGAACCCATCCTCTGCAAGAGCAGCAAGTGTTCTTAACCATTGAGTCATCTCTCTAGGCCCTGATTAAAGTGTTAGTGGCACCCAAAAGCAACCTAGAAAGATGCCTAGTCTCCAAGGTCAAGTTGACATCCGAAGTTCAACATCCTTGGGGAAGAGGGGGAGACTGTGACCTGCAGTGCTTGAGTTGTGTGTCCTCCTCTTTGCTCAACAGAGGACAGGATGCTTTGCTTAGCAGTCCCCTGGGCTGCACAGTGTGGGTGCAGAACTTAGCAGTCCCCTGGGCTGCACAGGGCCGGTACAGAACGGGGCTTACACAGGTGGAGTGGGAAGTTACCATCTAAAGAGGGGCACTCCTCCTCCCCAAAGGTCTGGTTTTGTTTGTGTGAATCAGCAAGACATGTTGTCAGCTTTGCCTTTCTACCTAAACCTCATTTTCGCTGTTTGAAAGACAGCAGCCAGAAGTGGAAATATATTTTCTTTTATTTTTTTCTGTTCATCTCCAGTCCAGAGTAGCAGAGACTGAGGGCTCACCATTGCCTCCGAGCTCTCCCTCCCTCCCTCCCTTCCTCCCTCCCTCCCTCCCTCCCTCCCTCCCTCCCTCCCTCCCTCCACAGTTCATGCTGCAGACACTGGCTGACCCAGAACCCGCTGCTCCACTTACAGCACATTGTACACAGGGTGGGTCGATGACCACACTTCCTCTGCCTGGACACAGCCTCAGTCTCTTCCGACACCTGCCCCTCTGGATGTGGGCAAAGGAAGACCTCAGTAGGCGCTGACTGCTTTTGTAAACAGGTTTTCCCGGGAGCCAGCCACACTCGCTTGTTAGTTCATCATGTCACGGCCAAGCCGAGCTCCAGCCACAGGGACGGTTTGGTCCAGCAGCCTGCATCCCTGTTGTCTGGCCCTCACTGCTGTGCTGGAATGAATGGTACCAACATCTTAAAAGAAGACACTGTTTGTTCTGGCTCACAGTTTTAGAAAATTCGGCCCATAGTCTTTGCCTCTGTTGACTCTGGGTTCTTGTGATATCTTTGCAACTCATTGTTGCCACAGTCTGATAGTCAAGTGGTAATCACGACAGAATACCTACTCTCTTGCCCTGGTTGCAGCTTTAGAAGTTTGCCTGCACAGCCACGTTTTTCATTAAAGTGCATTTTCTATTCTCAACCATTCTCCATTTGCACTGAGTTCAGATATGAGAAGTCATTACATTCGTCTCAGTGTTCACCCTGTCCATGTAAAATGCCCCGTCATCTGAAGGCTCCCTGCCCACAGAAGCTCTGGAAGGACCTGTCAGGACAGAGGCCAGCACGTCTGTATTTCTTCCTCCTCCCTCCACATGGCTGGGCCCGCTGGCATTCTTTTGGCTATCGCTAAGGTCACAGATTGGTTTCTAGCTGGATATTTAGCAGCCCAGTGTGTGTGTGTGTGTGTGTGTGTGTGTGTGTGTGTGTGAGAGAGAGAGAGAGAGAGAGAGAGAGAGAGAGAGAGGAGAGAGAGAGAGAAGGCAGAGTCAAAGAGACACCATGTAGCTGCCGAAGGAGAAGGACGCTGGAACCTTACCAGTAGGCCACAGCCTTGTGATACACAAATTAATAGAAATAGGTTAATTTAAGATGTAAGAGCTAGCTAGGAATATGCCTAAGCTATTGGCCAAATGGTGTTGTAATTAATATAGCTTTTGTGTGATTATTCAGGTCTGGGCAGCTGGGTAATGAACACACACTCGCTGCCTTATCTATCTATCTATCTATCTATCTATCTATCTATCTATCTATCTATCTATCTATCATCTATCTCTATCTATCTATCTAATCTCTCTATCATCCATCTATTATTTATCTATCTATTTATCTATTTTGAGCACATGTGTGTCACAGCGGCATGTAGAGGCCAAAGGACAACTTTCAGGATCAATTCTTTCTTTTCACCATGTATTTTGGGACTCAAACATGGATCGTTGGATTTGGTGGCCAGTCGGACTGGTCTCCCACTTGTAAGAACAAAATTAAAAATGTCAGGTAAACCAAGAACTTAAGAAACATATCAGAAAATCTACAGTGATCAAGAATCGAAAGGGAATGGCATCTCACGAGGCACTGCCCAGAGAATTCTGAGGCTGTGCACTTGAGGGTCAGTGTTGGTAGCAGAGAGGATGATGGAACAGAACCCAGGACCAGCTAGGACAAACGTGAGGTGGGGGTGTGTATGAGGAGAGCCTTCAGCACCGGGATGAGAGTCCAGGCTGCGATCTGAGCGCAGAAGGTGCACAGGACACTGGGGGACTGAAAGAAAGGAGACTCTGTTTCTACTTTAACACTAGAGAGAGAAAATTGTTCAAAATATGCTGACAATTTGTAATGAGAAACTGGCTTCTTAGAGTCCAGGTCCAAATATATATACACTGTATGATTAAAAGGACAACAGCAACCCCGGAACATTGCTAAATTTAGAACAGTTCTGGGCTGATAGGGCCCCGAGGGAATCGGCGGCAGACCTGAAGGTGCAGGAGCAGGCAGCTCTGCACAGCGCCACAGATTTCCTCCAGGGAGATCCCCGCTGCTAAGCCAGTCAGCAGAGCAAGGTCAGAATTAAGAGGAGCAGGAAGGGGGTGGGTAGGAGGCCTGCAGCTGAGGGAACAATCTCAAACAGGAAGCTGGCATGGTGGAACACTCCCGTAACCCCCCAGTCAAGTGGTGGAAGCAGGAGGATTGCCTCCCGTTCCAGGCCAGCCATTAGGGCTACATGGTGTGATCCTGTTTTAGTAACAAACACATACCAAAATATCAGGAAAGAAGTAAGAAAATGTCAGAAGCAGAATACAAAATAGTCATATTCGATGTAGCCAGGCAAATAATTTTAAAGTGTGACCAGGAAAGAGGCTGTGAGGAACAACCAAGCAAATTTTATAAAGAAATAGAATCCCTAGTGATATGAAAGTCATAACTGAGAGTAACAGTTTCAATGATGGAGCAAATATCATATTTTAGATGATGCCGAAGAGAGAACTATGAGTTAGAAAGTGAATTAAAGAGGTTATTTGTAGGGATATAGATGCAGAAACGAGAGGGGAGAGGGAATCTGAGGATGGCAGCCACAGGACGAGATGACAGCCCAGAGAGTTCTCCTGACCTATCAAAAGCCACCCATCCTGGATTCAGGAAGACAACATTTACATCACAAGAAATTCACCAGGACAGATCATACAAAAAGGACACCTTTCAAACAGGCAGACTAGCAAGGACTAGCCTCGGAGAAGAACAGTTCTTGGTAGCAAAATAAAAGTCAGAACAGTGGCAAAATGGCTTTAAATTTTTTTTAATAGAAAATTATTTTCAAATCAGAAAACCACAGTTACAGACTCTTTCTGAAGTACAAGGAAGCAAGTTGTTTCAGAAGAATCACATTTGAATTTACTAAGAAATTATCACCAGAAAAAGCTTCAAAGTTGAACTGCAAGAAAAAGGAGAAGTTTCCAGAGAGGAAGGAACAAGAATAGACCGGTAATAGGTGTTGTTTTATATATATCCTGGTACTCTTTAAAATGATGAAAGGGGCTGAGGACACGGCTCAGTGGTTAAGAGCACTTGCTGTTCTGGCAGGAGATCCAGTGTGAGTCCCAACACTCATGTCTGGTTGCTGCCTGGACACCAGGACCAGGGAATTGGTGTCCTCGTCTGGCCTATGTGTGCACTCATACATACAAGGCACACACACAAACACAGACACATATAACACTTTAAAATATTTTTTTAAAAAGATACAAACAGGTCCATAGTTGTGGCAGTTGTACAAAATTGGACCAAGACAGTTAAAATAGCAAGTTACCGGTGTTAAGTTAGCTTAGGACTTTAAGAAGAGGTTTAACACAGTCACCTCTGATCTGCATTTAGCTTGCTTTGTCCTTCAGAGAGATTTCGGTGGCTTTGTTGTGCTCCTGGGGTTGAGATAATCATCACAAGAATAGTTTTCACCAGATTGTGATTGCTTAAATATGCCTAAAATAAACCACATGGGGTCAGAGTCCCAAAGTTTGAGCCAACACTGGCTGCTGAGCTGTGTTGTACCAAACTGCCTTCATGCCTCCCCTGAGCCCATCACTCTGCTGCCCGTGAAGGTTGCGGAGACCCCACACTGCATCTAACTAACACCACAGCATTGTGATATTTAAAAAAGTCATTGTTAGAAGAAACTGATAAACTCATCATGATGGTACAGATTTTAAAAGATTTTTTTTTAAAAAAATTGTTTTATGGGTGTAAGTATTGTGCCTGCACACATGTGTGTCCACCATGTACATACCTGGTGCCCTCCGAGGCCAGAGGGTGTGTCAGATTCCCTGGAACTGGAGTTAAAGACAGTGTGAGCCTCTCTGTGGGTGCTGGGAATCAAACCTTGGGCCTTTGCAAGAGCAGCAAGTGCTCTTAATTGCTGCGCCATCTCTCCAGCCTAAATAATACCATGTTTTTGTTGTTTTCTCGAGACATGGTTTCTCTGTGTAGCTTTGGAGCCTGTCCTGGCACTTGCTCTGTAGACCAGGCTGGCCTTGAACGCACAGAGATCCACCTGCCTCTGCCTCCCAAGTGCTGGGATTAAAGTCCTGCGCCACCATCGCTGGCTGGTACAACTTTTAAAAACATCACTTTAAGTTTTGCATCATGCAGACAAAAGCAGGGACAGGGTTAGGGAGATGACTCAGTGGGCAGATTGCTTGTGGCACAAGAGGGAACACCAGAGTTTAGATCCCCAGAGCCCACGTGAAAGCTGTAAAACCCAGGTAGGCATAGTAGCTGCCTGGACTCCCTCTTTTGGGAGCCAGAGACGTGGTATTCCTGGGGGCAAGATGTCTAGATTAGCAACCTCAGCTGAGGGATCCTGCTTCAGTAGTAAGGTGGAGAGGAATCAAGGAAGACACCCAATGTCAGCTCTGGGCATCCACATGGGAGGGAAGGAGAGGGGAAGAGGGAGAGGGAGAGGGGGAGGGAGGGAGGGAGAGAGAGAGAGAGAGAGAGAGAGAGAGAGAGAGAGAGAGAGAGAGAGAGAGAGAGGGAGAGGGGGAGAGAGAGGGAGAGAGACAGAGACAGAGACAGACAGAGACAGAGAGACAGACAGAGACAGAGAGAGACAGAGAGAATATTAATATGTGGATGCTGCTTGCTTCAGCACAAAGATGATGTCGTCTTTCTACCTTTCAAATAATGCAAAGCACATCTGGTAGAAGAACCTACTTCACAGAGCTGCAGCTATCTGTAAGGGAGTCCAACAGGTGAGGTCTTTAGCATTCCAGACTCTGAAATATGGTTTGTTTTTGTTTTTTGTTTTTTGATTTTTTTGCATATAGAGAGATTTGGCATGGACAATGGACACTAATTTACCAAATTAATCACAACTCATGAACCAAAGTAAAAAACAAACAACAACAACAAAAACAACCTTGATTGGTAAATGAACACTCAGAAACTAGTGAGTTAAGTACTAGATCAGAGAAGATCAACACCGAGGAACTAAGATCCAAACTTCAAGACCTTAGGAGTAAGTCTATCATATACAAAGAAAGCAATCTAGAAATAATAAAAGCAGTTTATTGACACAGGAAAATGACGTTAGCAAAGAAAGCAGAGACGTGGAGCTTAGAGAAGAACAATAAAATAGGCTCCCAGCAAAATCATCTTGCAAAAAGGAGAAAGAGAGATGATAATGACACCAATAAAAAGGGAAATAGAGCCATCGACACTGAAAACATTACAACAATAAAAGGGAATTACGAGTGACTTTTGCCAATAAAACTGAAGGCTTACAATATTGCCTTTTCAGGAAATATGATTTTCTAACGTTGACTGAAGAAGAGCAGGGGAAAATGAAGTCTTCGGACCTTAAATAAAAGTTTAGTTAGTAATACCATCCTTAGAGAAAACTTTCCCAGAGTAGTTAATTCCAAGCAAAGAAAACCCTTTCAGTGACTGAGTTCACTAACAGTTGGGGTTTTAATAGAGCATTCTCTATTTTTAAATGTTGGCAAGTTTTTAAACATTTTTTTCCTTGTCAGTGCAGGCAAAACACAATATGTCTGCAGTCTGGCTACAGCCCACAGTCTGCCAGTTTGCAACTTCTGCAGGAGCAACCTTTGAAAGTCACAGTGCAACCAAGTCCAGTGACTTCCTCCTAATGGTGACAAAACTCGCTGAGGGAATCATGAGATGCCTACGTGCATTCTCCTTTTCTCCTCCCCTCCCCTCATCCCCTCTCCCCTCCTCTGCCCCTTCCTTCCTTCTCCCCTCCCCTCCTCTCCTCTCCCCCCTCCTCTCCTCCTCTCACATCCTCCCTTCCCCTCCCCTCCTCTCCCATCCTCCCTTCCCCTCCCCTCCCCTCTCCTCTGCCCCTTCCTCCCCTCCCCTCCCCTCCCCTCCCCTCCCCTCCCCTCCCCTCCCCTCCCCTCCCCTCCCCTCCCCTCCCCTCTCCTCTCGTCTCCTCTTTTTCTCTGTTGAGGGCAGAACCCAGAGCCTCACCGGTGCTACAAGCATTTCTACCCAAGGACTGTATTTTAGAACTTTAGAGCTAGGGCCCTGCTAAGTTGCCCAGGCTGGCGTTCGATTTGCAGGCCCCTCTGTATTAGCCTCTCAACCAAGTAGCTGAGGTTACAGGCCAGCGCCAGCACACCAGGGTCCTGTGTTACCACCTGGTCCAGTAATAAACATGGCAATTTGATGCTTCCGCTAGAGTCCGACTCCAGGAAAAAGCATTGCAATCTTTAGGTCCCATTTAGGCCCCCGTGTCTTACATAACCCGCAATTACTCATCCAAGGGAGGTACTGGAGTATAGTAACACACAGCCTGAGCTTTGGAGCCAGCCAGTCCTGTTTAGATCTGCCTCTCCTGCCCCATATGACCCTGTGACCTCTACCCACTCTCCTTTCCCAGTGGTAATCAACATGAGTAAGACAGACAGTCCCGATAGCAGGATGTTCACACTGTAAGTTGTGGGAAACCCACAATAAAAAAAAAAAAAAAACAAAACCAAACAAACCCACACAGTATATGCCACAGAGCAGATCCCCCTTTCCCAGCGCGGAATCAGGGCTTGGTCACGTGACTTGTTTGACTGACAGAAGGCGGCAGAAGCGATGCTGATCTGGTTGTGGGCGTGGGACCCATGGAGTCTGTCTTTCCACGGGCTTCTCTGGCCTGAGCAGGTGACAGATCTCAGGATGAAAAGATAGGCTGAACTAAAGTTAGCCAGGATTACCCAGTCTCTAGCTGGCTCCAGATGTGTGAGTGGTGGCTGGTTAAGCTACTGAGCTGGGGTGATTGTAATGTTTGCCCTCAGCCCTTTGTGAGCATGGCACATTTAATCCTTGCAACACCCTCAGAGCAGGCACTGGGGACACTTAATGAATAGGGACTGTCTACAGAGCAATGAAAATATTCAGTCTCCCCGCCCCCACCTCTACCACCCAAACCTTGCCAAGAGTCAAGAGGTTTCAAGGTGACATGACCAGCCAGAGTCAGGTAGACTGGTCTGGTGCCTCATTAAATGTTTGGCTGATGACAGAGATGCTTGAGTCTTTTACTGTGCAGTATTTTAAATAGCTTGAGTTTGTAAAATAGCAAACCTCCACTGAATCCCTCATGTAAGAAGCTTCAGCTGGAGCAATGGCTCAGCAAGGCCTGGGTTCAATTCCCAGCACCTGTAATCAGGTTGCGCAGGCACAAGTAACTCCAGCTCCTTGGTATCCAGCGCCCTCTTCTGGCCGCTGAGGGCACTTGCACTCACATCACCACCCCGCATAAGCATAATTTAGAATTTTTAGAAAACTCCTGCTAGCACCGTCATGATCACACCCAGTTAGTGGAAAAGGAAAATGACATGTAGAGAACGCTTGATCACATGGTGGTCAGTGAGTGACTGAGTGCATGCAGGATGTTAAAGCCTGTCAGTGTCTGGAGGGTGGGTGCTTCCCCACCTCAGGACACGGGTCAGGAAGTCACCACAGGTGATTCCTGCCCATCTTTGCTCAGGCCGAGTGGGTTAGCGCATGGTTAGGACCCAGGTGTCCTCCAGTTTCTAGTGATTTGCTGCCTTAGTTTGGTAAAGTCTCTACGGCCCCTGATGTTTTAGTATTGCACCCCCCACTTCTCAGAGCCGTTCCTTGAGGACCTCTGCATGCAGGCCTCCTGGCTTCCGCCTTGCTTAGGTTTTTGTTTGTTTGTTTGTTTTTTAATGTTTTTTTTTAACTTTTAGTTAATTAGTGTGTGTGTTTGTCATTTAGAAGACGTGCAGGAGGGGGCTGGAGAGATGGCTCAGTGGTTAAGAGCACCGACTGCTCTTCCAGAGGACCCGGGTTCAATTCCCAGCACCCACATGGCAGCTCAGAACTGTCTGAAGATCTAGTTCCAGGGGATCTGACACCTTCACACCAATGCACATAAAATAAAGTTAAATAAACCATAAAAAAAAAAAAGAAAACTTGCAGGAGTCTGTCTCCTACCCAGGGACTGAACTCAGCTTGGCAGCAAGCGAGTTTACCCACTGAGCCATCTCGCAGACGCCTTGCCTAGTTTCTTTACAGCTCTTGATTGATGGCTGCCCTCATCGCCCGAGCTGCGTCCCCACGTCTGCTCCAGAACCGTGGCCCTAGAGGTTTTGGTCAGCCCAGCTCTTAGAAACGCTGCTCCGCCGTCAATTCCTGGCTCGCTGTTGCCCTCTAGTGGACTTTGTATTTGCTGCTCCGTGTACACGATGCGTTTTAACCCGCCATGCTGGAGGTCACTATTGTTTCCAACAGTTCAAAAGATGTAGCTAGTAACTAAATCTCATCTCTATTTCGGCCTCCTTCACAATATTGAGCCGCTGTGTTTGAGAGGTTTCTCAACATTTAGGAAAAATATGTGAGACAAATTAACGGCAATTGTTTGGGAGGAGCCGGGGAAAGTTGACTCTGATTTCTCACGGATACTGTCTTCTTGGTTTTAAGAAGCCAATGAGAAAACATCGACTGAGCATGGCCAAGTACTGAACACTTCCCATATACTGGGGTCTGGTGGGAGGACACGCCCAGCTCATGCAGTGCGTATCCAAAGACGACAGAACTGTTGGTGTCTTAAAGCGCAAACAGACAGCAGCACTTGGATGCCTAACCGAAACAGGATACCTCTCCAGCCCTTCATAACCAGCCTCCAGCTCTCTCCTCCACAGAACTGGTTTGGTCAATTGTTAGAAGGTCAGAGAAGCCGTAGCCAAGTGAGTAAGAGAACATAAGATTAGGATGACTCAGTTTCAGAACCGCGTACAGCTACGGGCAAACACGTTTTCAGCAGCAAGATCTCTAAGAAGTGCTAGTGGCCGGAGGCCAGGGTTACATGCCGGTAAATGACTCAGCTGCCATCAGCTTTTCCAGGACAGACTGGCAAAGGGCTCTGTTCTGTGTTCTGGGTCCAGAAGCCTTGCACTCAGCAGCGGGAGGTGGAGGTGTGGTGGGATTTGTGTCTTTGGCATCTATCAGAGGCCCAAGCTTTGGTATCCACAAAGCATTTGTGATAATGATGTTTCTGTTTTCTCAGTGCTCCATAGTCAGTTTGGGAATATTTAGCCTCTGATTTCAAGCAGAAACTTAACTAACATCGAAGACCTAAAGTTTGAAGTTGTCTTATTTGTGATGTCTCACATTCTGTTTTAAGCAGGCCTCAAACTTGCAACCCTCCTGCCTCAGCCTGCCAAGTGCTGGGACGATAGGCTGAAGCCACCAAAAATGATCTGCTTTTACACAGCTGTAACCAACGGCCAGAGGTGATAGCCCAAAGGGGCTGACACTGTTCGTTTGGAGACAGGATAGCATGGGATCCAGTCTGGGTTGGAACTCACTGTGTAGCTGAGGATGATCTTGAACTCCTGACCCTCCTGCTTCTACTGCCCAAGTGCTGGGTTTGCAGGTGTGCACCGCTGTGCCTGGCTAACGATCTCACCCTCCGCAGCTGACCGCCATGTGGAGAAATGATCCCAGAGCACTGCCTGGGTGAGCATTGCTCCCTCCAACAATGCCTGCACATAACGGAACACAGTTCTTTCTGCTGTTCCTAGTCCCTAGATTCAGGACTTCTAAGGAGAGTCATCCAACTGCCACTGGACCACGGAATCACGCATATAATCCAACACTGGACCACGGAACCACTCCCACAGTCCAACACTGGACCACGGAACAACTCACACAGTCCAACATATCTGAGGGCCTGGCTGGTGTTACTGGCCCTGATTCTGGAAGGGACTGGGAACAGGCAAGAGTGGGCTGCAGCTGCCTCCTTCTGCAGCGCCTAGCAGCTCAGACATCTTTCGGAAAGGATGCCACTGGTTGGGATATTCCCTTGCCTGGCTGGGAGGGGCAGGAGAGTGGGCCCAGGGCAGTCTGGTCTCTACCTTCTCTTTCCTTAGTGCCCCTCCACTGAGGCTAATGGGAGGGGTCAGCTAGGCTGTGTTGGCCTGAACATCATTTTGGTAAGAACATTGACTTTGGGGTAGGAAGTAAAACTTTACTCTGTTGCTATATTTTATTTATTTATTTTTAGTTCCTTAATTTTACTTTTTTCATTTATTTTACCACAACCACAACCACAGTTTCCCCTCCCTTCTCTATTCTCGTTCCCTCCCTCCACCTCTCATCTACCCCGGTTCCCCATTCACTCCTCCTCAGTTCAGAAAGGGGCAGGTCTCCCATGGGAGTCAACAAAGCATGGCATATCAAGTGGAGGGGGGACCAAGTTCCTCCTCCTGCTTCAAGGCTGGATGAGACATCCCAGCATGGGGAATGGTTCTGAACGGCCAGCTCATGCTCCAGGTCCTGGCCCCATGGCTAGGAGCCCCACAGACAGACCAAGCTACACACTGTCACCCAGATGCAGAGGGTCTGGGTCAGTCTCATGCCAGCTCCCTGTCAGTCCAGAGTCCATGAGCTCCCACTAGCTCGGGTCAGCTGTCTCCGTGAGTTTCCCTGTAATGATCTTGACCCCCCTTGCTCATATGATCCCTCCTCCCTCTCTTCAACTGGGCTCCTGGAGCTCAGCCCAGTGCTTGGCTGTGGATCTCTGCATCTGCTTCCATCATTTACTGGATGAAGGCTCTCTGATGACAATTAGGGTGGTAACCAATCTGATTACAGGGGAAGGTCAGTTCAGCACCCTCTCCACTACTGATAGGAGTCTTAGCTGGGGTCATCCTTGTGGATTCCTGGGAATTTCCCTGGCACCAGGTTTTTCTCTGACCTTCTATCAAGATATCTCTTTCATTGCTCTCCCCCTGTGTCCCACCCCCAGTTTGACCAACATGTTCCCATCTCCTATCACCTCCACCCCCAGTTTACCAGGAGATCTTATCTATTTCCCTTTCCCTGGGAAATCCATGTATCCCTCTTAGGGTCCTCGGTGTTACCTTGTTGCTATGTTTGGGTCCTCCTTGTTACTTTGTTGCTATGTTTTGGTCCTCTGTGTTACTTTGTTGCTATGTTTTAGCTCCTTAAGTATTCTAGTTCCCATCAGGTCGGTCAGTCAAGTTGGTGGTCAGAGCGCAACCATGGCCATGCTTAAGTACTTTAATTTATATGTCTGAGTTTCTGCACATATTTAAGTGTGCTACTTGTATAAATGCCCAAGGAGGCCAGAAGAGAGCATCAGATCCCCTGGATGCTGGGAGTTACAGATAATTGTGTGCCTCTGTGTGGGTGCTGGGAAACAAACCTGGGTCTGTTCTAAGAGTAGCCAGTGCTCTTAACCTGATCCATTTCTCCAGCCCCAGAAGCACACTTTAAAAAGTAAAACAAAAAATTCTTCCAACAGCTGTTGGGAAACTCAGTTCCTCTGAGACACTTGGATTGCCCTGGCTGCTTCTCACTGAGAAACAGCAGAAACACAGGTGAGTTTAACACCCCTGGTCTATATCTGATACCACAAACAAAGGAGCCTGTTCTCCTAAAAACATAGTACTGGGGCTGATAAGATATCTCAGCAGGTGTCTGCTGCCAAGCCTCATGACCTGAGTTCTACCCCTGAGACCTACACTGTGCGGGAAGAATTGGCTCTTGTAAACTGTCCTCTGACCTTCACACTTAAGCATGAGTGTGCATGCACACAATAAATGTATTAAAATAATAATGACTGAAATGTTCTCTCAGTTGATATATCTTAGGCAGGAAATACACAGAGGATATACCCCCAAAGCATCCAGGGTATGACCTGCTACTGCCGGCCATGCAGGGTATGAAAAGAACATGTTTCCAGGATACTGGAGGGGGGAACACACAAACCTCGATATCCACAATATAGTGTGCTAGTCCAACACACAGCAGGCTTTCTTTCTGCTGGGTGTGTGTGTGTGTGTGTGTGTGTGTGTGTATCAGTAATGCAGACAAATCTCGCAAAATAAAATTGTAGGTAGAAATGTACAGTTTCTATGCATAGAGCTCAACTTAAATTCAAGTTCCCATTTGTTCTAGCTTTCTCTTCCGTGCTCATAGTTGGGTATCAATCGCTTGTCTAAAGCGATCACACGCTGATGGCCTAATTCTAGCCATTGTCATCTTTGGCAGTGAAATCCCAAGCTTGGAGTCTTTTCACACTGACACAGCCATGCCAAATTAGCTGAGAAGACTCTCAGAATGTTGTAAGGTTTTTTTTAGCCAGTGAGCAGAAAGCCAAAAACACCATCAAAGATCCCATAGGACATCAGCACCCTGCTCAACTTTACGCTTCAACTTCAGGGTAAGCTGGTTTGGGGGTCTTGCACGCACCGCTTTGGGTTTTTTTGTTTTGTTTTATGATGTTCTTGCCTTCCCTGTATGCACTAATGCATCAGGAGAGGCTTCTTGGGCTACCTATGACAGGACAGAAACCCAGCCTGGAGAAAATTCAGTAGAGGCAATGCATCACCTCCTATTACAGACAAGACCAAGGGGTGCCTGTCTTTAACTAGGGCTGACTCTAGGGCTTGAAGAGGTTATGTCAGGTAATCTCTAAAGTAGTTCTTGATGACCATTGTCTCCTGTGTTCACGCCTTTTGTGGTCAAGTTCCTTAAGAGCTCTTATTACATTGACAATCTTAGAGATAATACACTCACTGGCTAAGAGTTGTGTTTTGATCCTTCACGACCAGGCTTTGCTTGTTTCCTGATACTGACATCACACTATACAGATGCCAAGTGTTGGCAGGTGCCACCCAGCCGTTTCTGTTGGTCCTCATACTTAGACTGTTCCTCTCCTGAGTGGCCTTTTGCTGGCCACTCTTCAGCTGGTCTGATGAAATGTCACAGCCACCACCAGGGCTATAGAGTTAAGTCTTGGTTCTACCATTTACCCACCATGCTGGCCTGGACTCTGTGAGCCATCGTGTCTTATTAAAGTTGATGAGGATTTTGGTGTCTGCAGCAGCCACTACAGTTTAAAACCACCAAGCAGGTACATTATCCTTTCTAGGAGCATAGTCATTGCTTATAACGTGTAGCTGGAAGCGGTATCTTACCGTCCCTCATCAAGTGTGAAGACACTGTTGAAAGCAGATGTGAACACAGCAACTCAGATAGTGGTAGGTTAATTCGTTGGTCCTCTTCTAAACTGGATGGGGAGTAGTCGTATCACAGTGCTGACAGGTACTGATGTTGTAAAGAATGCAGCTTCTCTGGGGGTGTGTATATCTTAGGGGAGCTGCTGATACCACCCCTGATTCTGCGCAATCCCACTGAATGCTGGAGTCTGTACACACGGCTCCTCACCAGTGTTGGAGACATTTTGTTGTTTGTGAATCTACTCATTTTCTCTGTCTTTTATTATTAATTATTATCGATTGTGTGGATGCGAATGTGGGATTCCAGGTGCCATGGTGTTCCTGGAATATAACAGGACAGCTTTGGAGGGTTGGTTCTCTCTTTCCATACCTTTGGAGGGTTGAATCTAGATACTCAGGCTTGTGTGGCAAGTGATTTTACCCAGTGAGCCATCTCACACTCTGTCAAGTCCTTAGTAGTTTCCTTTGTCCAATAAATCAGTTGGGTGGGCACCATATTGGATGAAGAATTTGCCCAGTGGAGTAGGTCGTCCACTCATCTCTCAGGAGCCAAGTTTAGAGACTGGCCGCATGCTGGTCGAGACCTGCTTTGGTTGGTTAATTAGTCTGTGCTAATTGTTTATTTAGTTAACTATAATGCTTTTCATTGTTCCCATCTTCAGCCTGTGCAATTTCACGTTCTCCCCCTGACTGTTGGAAAAGTTAGCTTTGTTACAACTTGTAGTTTATATTTGTTCTACATTTTTATGATGGTCAATAAAGAAAATGAAAGCTCTTGCCTTGTCCACAGCATGACTCTCTCAAGTCTGCGCGCAGCAGTGCTGAGTTCCAGGCCCTACGCCACTGCCAGGGGGTGTGAGTCCCCACATCTCACGCTGATGTCAACAGCTAGTCTTGTTAGAAGCGTTTTTAAAAAATTTTCTGAGGGTGAAATTGTATCTTTTCACAGTGAGAACTCCCCAGTTTATAAAGTAGAGCTTATTTCCTATTTGTTGATACCTGGAACACTCCTTTCTGGTCTATGAGTGTTTTTAGTGTTTTGAACTTTGATTTTGTAAATAGTGTGCCTTGAAGATATTTCTATATGTAGGTGTAGCACAATTAATAAAAACAGAGACAGATATTGGGGTTCAAGCGGAAGACCAGAAAAGCAAAGCAGCCAGTCACTGGCTCTTACCTCAACCTCAGTCTGGAATGGCAATCCTGCCTCCAGGAATCTCAGAATGAGACTGTGTCTGAGAGCTGTCTCCTCCCGTCATATTCCTCTCTAGGGCTGGGATTAAACTTGTGCACCACTACTACCCACTTCTACGGCAAACTAGTGTGTCTACTGGGATTAAAGGTGTGGGTCACCACTGCCTGCTCTGTATGGCTGACCAGTGCGGCTGTTTTACTCTCTAAAGATATTTAGGCAAGCTTTATTTTTTAAAATACAAATGAAATATCTTTTTTACATGTAGATATAACTTGAGTACTTGTAATTTTAAATAATTTCAGGATGTTTCTTTTTAAAATGGATATTACTTTGTAGTGGTATGAATGAGAAGTATCCCCACAGGCTCTTGCATTTGAACCCTTGGATGCTAGCAGGCATTTGCCTTTCAAAAATGTCACAATATCATGAACGCTGCTGCTTTCTTTCTCTCTTTACACAGCAATCCCTCGCGCCTTTACTTCCAGCCATGAAATGGCTTATGCCGTATGGAGCCCGTTCACACGGCCAGGCGTGCCGTCATTCTCCCCACAGTACGGTTGCTGACCTTCTCTGTACCTGCACATCTGCTGCTGTGTGTTCTGAGCATCACCGTTGCATGTGCAGGCAGGCCAGCCTCCACCCATGCTGTCTGCAGGGCTTCCAGTCTTGGGGATGGGGGACTGAATGATGGGCACCTCTTGTGAGATGGTGCAGCTTCTCCGGGTTCTGTGACCACTTACCGACAGCATCTCAGGAGCTGCTTCCCTGTTCCACTCACCAGGAATAAGTAAGGGACTTTCTGATTTTTGTCAACTATACAGGCAAAAGCAATACTGTTTTTCTGACCACCTTCCCGTGTGTTGCTGTTGGGATCGTGAGATCTTTGCTCCTCTCTCTTGTGTTATCTCATAATATCTAGGAGCTACTACTCCCCACATTTCGGATATTGATTTAACAACACATTGAAATTTTTTCTTACTTTAATATTTGTTTATGGATTTGATTTTGGTTGTTGCTTGTTGTTTCAAGACCCACAGCCCATCTTTCATTTCTCCGCTCCTCTCCCTTAATCTTCCTCTTCTCCTTTCTTTTCCACCTGCCTCTATGGGACTGCTTTTCTTTCCCCTTGTTTTGCTCAATCCCCTCCCCCTTCTGCTCCTTACTGTCTCTTGTCTCCTCATCCCCCCGCAGACACACACACACATGCACACACACGCATGCACGTATACACACACACACACACACACACACACACACACACACACACACACTTTCTCCCGCTCCTTACTGCCTCTCATCTCTAGCTCCTTGCACTGATTTTACATCCAGAGATCTCTGCTTGTGACATCTTCTTCCCTCAAAATCCTCGAAGGTACCACCCCTCACCCCTGCTTGCTTTCAAACTCATGGCCTCTTTTTGTTTAATTGTTGTTGTTGTTGATGGTGGTGATGTGTGTGTGTGTGTGTGTGTGTGTGTGTGTGTGTTCCTAAATGCAACCTGCTCAGACTATATACATTACTTGATGTATGTTTCTAGGGCTAACCGTCTGGTATTGGATAACCAATGGGTGTGTTCTTCCCTAGGGAAATACAGTTGTCTGCAGTTCTTTGTTTAGGGCTGAGGCCTCTTTTGTGTTAGCCTGGCTACTAGTATCCTTGTTCAGGCCACGCTTAGGCGGCCACATTGCTGAGACTTCATGAGTGTAGTTTCCCTTCCTTTCTCTTAGCTGGCACTGGCTTGTAGTGGCATCTCATTTGTATTTTGATAAATATAGCTTGCCTGAGAAAAAGGAAAACAGTCCCATTGACCAGTCTTATAGACCAGGCAACAATGACACACACCTTTAATACCATAGCCACACTAGTTTGCCATAGTAATCAGGTGGTAGTGGTGCACACCCTTAATCCCAGCCCTAGAGAGTAATATACAATGGGAGCAGACAGCTCTCAGTCTCAGTCTCATCCTGAGATTCCTGGAGGCAGGATCGCCATCAGACTAAGGTAGAGGTAAGAAGCCAGTGGCTGGCTGTTTTGCTTTTCTGACCTTCAGGTTGAACACCAATTTCTGTCCCTGAGTTTTTATTAATCATGCTTCACTAGGATGGAAGGAACCAAGAATTGGCAGAGAGAGGAGAGCAGGAGACAGTTCTGGGGACTCATGGGTGCCGTTGTGCATCTCCTCTCCCAGATCAGCAGGGCTGCCCTCTGGTGTGCGATAGGAAGAGAACACAGGCTACATTGCCTACAGAGGGGTTGTTAACTGGCCTGCTCTTGCCTTGCCTCTGTCCTTGGGTCATCGCCCAGGGAGCTTGCTGTGAGCTCTTGTGTCCATTAATTATTTCTGATTGGAGCCTCATGGGAAGCCCTGGCCCACCATATCCTAAAGTTTTCAGTCTGGTCCTCCTGGCCAAGGGAGCTGCTATGTGGGAAACCTTTACAATCAGGAGAAGAAGATGGCCCCAGAGGTATGCCTGGTGGAAGAGAGAGAGAGAGATGGCTTTTGGGTTTTGAGAAACAGGGTGGAGGTGGAGCCTATTGCCCATGGCCATCACTCTGGACAGGGCAGCGAACTGTCAGGCATCTCAATGATCATGTGAGGTCATGGGAAACAGGTTCTTCTTCCTCCCCACCCCATTCCAAGAGCGAGCATCCCTGACCTCTTCATGTGATACTCAGGGTGTTGTGCAAGTGCCCACCAGATGGCGCCTTCATCCCACAGCTCCCACCCAAGGAGGTCCTCCGGACTGTTACAAACAGGCAAGCGATGGCTCAGAGATTACAGTGCCTCCGTGTCTGCATTCCGTGCGCTTGAACCCTGTTGCCGAGCTTCGGGCAAGGGGCTGGAGGTTAAAATACACAAACACACACACACAGACAGAGAGACAATGACATGGGTCATCCTTGAATTTCCCAAGAATGCCCCCTTTATTGTGTTCAGGGGCAGATTATATAGAGATAGCCACGCCCCAGCCAAACCCACCAGAAACCACTCTCCTGCCATCAGGAACTCCTGAAGGTCTCGTGCTCAGAGCAGCTGTAGGCACTCAGATCAGGGGATTACAAGAAATTCAGGATCTGGAGTCTCACTGCTCCCAACATAGTGGTTTATGTCCGGGTCCCTGACTGTCTCTGATTAACCCCGAGGTTCCTTATTCCCACCCCACGAGTACTGACTACAGCTAACTAGTATATCCCAGAACTAGCACTGTCTTCAACGTATCTTGTGGGTGGATATATTCAAACCTTGTAACTGCCTTTGCTGCACTAGGTATCTACAGTCCCATCCTACAGATGAAGACCTGAAGACGGATGGGTTAGGTGGCGTCCCCAAAGACACGGGACTTGAGTGTGAGTACTATGTATCATGAAAGCCCGGTCCCCTCAACACTGTGAAGGCTCACAGGGCTTCTTCGATACCTGCTTCTGGCCTGTATCCTGCACTAGACTGCAAGTGTAAACTGAGATTGTGCTTCAGTCTTTCCAGATGTTAGCTGCATGAATCAAAAAAGAGACATGCACACTAAACCACTGCTCTTTACCCTGTGCTTCTTAAAGCTGACGGGTCCAGGGAGGGGCTTTTTATGGCTTCTGGGGAGAGTCAGCAACATGCCAGGGGTCGGAGCCTCAAGCCCCTCCACCATCTCCTTACCTTGCTTGTACAGAGCCAGCACCTGGGCTGCTTGTCTTGGCTAAGGTCCCAGAGGCTCACTCTGACCAGCGGAGCTGACCCCACAGAATGGCTGTGGTCACCCCCTGCTGTGCTATAGGCCAGGAGGAAAGCAGAATTTTGCTCCCCCCCTTTTTTTTTTAGGTCCAGGTCCATGGGAGGTCCCTGGGTGGGTAACCTCTGACTGGGGTTGGTATGTGCCAACAAACAGATGGGGTTTGACAGGCAGGTACAGTGAATGTGTGCTGGGGAACCACTTTGGGGTGCAGGGGAACAGGCCAGCCCTTCAGAAGGTTTGGAATGGAGGTCTATAGTGATATTTTGTTTATGATCTAACAAAGCTGCAAGAAGATCGGAGTGCACAGCTAGCTACACTAGTTAGCCATAGAGGCCGGGAGGAGGTGGTGCACACCTTTAATCCCGGGACTAGAGAGGAATATAAGGCGGGATGAGACAGGAACTTGCTCTCTTTTCAGACTGAAGATTTTGTGGAGGTAGGAACGTTCTAGCGGTTGGTTGCTCTGCTTCTCTGATCTTCCAGCTTGAACCCCAATATGTGTCTCTGGGTTTTTATTATTCACGCTACAGAGGCCATGGGCCAAAATCTGCATTTTCTTTATGGAGCAGGCATAGGTGCTGGATACACTGCTGCTCCACCGGAAGAGGGCCGTGACCTTCATAAGTGGAAGCAGCTCACGTGGGGGCTGCAGCCACTGTCAGGCTGCGCTCACCAGTCTGGGAAATACAGTGCTTGCAAGCCAGGCAGCCACTGCTGGACTCATTTGTCCCATAGATGGGAAGAGCATTCTCCAAGGGCCAAAGGAAGCGGAATCAACCGAATTACAATGGCGGATTCCCTCTGCCCCTCGCAGCCCTGGGCAAGGATTTGTTGGAGGGTCCTGGTTCCCCTCGTAGGACTAAGGTTTGAGGAGCCATCTCATTATTGGGATGAAACACCAAGTACTAACTGGGTTTGGTATTTATTACCAAACTCTTCAAGACATTGAAGACTGGACACATGGCCTTAGTTCCCTCGTGTCCACCCTGGTGGAAACCCTGAGGACAATGACAGGACAGCCCCATGCCGTCACCTGGTTAACTTTAGAGACCACCACTCAGGGAAAACCTGGGTCCAGGACTTCCACACCGGAAGGAATTTTAGGATGAGCAGAAACTATATTAAAGTTCCATCTGGCTCCAGTGGGGTTACATGGTTTCTCTCTGACTCTGCCTTCTTTCTCCCAGCATTCATTGTAATCCCCCGCCTCAGACCTCCTACACCACTGCCTGAGAACACACGTCTCTCATCTCAGTGTTGTTGGTCTTTTTATTTTTTACACTATCCCCATGTTGGAATGTCAAAATGTTGCTTGTTTTTTCCTCTTTTTAATTTTTTGGGGGCCCGCTGCCCAGCTGCCAAATAAGTCACACACAGAGAGGTTTATTCTTTCTTATAAATGCCTGGCCTTAGCTTGGCTTCTTTCTAGCCAGTTGTCTTAAATTATCCTATCAATCTTAATGTATCCATTTCTTTACTTCTTTCTCTGTGGCTTACTGTGTAGCTGGGTGGCTGCCCCATGTCCCCCTCTCTTGTTCTCTTGCTCCTCCTTCCCTTTCCAGAGTTCTCCTATTTACATTCTCTGCCTGAGGGTCCTGCCTAGCCTTTCTCCTGCCTTGCTATTGGCTGTTCATCTCTTTATTAGACCAGCAGGTGTTTTAGACAGGCAAAGAATCACAGCTTCACAGAGTTAAACAAATGCAGCATAAACAAAAGAGACACATCTTTACATCATTAAACAAATGTTCCACAGCATAAAGAAAGGTAACAGACCTCAAAATAATGTTCTACAACACTTCAGTGTGCAGACATCCCACCACTACAAAAATAAGAGCAGAAGACATGACTCTTACACAAGGTTTGTTGCATTTTGTGGCCACCAATGATCAAGATAATGGCATTAAACTAGTATTGATGGGGTTTTCCAAAGTATAATTTGCTAATGTAGCAGGTGGCTCCATCCCACACTGTGATTTGGCCCCAAGGACTCTCAATATATGTAGCATCTTAGAGTCAATAATTAGCCTTGGGAATTAAAGATGAAAATCAGCATAATGTTGCTTAACTATGCCCTCTAAGCAAATCATGGTACTTGAAGAATTTCCAGGTATAACAACATACTGGGAAAAAATTGTTCATTTAGATAGACTGATAATTTAAAAATCAACTCAAGACCCCCATTCTGGGTCACCATTTGTGTAGTCACGTTTCTAAGGGTCTCAGTTTTTGCACAGGTGTATGTGTATAGTATGGGCATGTGGTTCTTGTGTATAGTACAAATAATAAAAACCCAGTGACAGATATTGGGGTTCAAGCTGAAGATCAGAAAAGCAAAGCAGCCAGCCACTGGCTCTTACCTCTACCTCAGACTGAAATGGGCAATCTTGCCTCCACTAATCCTTAGACTGAGACTGAGCATGAGAACTCTCTCCTCCCATTTTATATTCCTCTCTAGTGCTGGGATTAACAGTGTGCACCACCACTGCCTGGTCTCTATAGCTAACTAACGTGGCTGCAGAGATTAAAGGTGTGTGCCACCACCGCATGGTCTGTATGGCTGACTAGTGGCTAGTTCTGCACTCTGATCTTCAGGCAAGCTTTATTCATTAAAGCACAAATAATATACCACTATAGTGTACTTATGTGGCTGGTGTTTTAGCAATTAAACCATCTCTCCAGCCATCAGTCAAGCTACTACTCTCTTCAAGGAGATGTTACTCTTACCACTAGGAGTATTCCCCACCCCCCAAGGCCTAGGCCCTCCCACATCAATTAAAAATAATAAGAAGAGAACGCCCCGCAGGCTTCTCTACAGGACTATTCAGTCTGGGAGTCTTCTCAGCTGAGGCTCTCTCTTGCACAATGGTTCTAGTTTGTGTCAAGTTGACATAAAAGCCAGCCCAATAATAGCTAACAACAGACTCATAGTCAGTGCTCACTGTTGGGCTGGGTGCCGTCTGCTAATATTATCTCTCCAAATGGTTCTAGGAACCAACCCTAAGATGGGGGCCCACTGCTACTCTTATTTTACAGAAGGGAAAGTTGAGGCCCAGACAGGCTGTGGAACTTTCTCAAGAACACGTGGTTAACTTCCAGCATTGCTTTGTCTGAGTCTGGGTGGAAGGCCCCTCTCCCAGGATGGGCGACTGTTTAAGAAAGACTTTCGACAGAGTATAGAATAACAATACTGCATATTTAGGGCTTCCCGAATGCAGACATGGTGCTGCATATTTTAATGCAATGTTTCATTTCTTCTTACAACAATCATATGAAGTAGGGACCCCATCGTCCCCATTTTACAGGTGATATAGCTGAGTCAGAGCAATGCATCCTGCCCACTGACAGAGTTACTCAGAAGCGGAGCCAGGATCCTAACTAACCAAATCCACCTACAACTTCCATATGTTCTTTCCCTGGTTCTGTCTCAGTCTGAGGTGTGGAATCTCTCAGGAGCATGGTGTTGGTCAAGAGGCAGTGTCAAACTTTCCTGAGTTAACTGGCAGTCAGCAAATGTTCTCCGTGGGAAAATGAGAATCGAACAGGGACTTTGCACAAGAGAGGGAGAGTCTGAAATATCACATTATTGGAGCTTGAGCAATAAGTACATATCAAAGACTTTGGCCCCCGGAGGGTGTTTGGACAAGTCCAAAGTTTATTTCCCTGAATATGAAGAAAGAGCAGGTTAGGTTAAATAATAATTTATGACGTTGATAGTAAGGAAGAGAAACAGCCTCTAGCTAGCAGCTGCCTTGGTTTATCTTGCACGGCCGAGGAGGCGGACAGTTGCTACTTGCTTATTCTGTATTCTTACTACTGTGGCTGCTTTCGGGTACATGGGTTGGGTCAATCACACTCCTGGTGCGCATGGCTCACACTGATCCTTGCACCTTGTCTAAGCTGATTATTCTCCTTAACCCTGTTATAAAGTGTGATTGAGAACACATTCTAATACATTCTCCTGGGGATGCTGGGTCTAGGACTGCACCCCAGGCCTGTGGCCTCTCCACCCACATTCTATATAAAACCTGGCAGGAATGGCTTTGGAGAGACTCCTCCCCCCACAACTTGGCAGCTTTGGGCAGGAGGCCTTCTTTCTTTCCATCGTGGGTTAAGACTTTGTGTGCAGTCAGTCATGGACTGTGTGAGAACAGAGTATTCACAAGATTCTATCTACATCCCAAGGAAAGAAAACAAGCAAGAATTAATCCCCAGGAAACAATGCTCTCCCATCTCTGCCAGTTACACCGGCTGCTCACAGTCTCTTGCCTTGGGCTGGGTGGGGGACCCTGCAGGACCTGTGCCTTGTCCGCAGTCCAGTGAAAACCCCTGTCACCTCACAGGAAGAGGCTGACATTGCCTTGTAGAGAAACCTGGCAGACGCTCCATCTGTCCCCTTCTTCCCTACCATGACCTGTTGTTTGTTTGTTTCTTTGTTTCTATGGGAACATTTGTTCCCATTCTCCTGTGCCTTGTTAAAGTAAGTTTAATTTTCAAAGTAAAGCAGGACTGGGCATTTTATTTTCTTAGTGGCAAAGATCATAACTATCATCAGTCTAACAAGGGGATTTTGAGCAGATTAAAAAAGAGCCTGGAATTAGATAAAGAGTGTGAACTCTGCAGACATACAGAGTGATTGGTTCACGTTCCAACCGGTAGAGTCACCAGAACTTTAAAATAACTCCAGCCACATAGTTAACATTGCCCCGCTTTAGTCTGTGAGTGAGTGAGCGATCCTGGGGTACTATTGTGAGGATTTATTCAGAGGTCCCCTGTAAATCCTTCAGCCCAGCACCTGGCCCATTGCGTACACATTCACATTGGATGTTCAATACAGATGCCCTGAATGTGGGTCTTACTGTACCACCGAGCCTGAAGACCCACATTCAGTTCCCGGGACCCACGTGGTAGGCAAGCTGTCCTGCAGGCTGTCCTCTTTCTCACGCGTGCTGTGGCATGGGAGCCTCTCCCCGATAAGTACATGCTTGAAAACATAAAGGGAGAAAACCGACTCCCAAAAGCTGACCTCTGACTTTACACATGTGCCCCTCACAGAGTGTATGTACATGCACACATGCAACACAATAATGATGATGATAATAATAATAATCATGGGACTTCATTTGACAACATGTCATGGGTGGTAGCAATGAAGGTTCTGTCCCATTTATCCCGTGTTTGCTCTTTCCTGGTGTGTTTGAGCATTGCCACAAGTAGCTTTTTATAAAGTTTTGATGTCATAAAGGCAAATCAAAATTGTAGTCTTCAGCAGCACTGATGAAGACGCAGAGGCATTGCATGGTAAATCAACATGAGAAGCGGACATGAAAGGGGCAGACCTCGTGCTGGGGTCCTGAGCAATAAGACGGCTAGGGGTCTGGCAGGATCCTGAGCAGCCAGACAGGACTGTGCCGGTCCCTGGGCCCCACTGTTTGTGGCTCTAGTCTGCCTCTCCATTCTGTAGGATACAATGGAGCGGTGAGTTGTTGGCAGATGGTGTAGCGGTGGTTGTCAGCAGACAGCATAGGGCTGTTGTTAGCAGATAGAATAGTGGTGGGGTTGTCAGTGAACACTGTAGTGGTGTTTGTTGTCAGTAGATGGTGTAGGGGTGGGGTTGTTGTCAGCAGATGGTGTGGTGGTTGTCAGCAGACACTGTAGTGGTGGTTGTTGTCAGCAGACAGTGTAGAGGTGGTTGTCAGCAGATAGTGTAGTGGTGGTTGTTGTCAGCAGACAGCCTAGTGCTGTTGTCAGCAGATGGTGTAGTGGTTGTTGTCAGCAGATGGTGTGGTGGTTGTCAGCAGACACTGTAGTGCTGTTGTCAGCAGACACTGTAGTGGTGTGGTTGTTGTCAGCATACCCATATTTGGCCTTTCCATTTGTCAACATGAAAGCACAGAGATAACTGGGTGATTAGCCAAAACCATCTGTTCAAATTGAGTTGAGCCTTGCACAACAACTCAATTGTGTGCAATTTCTCCCTCAATTGCCCACTTGAGGGAGAAAGTCAGGTAATGGTCAGAAGAGGGGCACTTGGGAGGAGCTCTCCTTAGAGTTCTTGGTAAAGCTCCATAGGGCAGAACATCCATAAATCAAAACCAAATTCCATCAAAGGGAATAATCCGAAATTAGAATTCCTATATGTGCAATCATAACAGTTAGATTAACTTTAAATTCCAAGGGAGTCACCAAAACGTAAATAGTGACATCTGAGGGCTGAATTAGACATGCAGAAGATGAGGTTGACAATGGAATCTTCCCAAAGGCTGAGACGCAGTGTGAAACACAAGAAGAGGAAAAGGCTGAGAATAGACCTGGCCGGTTCTCCATGAGACAGACAGAATGTGGCAGAGGACATTAAAAAGCAGAGAACTGACTAACTTGGTCTATCTAGATCCGTAACCGGTGAGATTTTTACATTGGGAGGATAAAAGGTGCATTATTAAAAATTTCAGAAAGAGTGCTGGCAAGACAGCCCAGCACGTGGAGGGCTAGTCTGTCTGGTCCTGGCTGAAGGAGAGCGCTGACCCCGACCCTCCTGCTTTAACCTCATGTGTGCTGGATTGTTGGTGCAAGCTGTCAGTCCTCGTGAGTTCTGGATTTAGAGGGAAATGATTTGAACATATGTCAGTTAGAATGAAAATGTTTCAGACACAGAATGATAAGAGCGTCTTCTGTATAGCTCGTCTTAGGTATTGCTTGTGTGCTTGGAGACAGAGCCAAAGGGATCCCAGCGAGAACTCGCCTGGGAGGAGAATGGTGAGAAGTCTGAACATGACAGTTTCTCTGGGTATCTCAGTAGCCTCCACTCTGAATGAGGAGAAGTCAGACACCAGCGCTATGGACCAGTCTACAGGAGGAAGGTGGGCAACCTCTCATCAGTGGTGGGAGGATGCTCTAGAAATATGGTTACAATCCTCTGCCAATAAGGCAGCAGCGAAAGTCACCTCCTCCTCCTCCTTTAAATATAGGAAAATAAATGGTCATTTGATATTTTGGGAAATAAAGAATTTTTCCAGAAAGTTCAATATGAAATGATCTAGATTCTGAAACATTAATGGTGTATAGCAAACAGCAATGGATCTTCTGGATAAATGCAGAATTTGTTCCAGGTCCTTGTCAGATACAGCTGTGCCTTTTGGCTTCCCAAAGAAGTTTTCCATGTTCCTTAAAGATCAGCTTTCCCATAATAACTTTTTTGAAGAATTACTTTGTGTAACCAATTAGGTGTAAAGTTTTCTTGTCATTTTCATCCTCTCTCACAAACAAAAAAAAATCCCTCTTAATTGTTATCTACCACTGATTTTTGATTTTGATTAGACAATTTATGAGGCACAATATCTAGAAACTTCAATTTCTGGACATAAAAAGTATAAACTAAATGGTGTTAAATAACTCCAGCTTTATTGCTTTATATTTATGTAAACTATTCGAAAAGTTCCTTAGTAACTAATAGCTCTTATTTTGAAGGAATATATCCCTTCAGTTAAAAAAAACTTAAATTTATTTTTATTTTATGTGTGTGTGTGTTTTGTCTGCATGTATATCTGTGCACCATGTGTGTGCAGTGCCTTTGGAGGCCAGAAGAGGGCACCAGATCTTCTGAAACTAGAGTTAAGATGGCTGCTAGCCACTAAGTGGATGCTAGGAACTGATCTGGGCCCTCTGGAAAAGAAACCAGTGTTCGAGCTATCTCTCTAGCCCACATCCCTTTAATCTAATTTAATTATTTTTTTGGTATCAAATCCAAGTCAAAATAAATGGAAAAATGTTTAAAAGAATCCCGACAAAAGTTATCCATGGGTGGTAGAATTGGGGTGATTTGAATGTACATTTAAATCATATATGTATGAATAATTTGCCTAATTTTCCACCAACAATAAATTGCTTTTAAAATAAGAAAAACTTCATGTTTGCCTGGGCATCTTCACCATTTTTCTTCTGGCAGGTTCGGCCCAACCTCCAGTCACTCCTATAAGAAGCAGGAGGGTGTCCCGGGCTGGGGCAGCATTCTGCCGGCTTCTCCCAGCGTGGGCGAAGGACAGAGAAAGTAGCAGGTCCAGGCTCGGGAAAGCAAAGCGATGGGCAGCTTCTACACCAGCAGATGTTTCAAATTTTTCCGATTAACACTGAAAGGCCTAAGTACTTACTGTTGAATTAGTACCCTCGACAGAAGGACCACAGGGCAACACAAACCGTCCTTTCCTGAGTAGCATTTGTGGGGCAGAGCGACCTTCTGAGAAACAGATCAAATCATTTGTAGAGCTTGGGCGTTCTCATGCGGGGACTGAAATGAAAGGCGCAAGAGCGCGGGAAACACTCAAACGAGGGTAGTCTGGGTAAAACCTTCCATGGAGGGGAGACTTGCTCTAGTTAGTTTCCTTCCCGTGAAGCTGGTACCCTGCTTTCTGCCTGCCCTGCCAGGGAGAGAGTGAGCCTGGGGCTGTGCTGGGAAATTGCCTTCCCGAGTCCGTGCGTTACACGCTTGGTCCTCATGGCGGCGCTGCTGAGGAAGAGTGGGACCTTTGGGGGCGTCTCAAAACTAATAGGGGAAAGGAAGGAGAATGGAGGGGGATCGAGTCGTTTGCAGTAGGGTGAAACCCACGAGGCAGGACGTAATTTGAATTTCATGGGAATCCTGCAGAGAGATTTAGGTCTGTACCCAGTTTTCCGTTACCATCTTGACTGTCTCCACCAGGAGAAGGTCTGACTGGGTGACACCCGCGAGGGAGGAGGGAGCCCAATCGGACATTGCGCCCCAACTGCTGCGTCTCCATAGGAGCGCCGAGCTGAGATGACCCTTCCTGTGGTCATCGATTGCAGGCTGCCCTGGAAGAGGAGGACAGCTTAGGGGAGGCCGTCATCTTCAAGGATCACAGCCGCGTGCAGGCGAGGGCAGTGTCGAGAGGCTGCAGCGGATAGGGTTAGGATTGGAAGCCGCTGGAGCGTGCGTAACGAGGTGTGCTGGGGAGACGGGATAGTGAGGCACAGCATCCATCACAGGCGCCCCGTCTTCACGGGTCCTTTTCCCAGCACTTCCTCTAGCGAAGTCGGGGACTAACTGCAGCACCCGGCGAGGCTCGTGGCTGCAGTTACACTGGAATTCCAACAGCATCAAAGGGGAACTGGAGGGTGTTGGGTGAGGCTCGCCGGTAGGAACCAAAACAGCGCTGCACAGGAGCAGGGAGCAGATCTGGTCTTTGCTTCCTACCTGGGGACCAAGTTCCTGACCTAACTTAACCTACGAACCTAAGAACCGGGTCGGACCTGGCACTGTGGTTCTTCCTTCCAGCCCTAGCGCTCCCTCAGTGGCCTTCCAAGGCTCGGATTGATGTTGTTTCCAAAATGGAACAAACTCAAGTCGCCACCTCACCGCTGGGAGGACTAAAAGGCTTCAAGACAGTTTAGATTTCTGTTTGACAGTCTGAGAGTTTGCGCACATCGATGTCTCCTGGGTGTTATTGGAGTGGAGTCCAGGGGCAGAGCTACACTGGGCATTGTCTACTCGCTGTGTCTGCTTCTCTTTCCCCAGCACCCAGATGACCAGGCGGGGACCAGCACGCTCCATTTCACTCCTGTCTTGTATGCACTAGAGCAGAGAAGGAAGAAAGAAAAGGGCGAGGGGAACCAAGAATTAGACAAACACGAGGGTCCAGAACTCCCTTTGTAGCACAGTGCACAATGTTGGAGTTGGGACTGGCATGGCTCTGTTCAAGGTGGGCAGACAAACTCCAGACATCAGCCACAGTTTTCTCAGGGCTACCGAGAAGTTCTGGAGATGGGTACAGATGCTAGTTGCGCAGTAATGATTATATTTAGTGTCCTGAAGAGTGCCTTGAAAAATGGGCTAAATGGGTAAATTTGATGTCACATGGGGCAGAAAGACAATGAGGATTAGAAAGGTGTGCTCATTTCTCTCCAAGGCATAACCAGAAGGGACACACCCCTTTTCCACCACAGTCCATTGGCTATATCCATGCTGCGAAGGAAGCTTGGGGAAATAAACCCCAGCTGGGAAGGTACCACAAGGGCGGGTTTATGAAAGACGGGGAGATGGACACTTGCTGGAAGACCAGCCGTTTCTCACATGACTCAGGCTTTATTTTCTGTAGTCTACAACTTCAGGCTGACAAAAAGAGTGGAATTAATGCAACGCCCTCCCCCACCACGGAAGCTCATTTTCTCATTGATTTAGTCAAGAAATACTCATACTTACTCGCTCTGCATTATGAACCGCTGACATCATTGTAAATCCAACAGGCTGCAAAGCAGATGAGGTCCCCCCACACTGTGAAACTGCACTTTCACAGAAAGTAGAGCAACACAGACCGGGGAAGACATTGGCGATCCATGAGTGCAAAGATAAAAGTTAATGTGTCGGGGGAACGCGTGGCCAGGTGACCCTTTTGAGTGGGTGGTTGGAAGTAGCTCTTGTGGCCATGCCATAGGTGCTGAGACCTCAGTTAGGAGCAGCCAGCCACTCAAAGGCCAAGAAGGTAAATACCAACCAGGGGCTCTGCTCAACCCCTGATGGGAGAAGGGTCTGTCGAGGCTGGTGCAGAAGGATGGGGGAGCTGAATTCAGAGGGAGAGAGAGAAGAGGTACAGAAGATTGCTGGCAGCCAGGAGCAGGCTCAGGAGGACTTTGGGGGTCAGGGCAGTTGGCTCTCCAGCGTTTGCTAGGGCCAAGCAAACTGTACCCAATGTGTGTTAGGTCAATGAGTGAAATAAAAGATGCTTGCTTGTGGTTACTGATGCTTACAGGTCTCTGGCTATCTGGCTGGTGAAACTCAAATCTATTTAATTCTTTCTATAACAGCCTATACTCATTTCTTTTTTTTTTTTAAAGCCCTGCTTGGCTTTTCAACAAGGTGGAGGTAGCAACAAACGTCACACTTATCTGCCCCCACCTCATCCAATGCTGCCATAAAGTGGTGTGCAGCCAGCCCACAAACTTTTCATGTCTGTACAGACAAAAGAGAAATCTGTCACACAGTGCGTGGCTGATTAACCTCTCTGTACTGAGGCCTATGTGAGACTATGGAAACCCACCGTGCTACTTAGCTCAGCTGGTGGCCAGCTCTGCCTTGCAGGCAGTTGTTGGAGATGCTTCTTTGCGCTGCTGCCAGCATGAGGCTGTAAGATTAGGAAACCCAGTGCATAGCCATTTTTGTGCATTTAGAACCTTTTTTTTTAAGTGTAAAAGGTGCTCTTATCTCCCAGTTCTGGAGGCTGGGCATTCCAGAGGAAAGCCTCTCCTGGAGTCTCAGGGGAGTCTGGTCCCCGCACGTCCTCTCTACATCCAGTGGTTTGCTGGTGGTCACTGACACTCCCCGGGTTTATAAATACATTAGGCCATTCACTTAAAAACTAACAAGCAAGGACACTAGTCATGTTGGACCAGGACAGACCTAATGACGCTCACCTTATTATCTCTCTAAATAAGGTCACACTCCGAAGCTTCTTGGGAGTTAGAACCTCCTCCTGTTTTCCCAGGGAACATCACTTCAACCCGCACTGCCATGGTATTGCTTGGCAGAGTCTATTTATGCATGGGAAATGTGGAAGGAAGGGACTAAGTAGGTCTGTGACTTTTTTTTCAATTACTTGGTGACATTCTCTTATTTCTTTTTTAAAAAACTCTGTTGGGACCATTTGGAGTCCTGGCCTCCAGCTGCTCTTCCCTGCTAGTGATCTTTACTTTCCTTCTGATTTGAGTTACTGAAAGCTGTGTCAAAGTTGTTTACCATCTCTGCTTCACAAGCACGTGTTGCCTTGCCTTGAGGATCAGAGGATGAGGTTTTCACCTGTTGGCCCACCTGACTGTTGGGTATATAAGCCTCCATGGTGCTATTGAATAAAGGGCTTCTTACCAGTGACTAGAGGTCTGTGTCTTTGTGTGTTTCAACCTCCAGCCCCTTGTCCGAAGCTGGCAAACTGTATGGTAGCGCATACAGCACAGACAGGCATTGTTTTTCTGTTTTTTAAAAAGATTTATTTGCTTATTTTATGTTCATGAGTGCTCTATTGCATGTATGCCTGCACACCAGAGGAGGCACCAGATCTCACTATTGATGGTTGCGAGCCACCATGTGGTTGCTGGGAATTGAACTCAGGATCTCTGGGAAAGAAGCCAGTGCTCTTAACTGCTGAGCCATCTCCCCAGCCCTGACATTCTCTAATTTCTTTGCAGTTCTTGGTTGGATCTATCAGGTGTTTATATGTTCGAGACATGGTGTCTGTGCCGATGACCTTTCCTAAGGAAACGTGACAGGTTCTTCGTTTCCCTGCTAGCTTTTTCTGTGTCGTCTTTTGTGTCTGCACCGGTTTGTACGAACCATTACTCCACTCCCTTCAGCCTCCCTTCTTGGTTTTGGAAAGCAGACATTTGGGTTTGTACTTTCTGGGTCATCTTCACAACGGCACACTGACATTTTCAAGGCTTTACCCATTTTATTTATTTATTTATTTATTTTTCATTTCTGTTTTCCAAGGATTTAGAGACCTTGGCTCTGGAAGAGGACCAGGGTGTTTTCTAACTCCCAGTGGCTCGCCACCTCTGCTGCCTTTCAGGATGACCCGTCTCTTCATGCCATTCACACTTTTGTTCCATTTTCCTGTCTTGCCACTGCCTGCTCTTTGGAGCCATTCCACTGAAGCCCAGATGTGTGGTAACACTGGAAACAGATTTCTCTGGCTCCACTGGCTAACTAGCCTGTCAGCTTCCAGGTCGGTAACTGGTTAAGGCTGTGTGTGTGTGTGTGCGCGCGCGCTGGATAGTTTTGTGTCAACTTGACACAAACATCTGAGAGGAAGGAACCTCAAGAAAAAGCTTCATTAAGACTGGACTGTAGACAAGCCTGTAGGTCCTTTTCTTAGTGATTGATGCATGTGGGGTGGGGTAGGGCTCAGCCTATTGGGGGTGATTCCACCCTTGCCTGGTAGTCCCAGGGTGTCTAACAAAACTGAGGAAGCCAGAGGAAGCAAGCCAGTAAGCAGCACCCCCCATGGCCTCTGCATCAGCTCCTGCCTCCAGGTTCCTGCCCTGCTTGAGTTCCTGTCCCGAAGTCCGTCAGTGATGGACTATAACCCTTTCCTCACCAGCTTGTTTTTGGTCATGGTGTTTCATCCCAGCAACAGAAACCGAAACCAAGACAGGAGTACAAGGTAGCCTTTTAATACCTGTGCCCACTTCCTTGGATTGAGTTAAATTGTGTTTCAAGCACCCATCTCTTAGTTACTAGCTTGTTTTGAATTTCGGTCTCTTAGTGATCCACAGAACAAGGACTGCATTACTTGCCCTCCGTTCCTCACAGGACTGCTAGCACAAATGGGATGGTGTTTGCAAAGTAGCTCGTCCCCGTTAGTGCTGCAATAGTAAGGGCCCTGGAAGGAGGTCCTCTTTCTAGACCTGGTTAAGTCAAAAAATGAACAAGCCAAGACAGAACTTTTACAAGTCACCCCGAGTGTCCAGCAAGAGGTGGGGATCAGACTGTGGTTTTTGTCCTAACCTGTGGTCCGTGTCCTGATTTTCGCTAGTGTTAGGGCTGCCTGGAACTCAGCCAAGCTCAGCCCTTGGGCAATCAGATGGAGGCAGAATACGGATTGTCCCGGAATAAACGATGCAGAACACATAGCTATCTTGTGATCGTGTCCCTTGGCCAAATGAAGAGCTTGCTTCATTTTAACTTTGAGTTTAAGGGAAAAATAGGAAAAATTCCATTTGTAAGGCAGTAAGAGCAAAGAAAATGTGCGGGTCTGCTCCCTCCTGGCTGAGTGCACTTCTGTCTCCAGTGTCCACAGAGAAACCCCAGGTGTAGACAGGGGTAGGAACTGGGACGGCTGTGAGACCAGAGGCTCCACAGCAGCACCCCGCTGAGTGTGCCCCTTCTGTCCCCAGCATGTGTAAGGTGAGTTTCTGGCCTTCCTGCATCTCCTACTCTGCTCTGATCTAAGATGAGTTGGTGGCCTCTTCAGCAGCCTTAGAGCAAGGAAAGGAGGCTATTTTGAGGAGCCTGTGCAGGCACGCGGGATGCACCTGTGTAAGTGTTTTGAGGAGCCTGTGCAGGCACGCGGGACGCACATGTGTGAGTGTTTCGAGGAGCCTGTGCAGGCACGCGGTACGCACATGTGTGAGTGTTTCGAGGAGCCTGTGCAGGCACGTGGGACGCACACGTGTGAGCGGAGTTGGCGTTGTTTTATAATGGTTAGCACTGTGTTTTATCTGACTTAGATTTTCGTTCACTCCTATTAAGATAAAGGTACAGTGTCTCTGATAGTATCTGAGACACCTACATGAAGGGCATGGCAGTCCTTGCTACTTTTTGATTTTTCTCTGACCTGGGTAGAAAAGGTCAACGAGATTTCCCCGGGTCTTTGCTACCACCAGGTGTAAGCATGAAGAAATGATGTTAGATCTGGTCAGGCCATCCGGTGACGGCTGGAATGTGTTTAGAGATCACAGCAAAGGGATTCTGAAGCTTTGCCACTCAAAGACGCTCAGAATAAGCAAACATATATGGATGCCTCTTGAGACAGTCTTATTCTGTAGTCCGGGTTGATCTCACTCTTGGTCTGTTTGCTTCTGTCTCCTGATACAGGAGAGCAGCACAGACACACGTTACGGTTAAAAGGCCAAGGTTCCAGCTCAGAAGCCCTTTCTGAGGATTGTCCTTGCAGCTGCTCAAACTCCAGTTTTGCAGCAGATGCACTGGTGATTGTGACAGGTTCCTTCTACAGTAGTGATCGCAGCCCAGTGTCCGCCCGTCAACATGTGGTGTGTTTTGTTAGCGTTAACCCCATTCATTCTCTAGGTTTCACCTATACACCAAAATGTTGAGTTTACTTAGTGTAATGTTATCTTACTGACCAGGCTGGCCTCGAACTCAGAGATCCGCCTGCCTCTGCCTCTGGAGTGCTGGGATTAAAGGCATGTGCTACTTAGTGTAATTTTAAATACAAATTTAGACTAATTGAAACATTGTAACTAAAATAGTCTCTTGCTTATAGGCCAAGACATTTCTCTTACACACCTTGCTCGGTTTTTGTTTCTTAGTCTTTAATCCTTTAGAAATCCTTTTGTTAACCACAGATCCATTCTAATATTTACAGCTGTTTTAGTAGGGGACTGGGGAGGGGCTGGAATATCAGAAACAAGTCCAAGCACAAAAATGGATTTATTGCCTCATGTAGTGACAAAGTCCAAGGACATAGATGAACCAGCTGAACTCAGGCTTTTTCTCTCCGTCTGTAATTTGTAATCCACTATGGATGGGTCACAGTTCAGCTGGGAAAACTCTTCTTAGCTGTGGTATCTCCAAGATCAAGGGAGAGTAGCAAACAGCAGTATCTGGACAAAAATTACTCTGTACCTGGGAGCTGTGCACCTCAGAAGTCAAGAATAGGGACCACAGTGTGCACCTCAGACGTCAATAATAGGGACCACAGTGGCACTGCTCAGTTTACTCTCTGCTTCGTTAGTGGCCATTGCCTGTGTATGGAAGAGTCGTGGAAGGAAACATGCACACTACCAAGGAAAAAACTGCGCATGGCTTAGCCATTCCACCAAACCAGAGACAGCTGCCTGATCCCTGGTTCTTACGCATGGCACTCTACCACCTTCTGCGCCGTAACACCTGCCCTGGCCTGTGTAGTCACGCCACCCAGCCAACCCTGGCCAGTGTATTCTGTGGGGACCCAGAAAGGGCAACGTGTTTGAATTTCCAAGGTGGCTCTTTAGGATGACACTTGGCTAGAGCAACCAGACGGTGGCTGGGAGATGCATGGATTTCTTCTCTAAAGCTAGATGCCTGGTCAGGATTCAGGCGTCTGAGGAGCTTAAGGCTGTAAACTTGTGAGGCCATGAACTTCTCTCATAGCTAGGATTGCCTGTGTCAGTGCTGACAGCTCTCTGGTACTTTTACCTGCATCCCTTCACACAGCAAGAATTTTGTTTCTCTTGCTGTGATGATGTCTCAGGTCTCTAGATGTTCAGTTTCTGTTTCTGTCCTGTAGAAGTCCAGGGTTCTCATGTGCTCACTGACCAGACTATAGCCATATTCTAATTTCTCTGATTCTTTTTATAGAGGAGCAGAGGAGGGCTGAGTCTCTCTTTGCAGACATATTGCCTTATTCAACATGGTAAATTAGATGGTGTCAAATATCTTGTTCGAAACGATACAAGATAAAGGATGTTAATTAAATAAACTCAACGACATTGATATCTGCAAGGTAAGTAAAAATCAAATATTTTAAAGTATTAGTATAAAGTCATGGTACAGGGCTGGAAAGATGGCTCAGCGGTTAAGAGCATTGCCTGCTCTTCCAAAGGTCCTGAGTTCAATTCCCAGCAACCACATGGTAGCTCACAACCACCTGTAATGAGGTCTGGTGCCCTCTTTTGGCCTGCAGGCACACATGCAGACAGAATATTGTATGCATAATAAAGTCATGGTACATTTTTTCAGAAAAGATTAATTTATTAATTGTGTACAGCATTTCCCTACATATATGCTGCAGACCAGAAGAGGGCACCAGATCTCATTACAGATGGTTGTGAACCACTATGTGGTTGCTGGGAATTGAACTCAGGACCTCTGGAAGAGCAGTCAGTGCTCTTAACCTCTGAGCCATCTCTCCAGCCCAGTCATGGTACATTTTAAGAATTAAAACTTCCAGGGTCTCAACTTCTGGAATGGCAAAGAGCAGTGACACTAGCCTCAAGTCAAAATTATTGTGTGAAGATAAGTATAGAATCTCACCTTCATATAGTGATCACTTGATCTCTCTTCTTGTTTGTACATCCCCATCCCCCTCGATTGCCTTACTGCTCCAGCTAAGGCTTCCAGCTATGTTGCAGAGGCAAGGAAGGAATGGATATCCACAACTGTTCCCCAGTTCTAGTGGGAATGCTTTGTCTTTCTAGTTTGGCATGATGCTAAGAGTGAGCTTGCGGTATATTGCCTTTACTATGTTGAGATGTGTCTCCTGTATCCCTAGATTTTCCAGGAGTTTGTTTACATGGTGGATGACATTTATTGGTTTATGAACATTGAGTCCTCATTGCACCACTGGTGTGAAGCTGATGTGATAATGTGAATGAGCTTTTCTGATGAATTTGGGGATTCAATTTGCAAGAATCTTTTGAGAATATCTGTATCTATTTTATCAGAGATACCAGCCTATAATTTTCTATCTTGTTTGTTGGGTCTTTGTCTTGTTTTGGTATCAGGGAAATATTGGCTTTATAAAGAAATCTGGAAATGTTTCAAGACAGTAACAGACTTGCTGTAAAGTTAGAAGATTCTCACAGCCTCAGGAGTCAGGAGAGCTACTCAGGATTTTACAGGCAGCGATTGCTTGTAAGAGTTGGCAGTGGGAGTCTAGGATCCCAACCTACAGGGGTGGTCAGAGGGTGGGCCGCAGGGACAGGTGAAGTTGGTGATGTTTGAGTCTCTGTTTAAGAAGTGGAACTGGAGAGAGATGCTGGTGTGGGGGTGAGAATTCAGACAGGTCTTGAGGGGTTGAGGTGGGGGCGTGAGCCTAGTGTCCCTGCCTAGAGAACAGCAGTTGAAGGGGTTCCAGAAGGCAGGTGAGAGACGTGTGATCCACAGACATGCTCAGTGGAGTGCCTAAACATGAATTTTTAATCAAGCTTCTTGAGTTACCACCTTTTACAGAGAGCATATAAGGCCATGGTCATTTAAACAACCATGGCGAGACAACTAGCATGCTCAAGATTGTGAGACTGTTCCCAAGATAAGAGACATTTGCCAGAGCGAATGCAGCAGCAGAGGAACAAGAGAGATGGGTACGGGGAACCCATGTGCTAAAACAGCCTTAAGAGACATGTAAGTCCACTGCAATTTATGATCTCATTTGAATGCTGATTTGAGGAGTTTCTTCCCCCCTCCCAAGAAAAGCAAAAAATGTTTAGTTACTTGTCTATTGCTGTAACAAAACACCACGACCAGGGCAACTTATAAAGGAAAGCATTTAATTGAGCTTATGGTTCCAGAAGGTTAGCATCCATGATGGCAGAACAAAGGCCTAGAGGCAGGAATAGCTGAGAGCTCACATACGGATCCATAAGCAGGAGGCAGGGAAAGCTAACTTTTAATGGCACAAATCTTTGGGAACTTCAAAACCTACTTCCTCCAATAAGGCCACACCTCCTAAGGCCACACCTCCTAAATCCTCTCCAAAGAGCCATCAACTAGGTACCAAATACGCAAATGCCAGACACTTCTGGGAGATGTCTCATTCCAACCTCCACAGGAAATCTGTGCACAAACTAGATATTTGATATTAAATTACAGTCTCTGATGTGACAATCGATGACATTGAGGTTTTATATAGAATAGGGTTATTTTACTGCAGGAATCAGTGCTGCAAAACAGAAACCTTGCCTGGCACAGTGGCACTCACTTTTAATCCCAGCACTTGGGAGGCAGAGGCAGGTGGATCTCTGAGAAAAGCCTGGTCTACAGAATGAGTTCCAGGTCAGCCAGCGCTACACAGAGAAAACCTGTCTCAGAAAGCAAAACAAAACAACAAAAACCTTGAGAGAGATTGTTCTCACCAATATCCCTGAAGAAATGTGCGAACAGACAGTACGTGACTTAAATGTCAAAGACTTTTGAAAAGATTTTCAGATCTGTGAAAATCCAGGGAAGTAAACACAAGAACACAATTCAACAACAAAAAACACTATTCAGGAGACACTTCGATATCTACCTTCTTCATATTCTAATTCTTGTAGTTTTCTTACACCGAGACAAAAGTACTTGTTCAAATGCCGAGATAAGTCATTTGTTCCTCCTGGTTAACATGCCTTTTAGCAAATGTGTGAACTCATACAAGAGGGACTAAAAGGCAGCTCTTCTTTGAAGAAACTCTCAAGCATAACCTCTCCCTCTCTCTCCAGACATACTCCATCTATCTCTCTTCTACAGATCTTTAGATCAGTCCGTATAAAAAACTCCTCAAAGGGAAACTGGATCAGATGCGGGGCTGACTTGATAGCTGAGAAACTGTTACATGCCGCCTCAGAGGGCACAGTCCAAAGAGGAGTGAGCCTGTGTGAGGCCATCAGCGTTACCAGGGAGTGAGCATGGTAGCTTCCCCAGGCTCATGGTCTGAGTGGGTCCTGTTTCCTGCAACGCTCAAACACCACCAGCAAGCTCCCGAGGGAGGGAAGCACGACTGGCTCTTCTCAGCAGATGGCTTTGCTTTGGAGTCGGGGGCAGACTGGCTGAGAGGCCCTATCCTCCCATGCGAGGTCCTTTGCTGCCTTCTTCCTATATGCTCAGATGGCCAAAGGACAGTCTGGTCCATGGTGTATTCCTTGTCCATTTGACCAGTTCATCCTATAGATGTATTTTCTGCCCTTGCTCCAAAGCTGTGGTCATCAACTGAGATGTGGTTTTAGCGAGACCAATCAAGCCATCCTATTACCTCCTCCCAGAACAGTCCAAGTCAGCAATCCAGAAAACTAAAAATAGCTGGAAATGCTTTGGCTGGTCTGTCTCCAGGGAGTGGGTCAGCTGAGGCTCCAGAAAAAGGAAACTCAGAGCCTGACAAACAAGAAATGTAATTGCCTGTTTCCTGCAAGCTGTGTGTGACGTCAGCAGAAGAGCAAAAGGCACGCGCCCATCTGCACGTCTGTGTGTGAAAATAAGCAGACACTGTGCACAGTGGCCAGGCGTTGCACACTAGGGCAGAGTCGAAGTGATGTGTGTCGACAGGTTCACAAAGATGTGTCCCGGAAGGGACCTTCTGGAGGAAGTGACAAGAAAAGCAGACCTGGAGTGACATGCTCTAAGTGGACAGACACAGTGAGGAGGAAGGGGTTTGGACACGGCTGGTGAATACAGTCAGGACCACGAGAAGCAGGCTTAGGGGCCAAACAACCCTCCCTGCACAGGCTCTTCTAGAAACAAAAGGAGAAATGGTTGGTCTAAAATTTCCCACAAGATGCAGAGGACTCTGAAGGGCTGACCAGTTGCTACTGATTAATTCTTTTCATCTTAAAAAGCACCAGTTTTGGCTTGATGAAATGAAGACTTGGGGTGTACCGAGCAGAAGTGGACAAAGAAAGAATCACGGCTTTGACAGTGTTAGTGGGGAGGAGCGCTGTGAGTCAGAGTTCTAGATGTGAGCCTTCCTCGGTTCAGGGTGCAGCGGCTGAGTGTGCCCTGGAGCCCAGCCTCACTGCGACCCTAGGACAATGCTCTAATCTAATGGGCAGAACCAGCAAGGGCTTACCAAAGAAACAGTTCCAGCCAATGGGTTAAAAGTCTCATTCAGCAGGTTATTGTCACTTGGCTTAATGGCCCTGAAATAATCTTCAAATATTCACGGTGTCTGTCAGTGTATATATAGTTTGCCACAATTTTGTGTTATTTTTTTTTCCTGTCCTTAATTTCAAAACTACTGAAGAGGAATGAGGGATTAGCCTACACTCTTTCCCTCCCCCATCCTGCATTCTCATACATACAAATGCTAGGTTCAGTGGCTGTTTAGCTCACTGCACCCTCAGCCCCGGGGAATAGAAAGCTCTGCTCCCCCAGCAGCTGCAATTAGAGACACCGCTCATCCCAAAATGCCTCAGTCTGGCACAACCAACACTTGCAATGGTGCAATAGTGTTTTCCTTGCCTGGTAATAAAAACAGCTCTTTTATATATGATATAGAGTAAAAGGAACTCAAGAGATATTTAGAATTTCTTATGCATGTAAATTTCATATGACCTCCTTGGGGCTACTGTGTGCAAAAGGCAGGAATGTATGTGTTTGGACAGGTCAGGAGATCTGCAGTCTGGATGAGGTACGAGCTGTCTTTGTCAGCTAGGTTATCCACTCTTTTGCTTCATGGGTGACCTTCCCATCCCCAGGCAGGTTAGGGTGCTGAGCCTTGATCCCTAAGCAGGAGCTCTAACGCAGGGTAGACAGCGGTAACGCATTGGTCCCAGGGGTAAGGTCTCGCACCAGTGCTTGGGAAGTGGTCTATGCAGAACAGTGGTTCTCAAGCAGAGATAACGGGGCTCATATTATCCCCGGAGGGTGGATATCTCCACAGGCCTCTCCCATTCAAGCCTCTCCCACTGCCATATTCTGGCATTTATCAGATTTTAGGGGAGTACATGTGTGTGGTCTGGAAAAACCCACAGGCAGCCTGATCATCCCTGCCCCCCACCTATCAATGAAAGGATAACTCACCAGAACAAGTCTCCACTTGTCAGGGATGTGTCAGAGAGACACTGGAAGCCCTAGAATGGGGAAAAACGACCAGGAGCGGCAGTTTCTCAGAATGCATCTTCCCCTGCACTGACTGCCCTAACGTTTCCAAACACGGCTCATCCGAAGCTCTGCTTTCCCCAGGGATCGGTAAGTAAGCCACAGCCTGGTGCTGGAATGCTCTGTTCCTTCCTTCTCGGTGCCACACTTTGCTCACACACTGTTCTGGGGACCAGTGACGTCAGAAGCCCTGAACACACGACTCGTCTGGTCACGAGGAAAACTGCAGCTACGACGTCCCATCAGCTTTTCCTTTAAAGGCACCTCTAACCTTGTTTTAGACGTGACTTTTTGTAAAAGTGGCAAGTAGATCAAGTTTCTATCTTTTGAATTTATGTGTCAGGATATGTATGGCTCACTGTATGTGCATACAGCTCACAATTTTGCTTATTTTGCTAAATGTTCCACTTGCTTTTTTCATTTATTTCAAAAACCATATACATATTTGACCTTTCCCCGTTAGTCTGAAAGCAATATGCTTACTTCCACGTCGATTTCTTCATGTCTATTGTGGTCTTAAAACTGGCCAGTAGTGTTAGCCACTGAATCCAATTCTGCTCGCGACACGCACTTCTGTGGTGTGAATCCTGCTCACCTTAAATCCTGCACACGTAACTCTCCGCTACTGTTTCATGGAGTCTGCCCCTCCCTTATCCCTTAGATAAACTTCCTGAAATGGCAGCAAGCAAGTTTCAGTTTTTGGTATCGTACTGAACTGTTTAACCTTCCCCTCGAACCTGTTTTAGCAGGAACAAGGTGTCTTGGCGCTGACTTTCCTTTCAGACACTGGTGTCCCCTGGTGCTGTTGAGGCAGAGTGTACCTTTCCTTGGGACATCACGGTTTGTTCTGGCTTTCCTCCGTATTTCTATTAGCGTGAGTATGAAACAGCGGGCTTATACATTTTTACGTATGCTAATAATTGCTTTGCTCAGATCTGTACTCACTCACTCACCCACCCTGTGTGTCCTCTGCTATGCCAGGCTGGTGGCTTTACCTGCCTGTTTGGATGTGGGTTTATTTCGTTAAGGATTCATTGAGGTTTGATTGTTAGAGGTTGCTTTCCCCAGTCCGGGTGAATCCCAAGGCCGTATGGAAAACAAGCATTTATTAGTTGTACAAAATAAGGACTTTCAAGACAGGGCCTCACTACGTATCCCATGGTGGTGCAATCTGTGTCCTTCTACCTTGGCCTTCATTAAGACGTTTTCACAGATGTATGCATGTACTCTGATCCTATGCAACCGTTACTATCCACCTCCTGCTGGCCCCATTCTTCATCCTAAACAGCCCCTCCTCTGCACATATACCTTAAATATTCTGTGAGTGTGACACTATCTGTCCTAGCCCAAGTAAAAGTTACCTTACTTTACATGATGGTCTTCAGTCACGTCCATTTTCCTCAGAAGATGTTTGTTGTTCTTTATGGCTGAATCAAGAGTTACTGTGGAAATATACCCATTTGCTTTTTTGAGGGACACCCACGATGGTTCCATAAGCGGGCTATTGTAAACAATGCAATACACCTGAGTGTGCCCTTCTGTAGACAACTTGGTATTTTCCAGGTAACTATGCAACTCTCATGTAAGCATCGCCAAGTCCCATGGACCTGGTACCCCGCCCCTCACTCTTAATAAGTGATCCTGCCGCCCAGAGCTGCTAAAGGTGGAGAACAGGAGCATCCTCCACACCCTCCTCTCATCCTCTAACTCTCTGGAGCAATACCTAGAAGAGGCAGGTCTGGAAATGGCATTTATCTGACACACACAGCCAAATTTAACATTTCACTAACAGAACTAAACTTTATTTCCATGTTTATTACATGTTATCTTTGATGCTGAGTACATATTAGGATTGACTTAACATACAAGTTGGGAGAAAGTTTGATATTCTCCACCAAATGGGTTAAAAAGGAATGTAAAGTTTCAAAATACTAGTTTACGTGACTTCTAAGTTACGGTCAACACAACGAATGTCTTGCTATTTCCTCTAATTTTCTCAAGATGGATTTAACTATAAAAGCTCTCTTCATAACAGTTTATTCAAAGAAAGGAAGGGCTACCCATAAAAACATTTTACTTTAAATATAAGGTACAAATAACACTTAACACAAAATTCTCAAGTTATGAATTGGGGCAGGGCTAACTGCAAATCTAGCGTCTTAAATCTGCATATGTTATCTGCTTTTGTCAGGAAGGGTTAGGCCAATCCAAGGGTGACACACAGTGCAACCCCATTTGACATTTCTGTCAGCCATTTGGTACTCAGAAGGGCGATGGCCAAATACTGCTTAGTGGCAGAAATTCAAATTTCATCAGTTTCAAGGGGACTGGAGCCAAGAGAAATTGCTCATTCCACTCCTGGGCCCATGAGCACAAATGCAGACTTCTATTTTTTACTAAAAATTTTACGATAAAACTGGCATGTGGAGCTGCTTGGTTTCATAGAACACAAGGCACTGCTCAGTACGACACCAATGACAGGTTCGTGCAGTTCTCCGGAAGCCTTGCAGCATTCTGTGGAGCTGTGTCTCCTTGTGCAGAGACAAGGGTCTACATAGCTCAGGCTGGTTCTTCTGTGTATACTTCTCAGGTACTGGGACTGCCACTGCCTCCACGATACCTACCTAGGACAAGTCTTTTAGTACTACTAACCTTAAGTACACTTTAATTTTCTTAGGGACGCAGGCAGCCCAGGCTAGCCTGGAGTTTGCTATGTAGTGGACGCAGGCAGCCCAGGCTAGCCTGGAGTCTGCTATGTAGTGGACGCAGGTAGCCCAGGCTAGCCTGGAGTCTGCTATGCAGCCAAGGAGGATGTTGATTTCTGATCTTCTGTCTACACTTCGGTTCAGGGATTTCTGGCATGTACCACACCATGCCCAGGCTGATTACATTTTATTTCTCTTAAAGTCAGTTTAAGATTTTTTTAAAGCCATGTATTATAGGATAGGGATTGCTAAAAGTAAGTAATGCTTTCTATTCTGTTAAGTTTTAGAATCACCTGCAAAAACCCAAACTCACTTCATCAGATCAGAGGTATGCTCTCGGGTAACTTCATAACGTATGGCTTTTAAAACATATTAAGGGCAAGCTGTTAAAACTTTTCCAAATTGGGCTTCTAATATCAGATACTTAAATGAGAAAGAACACGAAACTCCATAAAATTCAGCTTCTTCCTTTCCAGAAAAACCAACATCTCTCTTAAAATGCAAAGGCATGCTCCTTTTCTTAGAACACAGGCTAGCGAGCTTTCTGTTTGTGTTTAGTAAACAGGGCGTGAACACTCCAGACTCGTGGGCTGTGTGGTCTCTCTTGTCACTACTCCACCATGAAGTGGGAGGCAGCCTTGGACAGGACGTAGTCAAAAAGGAGCCAAGCTGGCCTGTGGGGCCCAGGCGTCACCCCGAAGAAGCCAGTGTCCTTTTGCAGGGGCCGAATCAGGGTCTAGCAGTAAATCACTAGCAATATTGTGACCTGGCTATTTTAACTTTAGCTACATCTCTGGTTAAGGAAGATTCTTCTATGAAGAATCACGCTTTCCATTCGGGATAACATCAAGAACTTGCTTAAGTATTAGTTACTGAGGATTTAATTTAAAATTAATAAATGATGTCCATACAGTTTAATATCCAATTTAATTTTTTAAAAACTTAATGAAAATAACAGAATCAAAACATTTAAAATAAGTACACTCACTACTACCCACTCCAGCAATTTATTTAAGTCATACCAACTATAGAATATGAAAAATAAATTCACTACTTCCACTTTCAATATTTTACATTTATATATTCTATAGTGGAAGCAGAAATTCTCTCTAAAAACATTATCTTCTTAAAATCTTGAGGTGCATATTAGAGCCACAGGCAATATCTGACATATAAAATTGCAGAACAGGCCTTTCGAATTTGGCATTTCACTGGTACAATACAGTGACCAAGGTATGGGACTGTACAATGCCTAGACATTCGAGTAAGAACCATAATTCTCTTCAATGTAGAATGACTAATGCATATTCTACAAGGGCAGTGAGGTTAGTAATTCTGTTGGGAATATGTCCTGACATAATTTCCAAATGTACAATAACACAAACCACTTTGTTAAGGCCATGTTTTATTTGCTGATTAATGGACAAAAGGCAATGTAATTTATTTTCAAGTATTTTCTTGAAAGTCTGTGCTCATAAAAATCATGAAAAGTTGGAAACAGACTGTTAAATCACTGAAACTTTAAATATATCTTACACAATCTCATTTGTACAAAAATACAAGTTAAATATAAACATAAAGCAGTCATGGTAATTTATGCAAATCTGTTTGATGTGATCTGCAGTTATATATAAAAGTTTCTTGGTTCTGTGATTTGTGAAAAGGCCAACACAGACCGAGTTACTATCTATCAGCAAAGGGCCCTAAAAAGCTTACTTCAGCATTAATCTTGTACATGGTTATATGTGTTTCCTAATTTGAGATCATCTAAACATGGAGGGGAAAAAGGGCAGTATGTCCATAAACCAACAAATAATCTGGCTGTAGTATGTCATAAACACAAACCCACACATCTGTACAATGAACATGTTATTACATACATACAAGCACACACATAGCGCATGTATGTACACACACTGCACAAACAACACCAGGCCTAATGAGGCACCACGTCCTGCTCGAGATTCAGCTGTGCGTTTTTCCTGACTTCATCAAACGAGTAGCTTTTTGTCACCTTTCCATTCTTGAAAACCGTGTGGAGAAGATCCTGTGGATGTAAATTATCATTAAAAAGACCATTAAATATCTGAACTGTGCTTGACCAATTTACCTAAGAGGTCAAACACAAAGCTGTTGAGAGCGGCCACTTACACAGTGAGATTATGATAAACATTCTCAGGCCAGTTTCCTTAAAGGGAGCAACAAAACACCAGATGCCCCACATACCTTTGTACCACGGAAGAGACACGTTTGCTGGGAAAAACTACCACTGTCCCTGCTAAATTCTTAATGCTGCTTAGACCAGTCAATCTAGACGTTTAATAAATTTGTTAGCCATTAAATTTTGGCCTTAAAAAAGAAGGATAAAATCCAAAAACCAAAGCCAAGAGAGAAACATAGAATAGAAACTTTTTGTTCTTATTTATGGTGACCGAGACACAAAGATTGTAACTGCAAAGTCATGGATAAACAGAAGATGAGGACTGAATTAGTTTCTATATAAAAAATCTACTGAAACTCATCTTTTCTTCCTTATAGTACACACGGCATTCATGGCATCTTCTGTGCTCTACACTGCACCTGTTCGCAGCACTTTAAGTTTCAAGATGGTGTTTAAAGCCTCCTCGACCACAGAGGTCACCTCCATGATACTGACTGGACAGATGCTCGGGCACTTCTCAAATCCGTGTTTCCTCTGACTTAGTCTCAACTGGCTTTGCTTCACTTGAGATGACCCAATTCAGTAGAACCCTGGTAGCTCCAGTTGTTATGTGAAATCTACTCAAAGAATTGCTGGTGGGCTACATAAAAATTTAATTCTAAAAACCTGATCTACAAGTTCACATCATTTTCATATAAAGAGGGGTTATTCCATTAGTTCCATCCCCAAACCTTAGAAGACAGACTGCCGTAGGCGGCCGTAACGCAATGTCCTCACAGCAGCAGTGGGGCGCTCGTCTGAAGAACAAACGCGCAAACTGCACCCCTCCATCTAGTGGCTTGGAGATTGGTAATCTTTCCACATTGAGTACACTAACGTGTACTTATGCTGAAAACCATAGGTCACATGCTATAGGTTCTTTCTAGTTTCGTTACTAGAATCAGAAAACTCAGTGATGGCTCGGCCATCTGCTAGTTAGATAACATGAATCAGCCCACTCTATGTTACTAAGACAATTTGCTTTTCTTTTTGTTTTAAGCTCATAATTCCATGAGAATTGAATAAGACCAGAGAAAACCACCTGAAACGGTTATTAAGTTCTAAAGAAACAATTCCCTTCAAATGGGTTTGGAACTAGTCCATTATATAAAGTTATAATATTTTACTTTAACACAGTCATGTGAAGTCAAAGAACAACATTTAAAAAGTCCTATTTGCTATGCTTCTTTAAAAATCATTCACTGATAGCTAACAGTAGGATTAAGACCAAATATAAAAAAGTTCGTAAAAGCTATCAACGTCTATCACGTTGGCCACTATGTGAAAAAAATTATTTCAATGTCACAAAACTGTAAAAGTATAATACAAAAACTCCCCTTTCCCTTTGAAAAGCCAGTTCACTACCATTAAAAACTCTAGTCAACAGGTACTCACATGGCCATATTCCTCAAGGTCTCCTTTTCCTTCTTCAAGCGTGACGAAGTTCCCTGCTGGTGTCCTGTGTAAAGATAGTCGGCCCTTTTTCGACCTTTTGTTGGGGTCAGCAACTGGGTCCTTAAAGACATTAACCTGAAATCAAAATCGAGAGAAATGATGAACCAAATGTCTCTAAAAACACGGGCCCCTTTGCTGCCAGAGCTCTCCCCTGCAGGCTGGCGGGATCCCTGGCTAGAACTAGTTTTTATTTAATTATATAAAGCTTAGAATATCTATAGTGTTACAAGTATAACTAACATCATTCCACAACTGACTCATTAACTAGCCTGTTTTCCTTCAAAATAGTCACGGTGTAGAAACCCAAATCCTGACTTATGTTTTATAGAACGATTTGGAGAAATTTACCACATGGCCCTTACATTAGACGATAAACACACATCTTTATACACTGCATAGAGAACTCGAGTATTTAAGATAGAGACACGCTGTGCCACAGCCTTCCCTTTCGTTACTTCCTTGACTCCAGTAAGAGGCATGAGATACAATCAAGGGGGAGGGGACGCTGGCCTGACCCTCACACAGAGAGGCAGCAGCTGGAGAACCTGCTGGGCATGGTGGCACACGCCTGTAAGCCCAGCCCTCAGGAGACTTGTAGACTGAGGACAGTGCAATGTAGTAAACACAGAGACCAGAAAGGCAGGAGGCACAGCACTGACAGATGGCATGGGAGAGCAAGAGACGACAGCTCGGATTCTCAAAGAAAGGTGGAAGACGGTGCACAGGCTTTCTTCAGGGTTTTCACCTATTTATATTTTCTTTTAAAAATTTCTTTTTTTTTAAACAAAGTCTTTTTATTTGTTTAAAGATTTATTTATTTCTCATGTATACAATTCTGTCTCCATGTATGCCTGCACGCCAGATCTCATTACAGATGGTTGTGAGCCACCATGAGGTTGCTGGGAATTGAACTCAGGACCTCTGGAAGAGCAGCCAGTGCTCTTAACCGCTGAGCCATCTCTTCAGCCCCTAAATATTTATTTTAAATTTTAATTTATTTTACATACATGCCCCCCCCCTTGCTACCTACCTATCCCACTCACTCCTCAGAAGGTGAGGCCTCCCATGGGGCGTCAGCAAAGCCTGGCATATCAAGTTGAGGCAGGACTAAGCCTCTCCCACTTTGTATCAAGGTTGAACAAGGTCTCCCACCACACCAAGCTACAGAGTTGTCACCCACAATCAGAGGGCCTAGTTCTGTCCCATATAGGCTCCCTGGCTGTCAGTCCAGAGTTCATGAGCTCCCACCAGCTCAGGTCAGCTGTCTCTACGGGTATCCCAGCTATACCATGGTTACTGAACGATTCTGGTATTAAAATCAGAAGCTCAAACTCCACCCTGATAATAGGATCTTGACAGTGATTACTATGGACTTGATTATCTTCAGCATGCGATGGCCAGGCTAGCTGATGATCTTACCTAACAGAACCAACTTCATGGTACAAAGGTACGTACCAAAGCAATGGCGATGACGGGCCTACAGTCTGTCTGAAGTCATTTCCTGGTTCCCACATCTGTTGTTACGACCCTGACACCTTTCTTTCCCGAGGTCTCAGGCAGCTCCCATCAACAGCTGACAGCCCAGCACACTGTCCTTTGACTACTGAACTGCTGTGCCCTTCCCAGACAACAGGAGAGGAAAAGCGGAAGGACTTACCCCAAGGCCGTTGGTTACAACATAGCTGCACTTGAAGGAGCAGTTCAAGAGGTCTCTTGTTAATTTCTGTAGCAAAGCTCCGCCAGAACCAAAGGAGACATTTTCAATACTCCACTTTTTTTGTTTCATTCCCTCTACGATCTAGAAGATAAAAAACAAGTAAACGAATGATCTGGAAGACAACGGAAGTTACCTTCAAAGGGCGACACTGTGAGACCCCACAGCTGTCTGTACCAGTCAGCACTTAGAGAAGCCTCGGCAGGTAACAGCACACACTAGCTTCTTAAAGACCCACGCGGGTTGCAATGGACGTGTGGAAGGAGGGTTCACTTGCAGATTTTCAGTGTACAGTAGTCAGTGCAGTCAGGCCGAGAGTGAAGGAGCAAGAAAATTGGTTATATATTCCTAAGGCTTCCTGAGCCCTTCCAGTCACCTCAAAGCTACTGCCCAATGCCAGCAACAAAAGCTGCAAGGCTTGCCCCAGATGACTAGACTCTAGGGGTTTGTACCCATCACAATACATCATGGTGCGCGATGTTCGTACATGTAACAGTTGCTGTACGTAAGGCACAGGTCAGTGGTTATTGACGGGAGTACACAATGCCCGCTGTTCCTAACAATGACACTGCTGACTGCCTCGTGCGCAGTGCACACACAAATTATGCACGGCATTTAGATGTTATGATTTATGACTGGGTCACTGCGAAGGAATGATTATCTACGAGCCGGCTGGAGAGACCTGTATGGCACACAGTTCTTCCAAGGGATGCAAGATTAAAAACTACAACGAAGCTGGGGTATCAGTGCATTTCTCTGCATGGGGCTTATTTACCAACTATGTACCTCTAACTTACAAATCCAATCACTTTCATAACGAAACAGAAAGAGAAATTTATTAACCATTTTCTGAATTTCATGAAAAGCCATGTTCTGTTTAAAAGTCCAATTTAAAAAGAATTTTCAAAGTGATTAAGGCAGAGGCCAGTTATGGCTTTAAAACGAATCATTTACATGTTCTCCCTGCATACTAAGTCTCAAATCGATCTTTTGATTTTCAACACTGTAAAAAAAAAAAACAAATCCCAAACACCATCATGTGTTAATAATCCAACCCTGAGAAATGCAATTATTTTAAAACTTAAAATTCTACCCATCTCTTTGTGTGTATCTATGTGTACTTATGCTTTTCTTTATAAACCAAAATATGTTTTTCAATGGGGAGAATTGAGGTAAAAGACCACAGCTTACTTCAAAGCGATTTTCTTTAGGTTTTATATAAATCTTGGCTGTGCCTATTACTGTGCCTGAGAGAGGCATGGAGATTTATGTGCTCACTCATGAGGACAGGGAACCAGGGATTACACATACAGGACTATCTCTTCAGACAGGAGCAGAAGTGGTAAGAGCCTAGTGACCTTGGCACTATCTGTGTGGCCGGGACCACAGCTTGCCAATCTACAGATCCTGTCTTTATGGAAGATGTCACATGTAGTTAATCTATAGACCCCATCTTTATGGAAGATGTCACAGTTCTTTATAAAGAGTATCTTAAACTTTATTGTACACATAAGATTGAGTTTTTTTATCATCAGAAAAAAAAATTCTCCAAACTGTCCTGTGCTTGAATACACCTAAAATAAAGTGCTTGGGGCCAGAGTCTTGAAGTCTGAGTCAACACTGGCTACTTCGTTGTGTTGAGCCAAGCTACCTTCCTGCCTCCTGTGGTGGTCACTTCCCAGGACAGTTTCACATCATGGCCTGCCAGCTCAATGTTCTCCACTCTGCAACATGCCAAAGTCGCTCACAAACAAACCAGAAGGAAGAAAGGTGGAGGCAAACGGACAAACTATCACTCCTACTGTATAATCTGTTTTTGTGTTTCATGCAGAGGTGTTTAAGTTAGCTGAGGAGCCCTTGGGTTTAATTATTCTGTTACCATGAACTGTGCTCCAGTGAGCAAGTGCTTTTCACATATTATGTATTTATGTGGGTCAAAGAGTAATTCGTTAACATTTACATCAATCAATGTCTTCTAGCAAGCTTCTGATCAAAGTTGTAATTCACGGAAGAAACATGTGAGAGATGCAGACAGAAGGGCTTCAAGATAAGGGTGTAGGGCAGCTGACAGGAAGGAAAAGCTACCCTGGCCTGTATGTAAGATTCTAAGAAAGGACAACCTGAGAATAAAAACTTTGGAAATCTGTTAGAGTAGTAAGTCACTCTAGTGGAGGTCACCAACAGGAACAGGACACTACTTTTTCTGATAGAGAGGAGATCTTTGGCCTCTTTTCTTAAGCAGACTTGTTCTGGCTCACAGTGGGATGGATGTTGGCAGGGAAATCTGAGAGTGCAGTTGGCAGCCACAGAAAGAAGGTTTGTTAGATGAAGTAGTCCCCCACTGCCAAAGTTAAGAACACTAATTAACATATATAGAGGAAACTATTAAGAATAATTCCTTTTCCTATTTCTAAAACCACATGTGACTAACTTCCAACATGGAAAACCAAGTACTGTCCTCTGGGAATGATGGGTTTTCACGTATGTCTCCAAACTGCGTTGCTTTGAGAACCAGTGTAAGATATTCTCCCTGTACCCGAGTGTCCAAAGAATGACTTGTCACATATGGTCAGCTTCAGCTGCCAGTCTGACACAGGTCTAGAGACACAGGGAGAGAGAACTTCTGCAGAAGAACTGCTCAGATCAGACCGGCAGTGGTCATGTATGAAGGGCATTTTCTTAATTGTGAATGGACACAGGAAGACCCAGCCACCGTGGATGGTGCCATTTCCAGAGAAGTGGGGGTTACTGAGAAAGGCAGCAGAGAGTGGGGTCTGGAACCATTAGCCCCCCACCCTGATCTAGATAATCCTTCACTGAGACTCTGTTCCCAAGTGACCCCAGACTGTCATGTTGACAACTCTTATCATATTCTGGGCTCAAACAAAAGCCTTTATTCTGTTTCTCTTCAGAATCACAACAGAAGGTGGCTTCTGAGGCCCGGAGTATGTGTTGGCTGACATTTCTGCATTTTAAGCTACTATTATTTCGAAACACCAAAGGTGTTTACCATCTTAAATATTCAAAATAAGCTCACAATTGCATTTAAATTTGAATGGGCTACTTATGAATCAAAAAAGCTGTGTCAAGATTATTCAAGTGGAGCACACTACCTCTTGCAAAGTGTTGATATCCACGCCATCTCCCTGAATGACTCTCAGGTACGGTGGCAGCAGCTTGTAGCCCTTTGAGTTCTCAGTGACAGGAAACTTCTTACCTAAAATATCTAAGACCTGCACAAAAAACAGAACACAAGTAACTAAGATGGGGAGGGAGGCTTCCCAAGGTAGGAATTATTATTTTTTATTACAATGACTTAATCTTAAACCACGTAGAAACCTTTATAAAATTTGGTTACAATGCCTTTAACCACATTAGAAAAAGGTGTGAGCGTTCCTATTTCATCAATTTATATCATTAAATTAGTGCAACACAGGGCTTTTTCTTCACATCTTTCAAATTATACAGATTCAAGAAAGAAAATCTGTAATATTGAAACTATATTAAAGAAGCATGATGGCACAACAAACCCCTAGTTATGCCTCTGATTTGGACTCACTCTGCTTGTGGCCAAAGGTTGTTTGGTTTACATTTGCCTGACACTGAGCCAGAGCTGAGAACAAGACACAACGCATGTACAGTGCGCAGTTTTTCCAAAGCTCTTCGCCCCAGAAAAGCTAGCCTGCACGGTGTTTAAGTTCCTCCATGCAATGGCTGCCATTCAGCATTTTATCACAGCGCAAACCGTTAAACACAGATTTGAAGTTGATCAGGAAAACTTGGTCAGGGCCGGAGAAGACCTATAGGCTACACCTCTTCCACACAATCCCTGCCTTTCCTGACATAAACTGCTAATAAAAAGATCCTAATGAAAGTTCCACGTAATGGCTTTCTTATTATAACTACCACGATAGAAATAAAAAAGCTGTTTAGTTGTCCAAAGTGAAACACTTCAGGCTGAGACATTGAGACTAGCTGTTGACAGAATTAAAAAAGACTTCATTAATCTATGCTCCCACTTCCTACGAGAGAGAGAGAAGCCATCTGCTCACTAGTCAAGAACAGTTGTACAGGAAGGCTCCAGACAGAAGGCCTACACTGTTTCCATGTTTCTCAACCTTGGTGGGTCATTTTCTCCTTACAACAGAGATGGTCAGAGCCACCAGTGGTTTTATTTATTTATTTATTTTTTTAAATGAGATTAAAGGAAACTTTCTGGAGTCAAGCACCAACAGTAGTTCTCTGTAGAAGGCATCAATCAACTCCTGCTGGGATGGACACTTTGTAAGACAGGTGAACCAGGCCCTGAACACTAACAGGCAGCTCTGCTCAGAGACAGTCCGAGTCCTAGTCGAGCACGAACTGAAAAGCTGCCCTGAATGATTTGTGTTCTTCATTACCCCGAACAGACGCCTCTGTACTAACAACAGGTTGTAACAACGATTTCTATTAAGTGGAATAAACCACAAAGGCGTTGATTAAAGCACAAGCCAGATTAAGATGGTAATGTGATTAATTCTGAGGGCACATAAGGAAATATTCACTGGCCCCTAATCGTCTACTTGACAATATGTAAATAAACTAACCTGTAGGTTCAGACTCTGTTTGTTTCCCAGACGCCCAGACATGAATAATCACACAGAAACTGTATTAATCACAACACTGGTCAATGGCTTACATCTTAAATCAACCCATTTCTTTATTCTGTGTATCACCACAAGGTTGTGGCTTACCAGGTAAAGTTCTGGCATCTGTCTCCTTCAGCAGCTACACAGCATCTCCTCAACTCCACCTACTCTTTCTACATCTGTTTGGATTTCCCACCTGGCTTTACTCTGCTAAGCCACTGGCCAAAACAGCTTTACTCATCAACCAATAAAGTAACACATGTACAGAAGGAGACCCCACACCACTAATCTCTATCTCCTTCCACTGCAATGGCGTGTGACCTCGGGCAAATCTACTGCTGTCTGTCTGTCTGAAGCAGCCGCCGTACAGGCATCTCAACAACGCACAGCACGACGTACCTTCAGCACAGTGTCGAGCGGGTTTCCGGAATCAGGCCTGATGATGAGTGGCGCCTCTGTACTTCTCGACACTATTAAATGTCTGAGGTCTTCACCCCATATTTTCTCACAAGCGTTATAGATGTCATAGCTGTCGCTGACCACAGACACAGGCACTGATGAGAACTGTGTCACTATGTGTTCAAAAGCATCTTTCTCATGCTCTTTCCCCCACGCAGTTATGGTGCTAGAAAACAAAGAGAAGAATACAGGTCAACTCAGGCAGACACGAGAGCGATGCCTGCAGCGTCATTCACCACCGTCTCCACTGTACCAGCCCTCAGTATCACGGAGAAGGGGTCCAGCTAACAAGTGTACGTCGGCAGGCAAATGCAGGATCTGCGCTAAACCACCCCTGCCCAGTTTGCTTCCAGCACTACAAGCTAACAACACTCACCTTAGGAGTTACTGTCACTTAGCTCTCGGATCAATAGTTAACCAATTATAAACTGGTTTGTTTCAGCCTCCTTCAACCTAATCAAAGTCAGCGAGCACACACAGCCTCCCACCTTCATGCCAGGACACTGGAAAGGGTGAATACTCACTCCCATTTTCCCAGGCAGTGTAAGCACTTGGTTCTTTTGGAAAATGCCTAATTAATAGTAAGTTAGAGCTGAATAAATAATCACAGCACTTGGGAAATGGAGGCAGGAGAATCAGGATCTCAAATTATGTAAGTTCAAAGCCAGCTTGGACTGCATGAGACTCTGCTAAAAATCAAACAAGCCAGCATGGTGTGCAACGTTCATCCACCTTCTCAATCTACTTTTAACACATCTGTTTTAGTCTTTACTCCCCTAAAGCATGTATACTATACATGTTATCATGCTTGGCAGATAGTAAAATATGAAAAAGTACTAGTCAAAAATGCTCAATCAAATTTGATTATTTCCCTAAGAAGTCAAGACTTCACATACTGTCTCTATAAAAGCTTTTTTGATCCTGTCAATGGATATGAACCTTCCTTGTTTGAGACTGTGAACACCTTAATTGTGCCTCTTTTGTTCTTGGCAGAGCAGACAGTTCCTCGTGACTATTTTTATCTCGAGAGGGTCAGCTGTGCACGGTTCTGTCCTTGCAGCCCCCAGCAGACTGCCTTGCTGATCCAACGGTGGTGAGTTAATGAGCACCAGAGTGACAAAGCTCAGCTTATTCTATACTGAAACACACAGGACTTTAAGCATTCTCCAATGACTGTATTAAATGAGGTTAAGAACCAGAAGCAAAGTTTGACATGTACTTACTACACACATTGTTCACTTTCTTTTCTTCTTTTTTGTTTGTTTTTTTTTTTTGTTTTTTTTTTTGTTTTTGTTTTTTTTTTTTTTTGAGACACAGTTTCTCTTTGTAACAGCCCCAGCTGTCCTGGAATTCCCTCCCCCTGTAGACCAGGCTGGCCTTGAATTCAGAGATCCACCTGCCTTTGCCTCCCAAGTGCTGGGATTAAAGGCATGCGCCACCACTGCCAGGCTACACTGTTTACCTTCAATAAGGGGGCTGCAACCTGGGTTATAATTTCCTAGTGTTCCTTGAGATAACACTAGGAAACTTACTTACTTGAGTAAGTAAGTAAACACAAGAGAATCGTGACACCTTCCTCCCCATTAAAATGGCTTACTTATCTAGAATTGAAAACACTGGTCCAGATGACAATTTCCTGGGCAAAGGTAGGGGAGATCACACAGAAAAGTGGGGAAAGAAATTAGTACTTAAACAGTGTTTCCAGATTTCAGCTAATAAGGAACAATCTATCTGCATATACAATGTAGCAAATATAAAAACCATTCCTTAAATGGACTTTAATCTGTTTACTAGAGTGGTTCAAAATCCCAGCCCTGCCTGAGCCTCTCTTTATAAAAGTGAGTACTCAGTGTGTTCTGCTTATTCCATGAAAGTTTATTTAGCATCTGGCTCTGTTGTCAAGTCAGGTGTTGCTGAGTCACACATAACAAATTCAAACCAAGCATTAGAAAGCAATCAGTTTACAGGGCCAGAGATAGGACCAGGGGCCTTGCGCATGCGAGGCAAGGGTTCAAATATTCAACACGAGAACAGACTCAATTTTACCTGTGCTCTGCCGCTGGAACAGAATAGCCTGGAACAGGATCTTTTGTTCCATAGTATTTTTTAATTAGAGCAATTCCCGCCACTGTATCTGTTCCTTTGAAGTTGACCAAATGAGCAGAAGCTCCTATGCCAGCAGTCTGGAAGATCAACCACAAATGAAAATTCAAAACAGGAGCTAACACCCCACTTCCCACCGCAATTTCTCAACCCCATGCTTGTGTTCTGCACAGTGCTCAGTGCGCCTGACTGTCCACCCCTCCACCTACTGTGTAAAGAACTAGACCATGTATTTAGAGGTATATTCTATGTACTGAGATGACACACAGTAGTTATTTAGTTATGTGTTGACTAAGCCTCCTGAGTTGTAAGAAATGGCCTACTTAAAGCCAGTTTACTCCCAGTGACATGCTGAGAAGCTGACAGTGGCCTCTCATTTTGGTTTGGATGAGAATGCTCCCTACACATAGGCTCAGATATCTGAACACTTGGTCGCCAGCTGGTGGTGCTGTTTTGCGAGGTTTTGGAGGGGCAGCCTTGATAGAGGGAGCCTGTAATTGGAGGAGGCTTCAAGAGCTGAAAGTCCCATGACACTTCGTTTTCTCACTCTGCTTCACGCTTGCATTCGAGACTGAGCGATCCGGGTTTCCTGTTCTCCTGTTGCACCTCTGCCTCCCTCCCCGCCATGACTGGCTCTCACAAACTTCTGACATCCACGGCCTCTGGTAGTGAACAGAGGAAGCTAGTGCAGCACTGACTTCTCACACTGCTCTCCCCGAGACTCGCCGTGGTCTCTCACCTCTTGAGAAGAGACTCCTCTGTAACCGAAATCATGCAGCTTGTACTCCAGACCGTCTAAGTTACCAGACGTTTCTAACAAGTATTTGGCCAGTATTTTCTTCTGCTCTCTTGAATTTGTGGCCACTGTAATTGGATACCAGGACTGAACAAGAATAGTCTGTAACAACAAAATTAACCACATTATTAATATAAAATACTGGTACTGGGTTCCTTCTGGGGAAATCATGGCTTACTTCTGGCCTTAGGAAGCCATCAGCTCCCAGCCACTGCTCGACTGCTGTAGCAGCAGAGAGAAGTGAGCACTCTAAGCCTCAAGTAACTCCAAAGAAAAGTTTTGATTCAAACTGCAATCTGCCATGGATGGGCAGACTGACACTCAGCGCTGAGCAAGGTCACACTGTCCTAAGTTCCTCAACTTATTCTTGATTCCTTGACTTGTGTGGGCCAGCACCCAATGGACCCGTGAACTAGCGCTGACGTACAGTCTAAGAAGTACCTATTTAATAAAGCAGTCAGGCCTTTAACCTGACTCTGTCCTAGCAGTGCTGTGATGTTAGAGACCCATGCTTGACACCCTTCGTCTGTGTTTATGCGGGACGTGTTAGAACTGCTAGGTTCTACTCTTTAGTCTCACTTTTTTCTGGGCTGCCAGAAAACTCCAAGTTCAAGCTGCTGCACACCCCTGGCATCACACTAGTTATTTGTCCTGAACTTGCTATTTCATTTTAGGATGATAAATTTCCATTTTATTTTCTAAGCCTGATAGTATATTACCAGAAACAGCTTCCAATCTACTGTAGAAAAAGCTAAGACAGCATTACAAAACTGGCAGTGGTATCTGAGCTGGACCAAAAAGGGAGTTCATTTCTGATATAAATTTTACAAAGTAAAATTTTATAAACTTACCAAACATAAGCTAAGGGATCAGTAAATGAAACCAACGGAAAGAGATTACTTAATCTCAGACAAACACCTCATCTCAAAGGCAAACTACTGTGGCTTTAGGTTCCTGCGGCTGAATCAATACGGTGTTCAAAGCTCCTGTCCTCATTGGAAGCTCTAGTCCTCATCCCTTGATTCTGGACTATTCTTGATCAATCGTGTCTCTCTGGCTCTCTCTCTTTTACCAGAACACAGTAGCAGCCAGATTATGGGACTTCCTATTTCAGGACTCTTTACTCACCTTGGGGACACCCAACTAGTCACAGGAGGCAGGACTCACTGATGGACCACTCAGCTGTAAACTAAAAGTGACCAGTGTGCTCCCTGCTTGAGGCTTTGAAGAGAAAACACTGTCTGAATGTACTAGCTGACAGACAGTGTGGTTAAGAACCACCTGCTACAAGGAGGAGGATATAGCTCAGTCAACAAGTGCGTGTTTAGCTCGTACAAGGCCCTGTGCCCTGGGTTCCATCTCCGGCACCACCAAAACAAAACCCTCCACACCCTTTACTCTTGTGCTTTTATATTATACTTCCAAAATAAAAATCTGCCAATCCAAAACTAAGATTTGTTGTCATTTACTTCAAGTTCACAGATAATTCCAAGTTTTACAATACAGTACAGACCAATTAAAATTTACATTTTAGCTGACTGTACTTTCTTTTCTGGGCCTGTTTTAAGCCTTCTCTTAGTTGATGGCACTCAAAAGTCTAACAGCATTTTAAATTCTCAGTAAAAGGTTTTCAAACATATTCTTGAGTCTTATTTTTCCAAAATCTTACTTTATGCAGTGTAATAACAAATTATTTTCATCACTACTGAAATGCTGACATTAGCCATGTAAACAGCACTCAGTGACTTGGTCCCTTCCTCCACAGATGACCAGGAAGCTTGAGATTACATCATCATCATCAAAACCACTTGTGACAACATGGAGCCACTCAGAGATACACGTAAGGAAACCCAAAATTCCTACCACTTATGTGCCCTTCTTTTAGATTTAGAAATCAAACAGTAAGAACATAGAATGTCTGTTTATAGATTAGAAGCTGAAAAATTCACTGAAAAATCAGTGAATGAACTGGAACAGAATGTCTACCCGAAGTCTTCATGATTAAAAATGGATTTGGGCAACTTTTCTAAGTTTGCTCTAAGCTAGTGTACATGGAGACTGCCAATGGGTCAGGTGGCCCGGCGCAGCAGCTGTTTGGGAGGCCAAGGCAGGAGGATGCCAATTCTAGACCTGTCTGGACAACTCGGTGAGACCTTGCCTCAAGAATTCTTTTGAGAAAAGGGCTGGAGGTGTAATTTAGTGGAAGGGTTGTCTATTGTGCACTATGCCCTGGATTCTGGTCCCAGCAGTGCCAAAAGAAACAAAAGGAATTATAAGACCGATGTCAACTGAGCTCAGTCATCTGATTTATAGGCTCTCCTAAGATCACATTTCATCAGAAGGACAGTAAAGATCATTGCGTTCAAATATCACTCACTGATGAGGAAGCAGTGACAGGAGTCAGTGCAGATTACAGAGCCTTACTAGTGACAGCAAACTTACAGGACCAGTGGTCTTTATGCTCAATCACCACTTCAACAAGATTGTGAATAAAAGCCAAACCCACTCACCTCAATCCAGTTGGTGAGCCAGTAGCACTCAGGGTCTGTGTTCTCCACGGTGAACAGCACGTTCCCTCTGGGGACGACAGAGCCCTCGGGAACAGCCTTGACTTCAATTGGGAGATGACCATCATATTTCTGGCAGGAGGCACAGCAACAATATTCACTCACTCAACAGTTGCCTGTTATGCCAGTTTTTTTTCTTAACATTTTATGGAAGCTATTTTTTTTTGTTTTTTTTTGTTTTTCGAGACAGGGTTTCCCTGTAGTTTCTAGAGCCTGTCCTGGAACTAGCTCTTGTAGACCAGGCTGGCCTCGAACTCAGAGATCCGCCTGCCTCTGCCTCCCGAGTGCTGGGATTAAAGGCGTGAGCCACCACCGCCCGGCTTGGAAGCTAAATTTTTACCACTGCAGAAAGTATAGATGTCGTTAAATCATTAGCAGTAATCGAGTTAGTCAGAATCTCCTGCAGCTTCTAAAGTGAGTCAGAATGAATAACTTAGGCAACAATCCAGCTCCTAAGTTCATATTGTTTCTGCTACGAACACCTACCACTTTGATCAACACTGATCAAAACAGCATTTCCCTGACTTGTTCAGAAAAAGAGAAATTTCATTCTACCATACTCTAAAACTATCTTACAACTTGTTCCACACAGGTCATTTTCACACATGAAAAAGAAGGAAAGATTAAAGGCTAGTGTGCAAGAACACGCAGAGAAAAGGAGATCACTACAGAGCAATTTTAAGTAAGTCCTATCTCTTTCCTGGCAAGTAGACATTTAAAGCCACAAAGACCCTGACATTCAATGCCTAAGTCTAAGTCACTGCCCTGATAACCTCATGTGTTTGAACACTTGGTTCCCGATGCTGGAGCTGCCAGGGAATCCGGATGCTCGGTACACGGCTGCAGAGTGGAAAGCTGGGCTGGAGTCACTCGAGGAGCTGCAGCACACGCTGCTGCTGCCGAGAGGGCGGCCCAGAGTTATGTTGAGCTGCAGCACACGCTGCTGCTGCTGAGAGGGCGGCCCCAGAGTTATGTTGTGATAAACTCATAGCATCTACTTTCAACTTGAGGAAGTTAAGAAACTGCCAAGTAACTACATCCTTTAAAAATTATTAGTGTATCTCCATTTTCTAAGGTATATTTTCCAGAAATGTTTTAAATTACCTCTCAAAAAAAAGAGTTAAATTCTAAGTCACTTACATAGCATATTGCTTAGGACTACTATAAACTATCTGTTAGTTTATTTTAAATTCTGTCACCTTAGTAAAAGGTTTTTCAAACATATTCTTGGGTCTTATTTTTCCAAAATCTTACTTTATGCAGTGTAACAACAAATTATTTTCATCAACACTGAAATGCTGACGTTAGCTATGTAAACGGCACCCAGTGACCTGCTGTTTTATTGCGGCTTGTTAGTGATTGACACCACAGAGGAAAAGCAAATGTTCTCTAGTTTTTGTAAGAATATCTTAAAAAATAACTATTATATTCAGATCATCAACACAAAGCTTTATAGTTGAATTTTCTATTCAAATTCCATGGCAAGAAATTTTGATTTAATATAGCCATTTGTACCTCAAGAATGTAGTTCCATCCTCTTTCATTGAAGACATCATCTTGGAAATGCTCTTTGTACACTTCTTTGGCCTCCTGGATTTTCTCTTTGGTCACGACCTTACCTGGAAGGACACACAGGTCTCGCTTACATTCTGTACCTTGCTGAGTCACCACAGCAATGTCCTCAGCTCTCACCCTCACAACGGGAAAGCAGAGGATGAACGAGATTCACGGGCCAAGAGCAGATTCAGAAAGGAAACCTGTCCTTCCAAGCGCTCACCCTAACCATAATTGTTCATTATTTTACAAGCACAGGAGCAGCCAAACACAGCGGCTCACACTCATAAATCAAGGACTCAGGGAGCCAAAGCAGCCTGAATTACATGGTGAGACTGTCTTCAAAAACTAAAACAAGCAAGCAGCTAGAGAATAGAAAATCACTTGCACACCATCAAAACAAGCAAAACCTAAGGGCAGTGCTCTTTAGATAGTCTTTAAATCTCTTCTCTGTAAACTGAGGATAAGGGCACAGAACCTACTCACAGGACAACGACACACAGCTACTCAGACAATGGCCTAGAGCAGTTGCCTGTAAACTACTGATAAGGACATATAATTGAATGGTAGTGGGGTGGTTTTATAAAAATTTGGCAACAGTAGAAACTTCTGAATCTACAAGAGCCACAAGTTAATTCAAAACCAAACATGTAATGAATTCAAGGTTTTTTTTTTTTTTTTTTTTTTTTTTTTTTTTTTTTTTTGGCAATGTTCACCTGTGTTGGATCATGCAACCTCATCCATTTGGGTCTGAACACACATGTGCACTTTGCACTGTACGGCATCACCATGTCAAGTCAACAAATGCTGCAATACTATGAAGTTTTTTTTTTAAAATCAGCAAATGTTTGTACATCTATTTATATATACTTATATACTCAGAATTGTGCAAAAAAAATCCCTCAGGAAGGGATTGACAATGGCAATGGTTTTAGAAGCCCTACTCTAACAGGCGATCGACAGACAGACAGACAGACAAGACAGACAGACAGACACACACACACCTATAATAACTTACAAAAAGCTACAGAAATAAAAAATATTCTCTATTTTTAGAAACCAGTATTAATTGCTGTATTTAAGATACACTGTGCATTCTCCTTCCATCCAGTAGGACCTTTACACCTAGCTGGGTTTTCAGTAATGCAGCAAGTCTCTCTATCTGACCTTAAAATAGCTATCATTTGAGTAAAATTAAGCTTAACCTGTACTCAACTGAAATTGTTTTTGCTTTAAAAATTAAAACTTTCCAGAATGTAAGGTCTTTGGAACTGGTTTCCTGCGTAGAAACTTCATTACAAAATATACTATAAATGGTCTCAGCAAACAGCCAATCCACCCCTGAAAATTACCGGGAGGATTTTCGTGTTTAAAATGCATTTTAAAATTAAACCCACTATTGTAAATAGTTTTGAAAAACAAAACTGTAAGATATATCTAAAGCAATATAAAAATATTCTAGTTAAATCTACCATAATTCAAAATGATTTTCCAGATCAAAAATAAACTTCTTGCCCTGGGTCAACGGCTCAGTCTATCAGTAAATGAGAATGGCTTCTGAACATTACTGTCCTAAACGTTCTTTGGAAAACCATCATTTTCAGAAAACCTCTCTCTAACTTAAAACATCTAATGCAAACACCAAATTCTAAGTCTTAGTGCATTCACAGAAACAGGCCCTAAGTTTTGCAAAAGAAGGCAGCATAGTGGTAGCTCAACAATTATAGACACTTGGGAGGCCGGGGCAGAACTGCCATGATTTTGAGCCAGCCTGAGCAACTCCCTGTGTTTAAGACCAGCCTAGGCTACAAAGTAAGGCTGTGTCTCAAACAAAAGAAAACAACTCCTAAAGTGGGGATCAAATATAATGAAATATCAAAATTAGATTACTCGAAGTTACTTCAAAGAACAGAACATAACAATACAGAAAAAACACGAAGTCACACGAAAGCAGTGTTTTAAATGTACTAGGAAAAGCAATACCTTTTAAGTACTTATTAAGAATGTACTGCAACCCATAAAATACTGTTTCCTCGTATTTCACCTTCCTTACTTTGGAGTTTTCTATCTTCTTTTCACGGCATTCAAAGTAGGAATAAACTTTGCTTGTGTTGGGAGGGTATTGTTTATAGTGAGTAACCTATAGAAAGAAAGACACCTTCATTAGGAGACACTAAGAGATGAAAGCACAACAGGCAAGTCTTCAAATTATCTCCAATCAGACTGTTTCTTATTTGCTATTGATCAACCTACCCACCCTGGCCACACAGAACAAGAGACTATGATCCTGCTAATAATTCCTCATTTTACCATCAAAACAAAAGTGACCAAAGAGATTAGACCTAAGTATGTTCAAAGCCATAGGGTTGAGAGGATCTCACTTGGTCTTGGGGTGCAGCCCTTTTCAGTGTGAGACACACACCTTATCAAACAAACCAAGGCAGTGATTCAGGCAGGCTGTGCATGTACTTGCTTTTGCTTTGTGAAAGGTTTGAGACAGGTGGTACTTCAAATTTGGGGTTCTAGGGTATGTGGCTGTACTTGTATTTTGGGGCTAGGACCTGTCTGAGAGAAATACTTTCACCTTTTTTGTGTGTTTGTGTGGTCTGTGTATATGTGCATGCATGCGTATGGAGACCAGAGGTGGATTTCATGTCTTTCTCCTTTTGTGTGTGTATGTGTGTGGTCTGTGTGTATGTGCATGCATGCGTATGGAGACCAGAGGTGGATTTCATGTCTTTCTCCTTTTGTGTGTGTATGTGTGTGGTCTGTGTGTATGTGCATGAATGCATATGGAGGCCAGAGGTGGATTTCAGGTCTTCCTTCGTCATATCCGTTTTATTTTTGAGACAGGATCTCTCGTCAAACCTAGAGTGCACCAGTTTGGCTAGACCAGCTGGCCAGCAGGCCTGGGTCCCCTTTGCAGCACTGCACTGAAAGCACGTGCCAACATGGCTGCTTTTCACATTAGGTGCTACAGATCAAACTCAGGTCCTTGGGCCTGTGCAGTGGGCACTTTACGGATTCTGACTGTGACCAGTTTTATGAGGTCGGGTTTGAAATTTTGCCCCTGTGACACCCACGCTCAAGAAGTCCTAATTTTGGATCAGGAATGCTCAGCCTATACCACAGCTATCTAATGTGCCAAGCGTGGCCAGTCAACGTCTTCTCAGAACCCGCTTCTTTAAGTAACTATGAGGGTGAGCTCGGCTGCCATGTGTCTACAGAAACCTGGACGGAAGCACAGCAGCAGCAGGTCAAACGGCAACAGAAAGCCTGTTTTAGTGCTGGGATGGTTGACCTGAGATCAGTCTTGGGACACACGTGGTAGGGAGGACAGATTCCTCCACATGAGCACCATGTACATATGTCCCTACACACAGACACAAAATGTAGTGAAACATTTAAAAACGATAAACGCAACTTCCCGTTTTGTTATTTCTCAAACTGCCTTCTGACTGAACAGTAAGTTCCTACTAGATCTCACGTACGAGTTTACAAACATAGGAGCCTTTATCACAATTTCTATCCTATGAATCTGCTAACGGCCACTGTCAAAGACGCGCCGACCTCCACCTGAGGAGCGTTCAGCATTCACTAGAGCCTGTTTTACTGTACTGTACTGTCACTCTAAGGCGATTGTATAGATAAGGCATTTATTTTAAAATTTACAAATTTATTTACAAATAAATGACTAGGAGTAGTGTGTGTCTGTACAGTGTTAAGAATAGAAAAACTTTCAAATGTAAGGTACAGGGTAAATGATAGCCATGGTGGGCCAAGTGTCACAGGTGGTCAGGGTCCACACCATGTCTCCTGCTAAGCATGATTTCAAGTTTAGGAAAGCCAGTGTTTCTCTGGCTGCACAACCTCTATCTCAGAGAAGCTTGGCTCTATCTACAGAATCTTTGTAGCTTAGCATTAGCATTCTAAAATAAATGCATTTCCACTGCCACTCCCGAGCGCCCATCCTCTGTGCATCCTTCCCAGAGAAGCAGGCTTGGAGCTCCCCTTCTGCTGTGTGTGTGTGTAAACCTCTAGAGTAACGTGGGCTTTGAGGGCCTGAGTCCTGCAGAGGGCTGCAGCTTCTTGTTAGGCACAGATAAAAACAACAACAACAACAAAACCAAACAACCCCCACCCCCCCAAAAAACCCTCTACAATAAAAGGCATAGGGCATCCTGAGGAAAATGCAGACACTCTGGGCTTTAAAGGCTGGAGCCCAGGGACGGACTCATCACTGTCAGTTTAAGGAAAGCCACAAAAAAAACAAAGGAGAAAACTAATATAGAACCCACAGTAATTAAACCTATCAATCCACCACAATGCAAAAAAAAAAAGAAATAAAACACCCAAGTTAGGTATATTTATAAATGATATTTCAGTAATAGTTAAGCTTGCTAGAAAAAAAGATAACCCGTACTTAAAATATACCCAAGATATATGTAAAAACAACAGCACCAGACTTACAACCTAGTGATTCCAATTCTTTAAAGAAACTTAAGCATTGAGGTAGAAAAGTAAAAACTACATACAGGACTGGATGACACAGTGAGAGCTTCCTAAATCCAGGGTCACGGCTGTTCCTCACAGCACCCACCCTGACCCGAGTCAGTTCTGACCTCCACAGTTCACATACTTCAGTGTGTCTGCTACCGGAATGGACAAGTCTGTAGGCACTGGAGACGGGTCAGTGGATACACTTGCTGCGTGAGCATGAGGAGCACTGGACCCCCAGCACCAACGCAAGTGCAGGCAGGTGTGGTGGCCCAACTGCAACCCAGCACTGGGAGGTGCAGACATGGTCCACAGAACACCAGCTTGCTCGGACTAGCCAAGTCGTTGAGCTCTCCGTACAAGGGAGACCCAACCTCAATGTACTATTTTGGAGAACAACTGAGGAAGATATCAGACATTAATATCTGGCCTACAGACAATATCTGTACGAACAGAAAGCCCAGAAGCATGCAAACACATACACACACACACACACACACCCCACATACATAAAAACATACCACAGTTTACCTGCATTTAACTATTGAAGCTTTTGTTTAGGATGCATTTCTAAAATAGTGCTTTAAAACCCACTTTTGCCTACATATACATAAAATACATATACATATTTTGCCTACATACAGGAATGGTTCCTATGTTTAAAAAGATACAATTTAAACCATGAAGTCTCACAGGCTGCTGAATTAGAAACGAACCATATTCTACAATTTAAAGAGAAATTTTAAAATTATTTTAGAGAATACAGGTAAAAAAACTTAAACTGTCAATACATAGTGGTCAAGGGTACTATTATTTATTTATTGTTTTTCGAGATAGGGTTTCTCTGTAGTTTTTGGAGCTTGTCCTTGTCCTGGAACTAGCTTTTGTAGACCAGGCTGGCCTCGAACTCACAGAGATCCACCTGCCTCTGCCTCCCGAGTTCAGGGATTTAAAGGCACGCGCCAGTACAGCCAGGCAAGCAGAGTTTCTTAGTAAATGTTACTCTAAGAATACAGTCAACAAGCACTAACTCCAGCTTTACTAGTTTATTTTCTGCTCAAGTGGCCACTGGCCCTTCACATGGGCCATGACATAACCCCAGTCAGCTGACTCACAGACACAGGAGCTGTTTGTGCCATGTGCCAGGCTTACTGCTTCAGATGCTGAGGGGAGGAGAATAGGCTGATGTGGCCCCACTTTTCGTAGAGCTGACGGGAAGGTTAAGAGAAAAACAATACCCAGACAAAGTAATGCTAGTTAAGATGGACGGAAAGAACCGGGCAAGTATCTTTAAAAGGAACTGGGGAGATCTGGCTGGGCGGCGACATGTGAACAAGAGTCAAATGAAGATAGGAAGCTGTCTGACATGAGGGACAGAACAGAATGACGGCCAACGCAGTTGGTCCTTGGACCTGGCACGGCTGGAACAGGTACGGTCATACGTATGCATAGGTGCCAAGAGGAGCGCACCTTGTGTCAAGTGCAATGGGAAGCCATCAGGTTTTAAGTTGGGGTAAATATAACCTGGTTTGCAATTTTTTTTTTTTTTTGATGCTGGGAACTGAATAAAGGCTCTTACAAATGGTAACTAGATGTTCTAACCCCGAGCCACAACTTCTAGGCCTTCCTCACAACCTTAGTTTGAAGGGTGTGCCACACACACAAAATAATATAAACAATCTGGCACAAGAGGAATATGCATTACAGGGTGCTCAGAGCAGAGCCAGGAAGGAAGAAGCTTCTGAACACAACTAAGCCAGGTGAGCAGATAGACACCTACCTGGCACTTTTGGAGGTAAAGGAGAATTAGAACTAGATGCGGAGGAATGAGACGTTACAGATACCTCCTGGAGTCCGGCTTGAGCACCCTGGGTTATCAATGGCACCATTTAAGCCAGAGATAGTGAGCCGCACACACCCGTGATCCCAGCACTCAGGCAAGGTAGGAAGACATGGCAGTGCACAACTGTCTGCCTCCAGTTCCCAGCCCAGCCTGGGCTACCTAGCGAATACCAGGCCAACGACAGGTACGTAGCAAACCCTGTCTCAGCTCCTCCTCAAAGAAAGAGTTCCACTTACTGAATCAATGAAGACTATGGAGGGAATGAGTGGGAAAAATCAAGAGTTCAGTGTGTACTGTCAAGCAACACTAGTAAGTTTCATATGCTCAGAATTGAGTGTATAAAAAGGAAGTTCTTGAATCCTGTTAATTTCTGCAGTGCTTTGATTTCTACTGCTAGAGAAAATGACATACAATTCTTCACATTCTTAGGCAACTGTGCTCTGGACTGGCAAGGCCCTCCTGTGGCTAAGAGAGCCCTGTGAGGTACACAGGAGCCCATGAACAGTCTTAACATAACTTCATTTCACTTGCCTTCCTGGAAAACAGAGAAGCTCAGGGTCTGGAGAGTGGTTACGAGCACTGGAGTTCAGTTCCCAGCACCCACATGGCAGTGCACAACTGTCTGCCTCCAGTTCCCAGGGATCCAGAGGCACCCAGTACACATGTGGTAGAGACATGCATGGAGACAACATATCCACATACATGAAAAAGCTCTTACACGGCTTCTAAAATGATTAGGTCCTAGACAGTAACTTTAAGTGCCTAGAACAAAAGATTCTAGCCTCATGTTTTACGAGGTTGAGCTGTCTCCAAGGAGGATGTTAGTCAAACAGCTGCATCGATAAATTCTACTTTCGAGGATCCGCCCTCGACCTACTACGGCAGTGGGACTGGGATAGGGGCGTATTTAAGGTAAGCAGAATCCTCCTGAGAGAAATCAGGTCTAATTTTCTCTGGATTAGGTTGGTCTGATGGCTTCTCATGATCTTGCCACCCGAACTGTATCACACTGCCAAAGGCAGCTGGGACCTGCCTACTTTTCCAGTCACACTTGTAAAAGTGACATTATCTGTGCAATACCTGCAGCACAAGAGAAGGATCCACTAGCCCCATCCAGCCTGACCTCTGCCTCCCTACAGCAAAAATTTTAATCGGTTCTTCTGCTTTTCAGGAGTCTTTAAGGTGTGTGATGCTCTGTGAATTTGCTGCCACAGAAAATAACTTGTTGCTATTTAGCCCTGATCCTAAACTATTTCATAAATACTCTTTCTACCACGTGGATGCCCAGCTAATGTAAGCCACCAGGCTTGGTAGCAAGCATCTTTACCTGTGGTTGCCAGCTGTTTTATTTCTATTGCTCAAATTTCCCCCACAATTTATAAAACTCACTTGAAAACATACATACAAATGTCACCCACCCTCTTGTTTGAGACAAGGTCTCATGTAGTCCAGGCCGGACCAGACTTGCTATATAGCCCAGGCTGGCCTCCCACCTCTTCTTTCTCAGTGCTAAGATTACAGAGCTATGTCACTATGACTGACACATACATGTCTTTAAGGATACACCAGAAAAAGAGTACAGAACCCCTCCTCCTCAACAAGCTCTGGGGCCATGAGTCCAAGTTCCTGATCCATTAGTGCTCTCTCAGAAGCACTTGAGAGGCAAGTACCAAAGGTGGGGAGTCAGTGAGAGGGAAATACTGCAAGTTCCAGGCAGAACTAACTTCGTCATGCGATGCTCATTCTCCAAATCTCTTCTGCAATAATGCTCAACTTCCTGTGTTCCTCAGTCATTGAAGAACACAAGAACTGACTGCTTCATTGCTATAAGGAAGTTAAGCAGTTCTCTGAAGAGTCAGTAAAGATAACCCTTCTCCACCCGGGACTGTAAGATGCTGCTGCTGCCTGCCGTGCCTCCACTATGTGTTGATGTGTGATTGATAAAGTGCTGAGATCTAGACAGCTGGCAGAGAAGGCCCCCGAGGGGGTCGACGGGACCTGAACGTCACTGATACACTTGTGTGTATCCCGTCTTTTCCAGCCACAGCACAAATGACAATGTCTTCTGCTAATCTGCTGGAGATAAAATGTTGAAAAAATGTTAAAACTGTTCTCTGTCGTAGGCGCTTACAAACAAAATATGTACAGTTTTGTGGAATTTCTGTGTGGGACAGAAGAAAGGCATCTTTTAATTGCTTCCTGGAAACTGACCATCCCAGCAGTATGCTAAAAAAGAAAAGGCATGCCTCCCTGACAGGAGAGCCCCGAATGCAACCTAACCAGTGCACTGACTAGAGGGGCTCGCATCCATCCATCTTCCCAAGCTGGGTCAGTCACTAAAGCTGGGTGGGAAATCGTGCCTTAAGCTACTCTGAAAATACAAACGATTAGAGATGTGAGAGTAGGCCTTTTTATTGGGAAAAGAGCTGCATCCGCCTGTGTTCTCATTCTCAGCTCCTTATTACACACGATGAAACATGAGATCACAGAAATGGAAGTGTGCTCCAAACCCTCCTCCACTGGCCCCGAGTGTTCTGTGCTTTCCTAAAGACACCCTGAAAATGGATCCCACATGTTGCTATAAGCTTGGCCACTACCTTATCTACTTTGTGTGGCTTAGGAAATGATTTTTCTTTTAGTTTTTAGAAGAAATCTCTTCATCAACATCTAGCCCCTGTCCTCTAAACAGTCAAGAATTTTTAAGAACTGACAAGAACTTGTAATCTCCAAATCAAAGAATTTTCATTACCTGTAATCTCAAGTATTTTTTTGCTACCTCTCTTACCTAAGATAAAAAGGCAAAAAATAGGGGGGGGGGACGCCCAATGAGAATGGGCAGAAATAAAAATTATATGCAAATGTAATCATGCAGATAAGCATGACTTGCTAGGAGGTTAGAAAGCTTTTAGATTTTTCATTGAGTAAAAGCAGCTCCAAAACACCACGCAAAGCCGCTGCTAAGCAGGGCTGTATCACTGGTATTTATACACTGTAGCTCTGGGCGTTCACTGTTCACTGGGTAAGCAGGCTAACCTGGAACTCAAGAAGCCTGCCTCTCGGGCTAAATAAAGATGTGCTCACCCAAGCCTGGCCCTTTAAAAGTTCACACTTAGTATCTGTTTATACTTCCCATTAGATTCAGTCATTTCATCCAGAACTAGGTAAAATACCTGAAAATTATTTTGAGCTATTTCCTTAAATTTTACAAAATCACGAGTGAGCCTTTCCTAAAATCACTAAGGATGCCCAAAGCACCTCCTCAAAACTAAGTCAAATAGAGTCTTCAGAGTCTTAAGTACCACAGTAGAAACTGGACCGGTCTTTCCGCTGGAAGCCGGGCATGGTAGCGCGCATGCCTTTAATCCCAGCACTCAGAAGGCAGAGGCAGGCAGATCTCTGAGTTCCAGGCCAGCCTGGTCTACAAAGTGAGTTCCAGGACAGCCAGGGGCTTCACAGAGAAATCTGTCACAAAAACCAAAATAAAATAAAATAAAAATTCCAATTGAAAGACCACCTGTTGATAAATCTTGTATCTATTTAAATAGATTACAAAGAAACAGACAAACGAGAATGTAAGCAAAATGGAACTCTCTGAAACACTCAGATTACAGGGTTAAAAAGTAAAAAGCAAAGAGCCAAAACAAAGCCGCTAGAGTACTACGTCTAATCACTACACTCGAAACCATCACGATGCTTGAGTAAATACTAAACTTGAAAACAAAAATTTATTTTGTTTTAGTGGGGGTCCTAGTCTGATATTTTACCCTTAAGTGTCTTGGCTAACAAAATTTAGCTTAAGTTCACGTAATCGTGGAGCATTTCCTCCTAACTCCTCCCTTTGCTAAGGTGCATTTCAAGTGGAAATATTGCAAGAGTCAATTCAAAAGGCACCGTCAAGCATTGGGCCATTTCCCTCCCCCACAAATCCTCCAGGGTTAAAACTCCGGTTCCTCTACCTCCCGGTCTTTCACTTTCCTTTTCACAGAAATCCCGTAGTGACCCCGAAGAGCCAGAGTACACTGGCCTCTGCAACCAGGGGCCGGGCGCGTGAACGATCCCTAGAGTTTGAAATGCAGCCCAGCGGAGTGGAAGGCTGAATCAGACGCGGTTCCCGGGGCCGGGTTTGTCCTCCACGCTGGGGGCCACCGGCTGGGTGCGGGGCCCGCCGCCAGGACCTCTCCCAGCGCTCCCCCGGGCAGGGACGTACCTGCCCGGCCCGGGGCTGTTACCTAACCAGCCCGATCGTCCGTCGGGCGGCCCCATCCAGTCCACCCCGCCGGGGCGCCCAGGCCGCCGGCAGCCGCAGCCGCAGCGTGCGCCCATCCCGCCGAGCCTCCGGCCGCGCCCCCGCCGCGGCGCAGGCCCCGCCTCCGGCCCGCGCCTCCATCCTCCAGCCACCGCGCTGCGGCGGCTCCTCCACCTGCCCCATCCCGCCGCCCGAGCCCCCGTCGGTCCCCCGGCCCCGAGGCCCACGCCGCAGCTCCACCTTGTACGAGTCGGTGGCCAGCAGGATGTTGAACTCGGCTTCTGTCGCAGCATTCATCTCGGGCCGGAGCGGAGGCGCCGCGCGCGCCACGAGCTGCCCGGCGCGGCTGCGAGCGAGGAGGAAAAAAAAAATGGGCTTCGCTGCGCTCCGTTGCTTAAGTCACCGCTCGCTAGCCCGGGGGGGAAGGGAAAGGGGGGCGGGAGAGCCGGGAACGGAGCGAGCGCGGGGAGGGGCCCGGAGGGCGGGCGGGACCGTGACGCGGCGGCGGCGGCGGCGGCTCGCGCGCTCCCCCAAGCCCAGCGGTCCCGCGGCTTCCCCGGCCGGGCTCCCGGGCCCCGCCCACCCCGGGGGACGGGGGGGCGGGGCGAGGCCGCGCGTGCGCAGCGCGGGGGGCGGGGCCGCAGAGGACGTGAGGCACGCGCTGGTCTGCCGCGGCCCGTCCCCCGTCTCCCCCACCCCCCCAGGCCTGAGGTCGCGGGTCAGCCCAGCGCGTGACCTGGGACTCCGGGGGCGGGGCCTGGTGCGGGGGCGGGGCCAGGGCGTTCCCAGCCACGCCCATCCTGCCGGGAACCTCCGTCCCGTCCCGCCCCGCCCCGCCCCGGACAGTGCTCTGGTCCTGCCCAGTCCCGCCTCGTCCGCGAGTCTGGTTGGAGTCACGTCGCCCGGTCCCCGCACGCGCTGAATTACCTTTGTCTCCTGTTCCTCTCGTCTGTCGTGATCCTTTACAATCCGAGAGGATGCGTGAGGTCTGGATTGGCATGGTTGCCTGGACTCGCTTTCCTCCCCGCTCTGTAGAGCTGTGACTGGGCCCTTTGACCCTTGAAAGCTGTTTGATTTTTCCTGAAGATAATAGTTTGCGTCTAAAGGTCTAAAGGGGAAGGTTAAATTCAGTCCTCTCCGACAATGCAGGGGCAGGACCAAATTGAATCTAATATTGTTGGGAAATAAAAGGCAACCAGCCAAGTCTTTGATAGCTGATTTTTTTTTTTTAATCGTTAAATCCTGGGAAAAGAGCTTGCAACCTCCCATATAAGGGAAATGACGTCTGCTGACGTCATCCAACTTCCATGAAACCATCCTCTTGCTCAGTTTTCATGTACGTAGATGCATTTTTTTTGTATAAAACTAAAATCCCCTTTGCATGTTTAATAGCATTTAAGCATTCTAAGATCTGGGTGTGATTTTTTGTTGGTTTGTTTTAGTAGAAAACAAGAGAAACAGTAATAACTAAACCGGCACGGGCCCTCATAGACAGCATCAAGTTAGTAGCTTCCTGGAATCCTTCCATTTACAACTGACCACTGTTCTAGGCTGTTTCATGCAGAAAAATAATTAGGATTCTGATTACAAAGTAGCCTTTGTTTATGGTAGTGTTTTTTTAAAGCAAAATCTGTACTTGCAATCTTTGCGTTTTCTTGTATAAAATAAAAAGCTCAAAATGTAAGAACGCTAACATTGTTACTGACATTGCTGGTTAAGTTCAAGAATGTCTGCAGAATATTGTGGGCTCAATCCCACGACAATCTTTAGAGGAAAAGACGGCAATGAAGTTGTTAGGGTTTTGATCTTAATGTCCCTCGAAGGCCTATTTGCTAGTGTTGACTGCCAACGTCTGGGTGGCAGTGGGGAGTAGAGCAACTTTAACAGTTGGGGTCTGGTTGGAGGCACTTCCGTAACTGGGGAGATGGGAGGTTTGGAAGGTCTCATTCCCTTCTCTTTCTCTTC